>NC_080561.1:13426500-13735000 GCF_030253575.1 Rhododendron vialii
TGACACTCGCCCCTAAATCCAATAAAGCCTTACCGAATTTTTGGCCTGCGATAGCTATGGGAATGGTGGGACAATCGGGGTCCTTACGTTTTATCGGTGTATCAGCCTAGAGGATGGAGCTCACCTGCTCCTTCAGGAGCACTTTGTCCTGACTCTTAGTCCTTCGTTTTGAAGTGCACAGATCCTTCAAAACCTTTGCAAACTGAGGGGTGGCATCAATGGCTTCCATCAAAGATATTGGAAACTGAACTTTCTTGAATAGTTCAAGCATTTGAAAGTTCACGTTAACCTTAGGCTTCGCCACCAAGCGATTTGGATATGGAACAATGGGTGGCGATGGAATCATGATGGCTGCAGGTGTAGGCACCACCACTTTAGGAGGCTCTGCCTCTCTCTCTTCCTCAAGGGTACTTCCCAAGTCTGGGACGACTGCTGGTGCAGCTACCAGCACCATGGGTGGCACCGATTTGTGCTTGGGAGGTAAGTCCTTGTTGATCACCTTCCCACTTTTGAGAGTGGTGATCGCATTAGCCTCTTCCAACCTGGGGTTCAAACTATTCGGGCTAGAAGAATCGCCCTCAAAATGAGTACCGGCGGCATTGACTTGAGGTTGAGAAGGAAACCTTCCCTTCTTCTGCTGAACTTGCCCAACTACCAACGTCAACTGGGTTAATTGGGTCTTAATGTCACCAATTGCCTACTTAGTTTGCTCAGTAAAGCTAATTTGAGACTGCATGATAGCCTTCATCATCTCATCAGTCTGCTTATCCTACGGGGGATGGTTAATGCCAGGGGGTGGTCCAAAAGATGAAGGACCAAGCCCCTGCTGATTTTGAGGTGGGTAACAAAATTGGGTCATTTGGCCTTGAGGAGGCCGGAACTGCTGAATTTGCTGCTGAAGTGGTGCCTGGGGTTGCATCGGGACTTTTTGATCCCTCCAACCCAAAAGTGGATTTCGGGCCCACCTTGGATTGTAGGTATTTGAATATGGGTCCCAACGCTCGTTAATCGCGTTCACCTCAGCCTGATTGCTATGGCAAACATCTTTAACAATGGGAAACGCGGGGCAAGCAGTGACTAAATGCCCCGAACACTCACACAAGGCACACACCTCCTCCACTCTCATCTTATTCACCTGCTGGACTTGTGTAAGCTTCAAGTCCTCTAACTGTTTAGCTATCTTATCCAGCTGAGACTGGACATTATGCTCTCGCACGCTCGAAGGAAGAACATCAGATCCACTGGGTTCTTGAGCGGCCATGGACCTATTACCGAGGTCGGAAGGTTCCCAGTTTCGGTGTTTCTCGGCCAACTCGTCTAGAAAGTCTCACGCATCATCTGAGGACTTGTCTAGAAAATCCTCATTTTTACAGAAGTACTCAATCTGCTGGGCCATCACAAAATTTAGGCCCAAATAGAAAAACGACACCAGTTGGTGCCTCACAAACCCATGGTGCTGTAAGGACAACAACAAGTCCTTAAAATGCTCCCAACACCTTAAGAACGACTCGCTCTCCTTTTGCTTAAAAGACTGTATTTGGCGAGTCAGGTGCTTTGATTTCTTCTCTGAAAAATATCTCTTATAAAAGAGATCTCGGACAGCAGCCCACGTTGTGAGACACTGTGGTCTCTGCATCCGTAGCCACTTATCCGCATTATCCTTAAGCGAGGATGGGAAAAGTTTAAGGCAAGCATTCTCCCACTGAGCAGTGGTGGCAAGGGTGCATACCAACTGCTCGAAATAGCAGATATGATCATACGGATCTTCGTTCTCCTTCCAGTAGAAAATGGGAAGTGCATTATGCGTACCAGGCTTTACGGTGAAAGCATTACGTGCTTCCACCGTCTCGGTCGATAAAACTATTGGACCGAGCAGAGTGGTCCTCTCAGGATGCATGTGCGCACACATCGACATTGGTGGCTCTGCCATCGAAGGCGCGATTATTAAATCAACGAAAAGGCCACCAATATCAAATGACTCACCACTAAAAGACTCTTCCTCCACAGTTACTCTATGAATTCTCTCAATGGCGACGAGACGCCTGGTGTGATCTCGGTAGTACTTAGGTTTTAGAGGTGATTGCTTTCCTACGATGAAGGATTGCCTACCTCTACCTATGTTGACTCGAAACAACTAAAAGAACTAAAAAGAAAACAAAAAAAATAAAAAAAAAACAACTACCCGAATTCTTAACACACGTTACCGTCCCCGGCAACGGCGCCAAAAATGCTTGACGATTTCCTAGACCTAAAATAATGGGTTGCCCTAAGCGTAGGGCGGAGACCAACACAGCATAATATCCGGTAAGACCGGAGTCGAATCCACAAAGACGGTGATGTGTGCTGACCAAAAACTCAGGTTGTTATAATTTAAACGGGCTCTTAGGTAGCCACCCTTTGTTGTTTTGATTGAGATTAACTAAAAGCTAGGAAATTAATTATCATTTTCAAATAATTAAAAAGAAGGTACGGTCATAGGGTTCATAGCACTCGTAACCAGACCGGATTAACCTGCTCCATTCGGTGTTCTTAAAAACGTTCAACAGTAGATTGAAAAAGATACCCCGTAAGATGCGAGACCCTATAGTCGCCGTATACCCATGCGTAGCGGAGAACGAGTTTTGGACCCTCACTCCCCCGTTCACATGGGCTCCGACAATGCCCGGGTTCGTCCACGGAAAGTATTTTTCCAATCTTAAATTATTTTCCATTGCTTGAAAATAGAAGCAGTACCCGAGCTGGTCACGGTGTGCTAATCACCCCGCGACCCTACCTATACGACTAGGGGAAATTACAGATGCCCCCCTTGAACTACCACCCGGCCATACATTGCCCCCTTTAACTACAAAAACCAACACTTAACCCCCACCAACTACCATTTGCTGATAACGTGAGGATTCCTGTTAATTGAAGTCATAAATTTACCTTTTTACCCCTTTTCTTTTGCACTAAAATCATCCTCAGCTTTTTGCCATCTCCCGGCCCTAACCCAATGGGGAGAGAAAGAGAGAAAGAGAGAGACCATCCGACCAACAACACCACCATCGGTAACCTCCACCGCCATCAACACCACCGGCGACCTCCGCTACCATCAGCTCCTCCCCTGCACCGACGGTGACCACAACCAGTTGCAATTTTCCCCTCCGCCATCACCGACGTCTATACACCCGTACTCTCTCTCTCTCTCTCTCTCTCTCTCTCTCTGGGCAAGCTTATCGAGAGCCGACTGTACAGCATCACGCCCTCCAATCAACAGCCGAGTCACGACCTCCGGATCCCTCTTGAACCGGGTAGCCTCGAACTCCTTCCTAGCGTTCTCTCTAAGCACGTCGCGCCAAAGCACGCCTCGCGAATCGGCCCAGACGAAGAACCAGGTGGCCTGGAGGATGTCTCGGTAGAGGCGCAGCACCTCGCGCCGCGTGCTAGTGAGTCGCTGCCGAATTAGCAGGTCGGCTTCTTCGTCGTCGCGGGTTTTCTCGTTCTTGATGACATGTCGGTCTAACAGCTCGTTGATTGTGTCTGGGCCGTGGTGGATGAGTCGACGGTGGAGGAGGAATGGGTTGGTGGGGACGTGATGGAGAGAAATTGCGAGGTTTCTGCAGGTCCCGACGGTTACAGTTCAGGAAGGATATATATATCTATATATATTATATATCGATATAAAAGGGGAGCTGAGCCATGGAGTTGAAGGCAAATTAGTCCAGCACCTTATTTCCGTACAAATCTTTAACAGATCGCAAACGGAGTCAGTCATGTTATCAGCAAATGGTAGTTGGTGTAGGGGGATGAAAACAATTGGTACTTCGGATCAACTGGATCGCAACGGCTTATTCGTGCCTCTTCACCGGAACCCTAACTCGTCGTCTGAACCCTAATCTGCAAAATAGACAGGGGGTGAGTGCACCTTTGCCTCTCGTGGCAAAGGCCCTCCGATGCCTTTGTTAGTATCACGTACTAGAAGTCGAACCCTAATTCTCAGTAGGAAAGCAATAAGAATACAGTATATTGCGTACCTTTTACCTCTAGGTTTAACTCTTATTTATAGATTTGCGTATGTTTGCTGGCCAAGCATCCGTTTTGCCCTAGGATTCCTAACTCGTATAGGAATCCCAGGATATCAAGGATTCTCGTTTCCTTTATTAGTTCATTACCTTAATCCTTGTAGGACTCTTTTCCATAACAAGCCGAACATCCCATACTCGTTGGGTATCTTTATCAGATCCTATATTCTCGGGATCTTATTCTTTTAACGGAATACTATTGTTTCTGGACTCTTTCCAGAATGTTCCTTATGCTTCAATATTTGACTGAAGTTCTTTCTTTTGTTCGGCCATCTCGTTGCCGAACAGACGGCTTGGACCATTGACGTCTCATGTCACCGGTCCATCTTGCCGAACATTTGTTTAGCATGATGACTATCCTGCCTATATTCAAACTATGGTCCCACATACCATTTGCATTGCTTTTTAACCCGTGATCCCTCGTATCACGTGCTTGGTTCTTTGCTTCATCTGTTCGGCTGTTTATAACCGAACAGTCTGCTTTGGACCGCCTACTTCACATGTAACTTGGCCCTTAGTTTGCCGAACAAACAGCATGGATCAATGACTTCTCATATCATTGGTCCATATTGTTGTTCATTATATTGCCCGGCGGTAAGTCCTGTCATACTTACCACGTGCTCCCAAATATCACGTGTTCGGCAACTAAATGTATGTGTTCGGGAATACCTCCCTACAATTGCTCCCCAGCTTCATCTATTTACCACTGTTCGGGGGCAATATATGATGCTTAGAAAACAGAATTAAATTTAGACCAGACTCTTCTGATCCCGTGCGGTCATATTTTCAATATTTCATTGATGCCTTTTGGCACCTCTGTCATTATACCATTTCGGGGTAAATGACTCCACGTGGCACGTTTCGTATGCCTAGCATTAATTTCGAACTGACGTTCTATGAAACGGCGTCAGAACGGTTTCTGCTTTCCGTTACTTTAACCTGCAACGGCGTAAGAGGAGACGTTTCGTCTCCGTCTCTTACCCTTAAACCCCTAAAAGGGCTCTTTTTGGTTTTTTACCCAAGACTCAAACTCGCTCCTTCTGTCTCTAGAAACCAAGCGAAAACATCCCGCTATCCGCCATTGCTGCCATCTGCAAATCCGATTACTTTCTTGGAAATCGTCACCGTATTTTTGTAAGATCCTCGTTCTTACTTCTTTTCTTCTGCTTGGGTTTCCAATTTAAAATTTCCCATTCATTCCAATAGATTCCATCCGAGATTTTTCATTCTCGGATTCGCGAATCATTTCTAGGGTTTCAGTCGTACCATTTTCTCTTTGGAAATATATCCATGGCAGATGATAACCCTCCTAAACCCAGTAAGTTTAGGAAGCTTTGTGATACCCCTGCTGCCATGGCGGCATTTAGAGAAAAATACAATATTCCTGAAAACGTAGGGCTTGAACTCGCCCCATTAGGAGCGGATAGGGATGCTGGATCATGGGATAGAATGTGTATCCCAATCGTGTCCATTGTCGAAGGCGGGGTCCGTTTCCCCCTTCATCCATTACTTCGCCAGATTTTAAGCTGGTACCGTCTTACACCCATGCAAGTTTCTACGAACATTTTCAGACTGATAATGGGGACTATAGCCCTAAATGGGATTCTAGAGACCAATTTAGGAATCTGGGACATCCAGTGATGGTATAGTATAGTACTAAACCCTGAGTACAATACAAACTACTTCAAAGTTAGGAGGGCAGAGAAGCGCTTCGTGCTCAATCTGCCAGATTCTGCTCGTGACCACGAGATCGACTTCCTCTATGTGACTGGAGCATTCGAGCCTTTAGGGGAAGATGGCCAAGTGCTGGGGCTCCATTGCCCCCACATATGGGGCTATCCACGTATGCTCTTGATTTTACCCTTTTACAATTCTTCATTTACTGCTTTCTCGTGGCTTTTTCATGTACTAAATTTGGTTTTTCAATTTGAATTTTGCAGCTGAAAACGTTAATCATCGTCCCAGACGTACACCAAGCAACATCCGAACAAAGGACATTAACAAAGTCCTAAAATATGCAGGCGTGCCTGGTACCCGAACAGCTGGTCGGGGTCGTGACGCTGACGTGCTTCTGGGATACGATCCTGCGTACAGAGGTGTCATCGACAGGAGGCTTGCTCACCCCAGCACCAGTGCTGCCTCTACATCAACTGCTCCTCAGCCTAGGAGCACAAGAGCTAACGCAGGAGTAACTGTAGCTGGTCAACTGGGTGAAATCCCTATTTCCGAAGGAGTTCCGTTACCTCGAGTTAGAGTTCGAAGATCCAGACAGGTTATTCCTCTTCAACCCGAACAGCCAGTATTGAATCTTGACACCAGTCAATCATCCTCTTCAGGTTACTCTCAATCTCCTCCTAACTCAAGCACCATGACACGTCAGCCTTTAAACCTCAGCTCTCTCCTCACCGTCTCTTCTCGGGGACGGGGATCTGGTCGGGTAGCTTCCACAGGGAACGCCCCTCCTGCACCCCGCCGTAACAGAGGAGGTTCGAACCGCTCCACTTCATCTCGTGAAGTGGATACTACCATAGAGGCCAGTGATGCTCACAGAGACAAACGGCCTAGATCAGAAGACCCAACTGGTACTGCCTCTCAAGCAGATACCGAAACACATCACCCTGTTTCACCAACTACCCAAGTACTTCCTCAAACATGGACTCCTCTATTCACTAGAGGAGACCGTCCCGTTCACGTCGGGGACAGTGCTAGTTCGTCGGAAACAGCACTTGCTCTGGCCCAAGGGTTGCTACTCCCTGTTGACTTACAGAAAGAGTCTTCGTCTCCCCCTGATCGGCTTGTGTCCACTGGTTTCGTCAGTGGAATCAAGGTAACAAAAACTTCTTTTTTAAAGCTCCATCTTTGTAATATTTAAGAGAAAAGTTACTCACGTTTTGGTATTGCTATAGTTTATCCAAAAAATGGTCGTATTGGGCCAAAAATTCCAGGAAGCTGAAGCCGAGAGGATCAGGCTTTTAAATGACAACACCAGGCTGATCCGAACAGTCACGAGATTAGAGAGGGAGAGAGATAAAGCTAAAGCTGATTTGTCTGAGACAAAGGGCAAGCTTGAGACCACGGAGGAGAGCCTTCATCAAGTTTTGGCCGAGATGGACAGCACCAAAAAGGCATCCTTTGAAGATGGTTATCAGAAGGGTTTTGACGCCACAACAACAAGTTACGTCGAACAGATGCCTGATATTCAAGATCAAATCTGGATCGCATGCTGGGAGGCATGCCTTACAAAGGCAGGAGTTGCTGAGGATTCTCCCCTATGGGTTGAGAATGATCTACCAAGTCGCCAAGTTGCAGCTCCAGCAGATGATGTTGATCAACAGATTGACGACTTTGCAGATGTTGATGAAGAAATACAAGTTGAATCACAAAATGACGTTGTGCAATCATCTGTTCTGGAAGTGACCACTGAGATTGTTATCCCAGAGGTACAAACTGCTGCTGCTGTTGCTGAGGCTGACGTCCCTCCTGAGGTTCAGAACCTGGATTAAGATAGTAAACAGGTAGTTTTGTTTAAAAATCATCCGGCAGGTCTTGCATGACCATAGCTTTCTTTACCCTGCGTGGTACCAGTACTATCAATACTTTATTTTAAAATAGGTATTTGGCCCTTCATGGCATAACTTTTATGTTTTGCTCAGCTTCCATATTTGCTGCATCTGTTCGTATGCAATTTCAATCTAAGTATTTCGTACTGTTAATCATCATTTGTTTGCATAAGTATTTCGTACTTTAGCAAATCTTTCACACATGATTTCCTGTTCTGAATTTTAAGTTTCACGTACTTAAAAGCGTTCCACCTTGAATGGTTCTCATACTTGAATGTTCTTAAGTTTCATGTACTTGATATATTCGTTTATGCTTTAATAAACTTTGTACAAGTGTCTCGTACTTTAAAGTCCATACAAGTATTTTCATACTTGTATTCGTTAAGTTTCACGTACTTTAAACAAGACATACAAGTGTGCTCATACTTAATCACACAAGTGTTTCATACTTTTAAGTGTCACGTACTTAACTGTTTGAAAATCACACAAGTGTTTCATACTTGTGTTTAAGTGTCACGTACTTTAACTGTTTGAAAATCACACAAGTGTTTCATACTTGTGTTTAAGTGTCACGTACTTAACTGTTTGAAAAATCACACAAGTGTTTCATACTTGTGTTTAAGTGTCACGTACTTTAACTGTTTGAAAATCACACAAGTGTTTCATACTTGTGTTTAAGTGTCACGTACTTAACTGTTTGAAAATCACACAAGTGTTTCATACTTGTGTTTAAGTGTCACGTACTTAACTGTATACCCTGCTCCCCAATACGAATGAGGGAAACCAAACTCGTAGTTCGTATTTTAAAACAAAAATACCAACAGTTATACTAGAACAGGACTTTATTCAGAATCTATAAAACTCAATAGGGTTGTATTCGTACCCCTTGTGACGAGAATAATCAAAACTAGAACAAAGGAATTATATTCGTAATTCCCACACAATCACGTAGTGCAAATCTAAGACAGATTTTAATACTTCTAAACAAAGAACTTTCGTAGATTATGAACATTCCAAGGCCTTGGGATTGGATCACCATCCAAATCTGCCAATCGATAGGCTCCTATGCCTACAATCTCAGTTACTCTATACGGGCCTTCCCAGTTGGCCCCCAACTTGCCTTCGTTAGCCACCTTGGTGTTGCCGAGCACTTTTCGTAGCACGAGGTCCCCAACACCAAATTCTCGAGGATGGACATGCTTATTGTAGCTTTTCATCAGCTGTTCTTGATAAAAAGCAAGATGTTCCAAGGCTTTTTCTCTCCTCTCCTCGGCGAGGTCAAGCTCAATTTGAAGGGCCCTGTCATTGCCTCCACTTTCAACCAAAACGGTCCTGTTGGTCGGCAAACCCACCTCCAAAGGTATGACAGCCTCTGTTCCATAGGCCAATGAATAGGGGGTCTCTCCCGTAGATCTCCTAGGCGTTGTTCGGTGAGCCCACAGAACTAATGGTAACTCGTCAGGCCACTTACCCTTTGCTTTGTCCAGTCTTTTCTTGATTCCATCAAGGATAGTTTTATTAGACGCCTCTGCTTGCCCATTACTCTGAGGGTAGGCTGGGGTGGAATAATAATTTCTTATTCCATACTGGGCACAAAAAGCCTTGAATTTCTTCTGAAATTAGGATCCATTGTCTGTGATCAATGAATAAGGGACCCCAAAGCGAGTGATGATGCTTTTCCACACGAACCTTTCTATCATAGGTTCAGTGATTTTGGCCAGTGGTTCTGCCTCAATCCACTTTGTAAAATAGTCAGTTGCTACAAGCAGGAATTTTCGATTACCAGTTGCTTTGTGTAGTGGACCCACGATATCCATCCCCCATTGGGCAAACGGCCAGGGACTTGTCAAAGGCACCAGATCCTCGGCGGGTGTTCTAATCATTGGTGAGAATTTTTGACACTTCTCACAAATCTTCACATATACCTTTGCATCTTCTTGCATTTGTGTGGCCACCAGTAGCCTTGAGTAATTGCTCGGTGGGCAATGGATCTCCCTCCAGCATGGCTCCCACATGTTCCCTCGTGGATTTCGTGAAGGAACTTCTGTACCATTTCAGGATGTACGCATAGCAAATATGGACCCGTAAAGGATTTCCTGTATAATTTTCCCTCTGGGGACAGCCAAAACCTAGCAAATTTGACCCTTATCTTGTGGGCCTCCTTTTTGTCAGAAGGGAGTATCTCGTCTCGTAAGAACTCCATGATTGGGTCCATCCAACTTGGTCCTTGGTTCACGTCCAAGACCAAGTCTACACTCCTCCCAATGCTCGGCTCATTTAGATATTCTACTGCCACCCTTCTTTTGAACTCAGTTGGTACAGCTGCAGCCAACCAAGCTAAGGAATCTGCATGAGCATTCTGTCCTGAACTTATTTGCTCAATATATACCCTCTCGAAGGTATCAAGCAAGTCCTTGGCTGCCTGCACGTAGGCCACCATCTTTTCATTTCGAGTCTCGTACTCGCCGGACAGCTGATTCACAACAAGCTGGGAATCACAATACACCCTGACCCGTTCTGCTTTAAGAGTCTTTGCACTTCTTAATCCAGCCAAGAGTGCCTCATATTCAGCCACATTATTCGATGCACTGAATCCAAGCCGAACAGATAGTTCAATCAGAACTCCTTGAGGAGGAAAAAGGACAACCCCAATTCCAGAACCAGTATTACATGTTGATCCGTCAACGAATAGCTTCCACTCCGTGGGATCCTGTTCGGCTGCAGGTTGATCCTCCATGGATGATGTCTCAGTCACCTGTTCCTTTCTCGTAGGAGGTAGGGGAGCCACAGTGGGTGAAAATTCTGCCACAAAATCTGCCAACACTTGGCCCTTGATTGCTGTGCGTGGCTGATATTCGAGATCGTACTGGCTTAACTCCACGGACCATGTCGAGATCCTCCCCGAGAAGTCTGCCTTTTGAAGCACTGATTTTAATGGATACTCAGTATATACTACAACTTTATGGCTTTGGAAGTAATGTGGCAATTTCCTTGTGGCTGTCCTAAGTGCCAGGACAAGTTTTTCTAAAAGCAGATATCTCGTCTCTGCATCCAACAATGTCTTGCTAACATAATAAATAGGGATTTGCTCGATCCCCAAATCCCTCAACAGAACTGCACTTACTGCATGCTCGGAAACAGCTAAGTACAGAATTAAAGACTCACCTGGTTGTGGAGTTGACAACAGTGGGGGTTCGGCCAGGTACTTCTTCAGGTCCTGGAAAGCTTGCTCACATTCTGCTTCCCATTCAAATCCCTCCCTCTTTTTTAATAGCTGAAAGAAGGGTCTGCACTTGTCACTTGACCTGCTGATGAATCTGTTAAGTGCTGCTGCCATTCCAATCAGCCTCTGGACTTCCTTGGTAGTTTTGGGACTCTGTAGTCTCTACAAGGCATCAATCTGATCGGGATTTTCCTCTATCCCTCTCATGGTTACCAAATGGCCCAGGAACTTTCCCGAACCAACTCCAAACACACACTTCGAGGCGTTGAGTTTTAACTTGTATTTCCTCAGGATTTCGAACACTTCTTTTAAATCAGTAATATGCCCTCCTTTTTCTCGACTCTTTGCCACCATATCATCTATGTAAACTTCCAAAGTCTTCCCAATGAGCTTCTTGAACATAATGGTTGCAAGTCTTTGGTATGTAGCCCTAGCATTCTTCAGCCCAAACGGCATGACATTGTAGCAGTATAACCCTCGTGGTGTGATGAACGAAGTCTTCTCTTGATCAGGTTCAAACATAGCAATCTGGTGATATCCTCGATATGCATCGAGAAAACTCATTCGCTCGTAACCAGAGGTTGCATCAACCAATTGGTCAATCCTGGGCAAAGGAAAACTGTCCTTAGGACACGCTTTGTTTAGGTCTGTGAAGTCCACACAGACACGCCACTTCCCATTCTTCTTCTTTACCACAACAGTGTTGGATAACCACTCTGGGTAATAGACTTCACATATTGCCTTGGCCTCCAGTAAACGATCGACCTCCTCAATCACTGCATCTACATGCTGCACGGCTGCCCTTCGTTTTTTCTAAATGATCGGCTTGTGCTGAGGGTCAATGTTTAAATGGTGACAGATCACATCTGCATCCACTCCGGGCATTTCCTCTGGCACCCATGCAAAAACATCAATATACTCCTTTAGAAATCTTATCGACTCAGTCTTTTCGTTTGCTGGTAGTGATTCCCCAATTAAAAAATATCTTTCAGGATCAGTCTCGTTGATCTGAATCTTCTCCAATCCTTCAACCACTTTTTCAGCCGGGCTTCTTCCAACATCCTCGATGGTTGGTTGATCTGGTACTTCTAATGTATGAACATGGAGGGCCTTTGGAGCTGTTTTGATGATGGAAATCAAACATTGTTGTGCCACCTTCTGGTTGCCTTTAAGGACTTCAATCCCATTTGAACTTGGGAATTTCACCATCTGGTGATAAGTCGAGGAGACTGCTCTCATCTTGTGCAACCACGTCCTCCCTATAATTGCGTTATAGGAAGATGGGACATCGACCACCAGAAAGTCTGTTCTCAACACCACTGATCCAGCTCGAACAGGTAACGTTACCTTTCCAAGGGGCCAGACTGCTCCTGCACCGAACCCAATAAGAGGTGTTGTTGACTGCTCTAAGTCTGATTGGGCCAGGCCCAGCTTCTTGAATGCATCATAGTACAATACCTCTGTACAACTCCCCGAGTCCACTAGAATTCTTTCAATGTCATATTCCCCAACTCGTAGGGTTATGACCAATGCATCGTTGTGGGGTATTTGGACCTCCCCCAAGTCATCATCACTGAATGCCAAGCTCTCATTGCATACATCAGTCTCTCGCCCTCTCTTGTTTCCCAATCGCATCATGTGCTGATCGTGTTTGACCTATCTTTGCAACAGCCTCACCTCACTCCTCGTATAAGGTGCAGCCAACCCATGTATCATATGGATCGCGCTTTTAGGGTTTTGCTCGTAACCCAGCTCCATAGCCTTCCCTTTCTCTTTAGGGTCCTCCTAGATAAACTCCTTGAGATAGCCCCGAGAGACCAAATCATCAAGGTGCCTCTTGTATATCTCACAGTCCTCAGTCATATGGCCCCAATCTTTGTGATAGCTGCAGTGCTGATTCGTAGCACGTTTTGCATCCTTGTCTCCGCCTAGACTCGGGGGCCACTTGAAATACGGCTGATTCTTTATTCAATAAAGAATCCTGTATATTGGCTCCTTCCAAACCGTAGTTATAGAAAAGAAGGACTTGGGGTCAGGAGCTTGCTTGTCCTTGTATGGCTCTTTCTTAGCCTGCCCATACTCCCTTCTGTCTTTGTAAGTCTTGGGCTCTGGCTTATCCATTTTTTTGGCAGGTGCCTTCGGCTGTTCGGCAACCGTCCTGCCATCCTCACGGAGTATGTCATCCTCCATTCTGGCATGTTGCTCTATCCGTTCCATCAATTTAGCCAAGGTGGCTACCGGATGTTTATTCAATGAACGACGCAACTCTCCCCGAACAGGCAGACCAGTCTTGAAAGTAGCAATTGCGTACTCCTCACTGCAACTTTCAATCTCGTTGAAAGTTTCCCAGTACTTCTTTGCATAATCCCTGATCTGCTCGTTCTCCTCCTGCTTCATGGTGGAAAGACTCTCAAAAGTCTTTGGGGCTTTTCTGCTTGTTAAGAACCGAGCAGTGAATTCCTTGGCCAACTGCCTCCATCCTCATATGGATCGTGGGGCCAACTTATGAAACCAGGATAAAGCCACCTTGCCAAGACTGGAGGGAAACATCTTGCACAAGATGGAATCATCCCTTTCATGCATAAACATGGCCTGTTGATAATGCTGTATGTGAGCCACGGGATCCGTATTTGTCTCATAAAGTACGAACGCACCGTGCTTCACTCTGCTTGGCAATCTCGCTTCTTTGACTTGTGGGCCGAAGCCTTGATCCAATCAGCATCAGGTCTCTCGTACCTGTCTCGATGATGCTTTCTCGTGTCCTCTTCCTCGGGGGTAGAACTTCGGTCTCTGCTCCTCCTTTTTCGTGAAGAAGTCATTCTCTCTGGTGTTCGGCTTCTACTTCTTCTTCCCCTTTTTCGTGGAGAAGCCTCATGACGCCCTATAACAGGACTTCTGCTCCCCCTTCTACGTGAATGAGTCTGTTTATGAACCACCAGAGCCCGTCCGTCTCTCTGGGAATTCCTTCGTGAGAGTCCAGAATCTTCTGGGTGCTCTCGTACCCTCTGCAGCTCCCGTATCTCGTACTCTCGTTTTCTTATTAAACGAGCATACTCATCGATTTCTCTTCTTTTTTTATCAAGGACGTCATCATCGTTGTGTATACTCTTTGAACGAGTAACTGACTCCTCTCTTCGATGAGACTTACTCCTTCTGGTGGAACCAGTAGCAGTCTTGTCTCCTTTTTCTTTGGAGTTATCTCTGTCATGTCTACCAGTGGGCTTTCTCGGAGCGCCTGGTGGGGATTTATCCCTTCCCCCACCCAACTGGTCCTTTGGACTGAACGGAGTGACTGGATTTTCTTCCGTCATGATTACTTTTTCAGAAAAGTTTGTTAGTTTCCCACAGACGACGCCAATTGTAGGGGGATGAAAACAATTGGTACTTCAGATCAACTGGATCGCAACGGCTTATTCGTGCCTCTTCACCGGAACCCTAACTCGTCGTCTGAACCCTAATCTGCAAAATAGACAGGGGGTGAGTGCACCTTTGCCTCTCGTGGCAAAGGCCCTCCGATGCCTTTGTTAGTATCACGTACTAGAAGTCGAACCCTAATTCTCAGTAGGAAAGCAATAAGAATACAGTATATTGCATACCTTTTACCTCTAGGTTTAACTCTTATTTATAGATTTGCGTATGTTTGCTGGCCAAGCATCCGTTTTGCCCTAGGATTCCTAACTCGTATAGGAATCCCAGGATATCAAGGATTCTCGTTTCCTTTATTAGTTCATTACCTTAATCCTTGTAGGACTCTTTTCCATAACAAGCCGAACATCCCATACTCGTTGGGTATCTTTATCAGATCCTATATTCTCGGGATCTTATTCTTTTAACGGAATACTATTGTTTCTGGACTCTTTCCAGAATGTTCCTTATGCTTCAATATTTGACTGAAGTTATTTCTTTTGTTCGGCCATCTCGTTGCCGAACAGACGGCTTGGACCATTGACTTCTCATGTCACCGATCCATCTTGCCGAACATTTGTTTAGCATGATGACTGTCCTGCTTATATTCAAACTATGGTCCCACATACCATTTGCATTGCTTTTTAACCCGTGATCCCTCGTATCACGTGCTTGGTTCTTTGCTTCATCTGTTCGGCTGTTTATAACCGAACAGTCTGCTTTGGACCGCCTACTTCACATGTAACTTGGCCCTTAGTTTGCCGAACAAACAGCATGGATCAATGACTTCTCATATCATTGGTCCATATTGCTGTTCACTATATTGCCCGGCGGTAAGTCCTGTCATACTTACCACGTGCTCCCGAATATCACGTGTTCGGCAACTAAATGTATGTGTTCGGGAATACCTCCCTACAGTTGGAGAGGGTTAAGTGTTGGTTTTTGTAGTTAAAGGGGGCAATGTGTGGACGGGTGATAGTTCAAGGGGGTATTTGTAATTTTCCCATACGACTACTCATGCATTATTAAACAAGAAACAAAAGAAACCCTAATTTGAAACATGATTCTAAATACGGGATAGAAAACAAACAAAAGATCTAAAAGTTAAATAAGAACCAACGAATAACTTTTATAAAGAACTAAAATTAAAAACGAATTACCGGAGTGGAAGTAATTGAACAAAACTTTGAAAACTTGAAAGAAATAATAACTCTGAATGTCAAAGCTGTTAGAAAATAATCGGAACAATCCTCCAGTCGGCAGCCCCATTGTTCGTTGCCTCCTTCTGCTGTTTCGTCCATCTTTTTTTTCACAACCAGAACTCCCGTCAAAAAGCTGCTGAAGTCCATCCATAGTAGGCCTAATATACTGAGGGTTTTTAATGCCTTAATTACATGAAAGGTTCCGTAGGCTTTATGAAATGACAAACCAATAATCCTTCTTTAAACATTTTGCATTTAGACCCCAAGTTTTTTGTATCTTTTTCTGCTTTAATCCAAAATCTCAAACAACGAGCTCGAACAACCTATAAACAACAAAAGAACAAAATAAATATCAATTAACAAAAATAAATGACTAACAAATGTAGTTTGGATGGCCAAAATATGTATATTTTGGCACTTATCAATAACCGACACCATTTTTGTACAAGAAGCTTAACAATCTCTAAGTTCTCCGCTTTCATTATGTCAAGTGTTTTCGATTTCATTTTCGGGCATCTGGGACCCCATGCGTCTCGTATTCATTCCGGCATCACATCGTGTGGTGGATCCGTAGCTTTTTTATCCACTTCCGGGCATTTGGGATCCCTTGTGTCCCGTTTCCAGCATCTCACCTTATAGTGGATCCGTGACTTTCTTCATATCGTTCTATCATTCTAAATTGTGATTTTTCGTTCTACAAGCCTCAACACCGCAAAGCACGACATATGTCAAGTCCGTATCATTCATAAAACAAGCCACAATACTCACACAATAACCCGAATGCATAGACAAATAAACAAGTATCATAATCATTTAGTTTAACACTTTTCCTTGTTACGACGAGAGCCAAAAGAGTGGGAATAAACAACGAATCATTGGAACGCGAGCAATCAAGTTTAGAGATGATTAGAATGCAATTGGAGAGTGTTAGAAGTGATCGGAGATTAACATAATTGACGAATGATCAATAAAGTTCAAAACAGTTTTCTGAGTCATTGGTACCAATACCTCAAAAAATAGGTATCGGTACCAAATCAATCCAGTGAGCAATCAGAGTCAAGGTATCGGTACCTCGAAAAGTAGGTATCGGTACCACTGCATTACAGTGGGCGATTTGCAGAAAAATCAAGAAAAAAACATAACTTTGAATCCAACCAACTAGAGCACGATTTTGGCATACAATCAACTCATAAATATGTAGAGAGAGTAAGAAATTCCTACCTCGATTACCAAAGCCAAACCCAAGAGATCGAGTAAGCCCTAGAACTCCAAAGTTCAAACCGAGCAAGAAAACTCCTCTCCGAGTCAAACCCAATGAGATACGAGCTCAATAACGCAAATATTTGAAGGATTGAAGGTTATTTTCCATGGGTTTTAAGTGGGTGAGTGGAATTTTGGGTGTTGGAGGGAGAGAGAGAGTGCCAAAAGAGGGAAATGCTGAGAGAGAGAGAGAGAGAGAGAGAGGAAATAGGGGGATTTTTCTCCCCTACACACACACCCACACATATATATACTACCTACACTTCAAATTGCACATATACCCATCTACAAACAATCTTTCCACATTAACCCCAACTCATTTAAACTTAATAAATTCCATATTTTTCTCCATTATAATAGTTAATAAACCTTTTATTTAATTTTCAAAAATACGGGTCCTTGCACCCTATCCTCCTTAAAGAAATTTCGTCCGCGAAATTTATAACCATAATCAACAAGGTATGCAACATTTAGATATGCACCAATTGTATTACTAAACATCATGCAACAATGTCATAATCAAAAGTCTTAGTTCGAAGACTCACATTGATTCAAATTGGAAATAAATGTGGATACTTCTCCCTAACCTCATCTTCACGTTCCCAAGTCGATTCTTCCTTGCCTTGGTTACTCCACAAGACTCGCACTAACGATATTTTCTTACCCCTCAATACTTGATCGAGCGAATCTAGGATACGTATCGGTTCCTCCCCATATGACGCATCAGCTTCTAACTCAAGTTCGGACCACTTTAAAACATGAGATGGATCCGGTTCGTATTTTCTCAACATGGACACGTGAAACACATCGTGCACTTCCGAAAGTTTCGGCAGCAAAGCCAAGCGATACGCTACTTCCCCGATCTTTTCAATGATGTTGAATGGTCCGATATAACGCGGTGAAAGTTTCCCTTTTTCCCAAAACATGACAAACCTCGACGTGATGATACTTTAAGAAAAATGTGATCCTCTTCTTCAAATGATAATGGTCGGCGATGACGATCAACGTAATTCTTTTGCCTACTTTGCGCAGTCAACAATCTTTGGCGAATCACCTTGACTTGTTCGGTCGTTCTTTCTTGAGCTTCAAAAAGGCGTTCGCGAATTGCTTGAGGGAGGGTGTGAAGCGAAGTCCCACATCGCTTGAGCACCATTGTAATATGAATAATATAAGCATGAGGGCACCCTCACTTCAATAGCTAGCTTTTGGGGTTGAGTTCTATCAAAGACCGTATAACACATGGACCCCCTTTCGGCCAAAACACTAGGTCTAAAAATGTGTACTTAGGCGGGTGTTAATATACCACAAGAGGTTTTAGCTCCCAACCAATGTGGAATTAAACGCTCTCAAACCCCCAAATTCGAAGTATTGCAGGAGTTACGAAGTTGGACACTTAAAAAGGGACGGATAGAGTAGAACACAAAGCTCTTCTTCAAAATTATATCGTATTCAATGAACTTGAATCATTTCCTTCCTCTTAATGATCATTCTCCTCCCAGAGAGGGTCAACAAATACCGAGGGAAAATCTCAGATGCGACAAATAGAAAGTAAAAGAAAGATAGTACTCAAGAAAAATGACAGTATTTTTTTACTTTATTTTGCAAAAAAAGAAAAGAAAAAAATATATAAAATAATAATTACTCAACTTTCAATTTTAAGAAAATGAAGAAAGAAACTAATAAGTGAAAATGAAAGGAAAATAAGAAAATAGGAGAAAATAACTTTCGTTCAAGCAAAGGGAGGGGAAAAAAACACCTTTATTTTCCTCTTCTTCCCTCAAATACAAAACAATATGGTACTAATAAACACATCAAGCTACTCGATCGAGTTAACCTGGTGTGGAGCTATGTTGAGCCCGCAGGAGCCCCCGGCCCCTCTTGGCCCTAGCTTCTTAAGCATCCGAACTTGTAACGATCCTGATTTTTGGTAAATAAAAATTTCGTTAAATATTTGAATTTTTCTTAATTACTTGGAAATTACTTTTAAAAATTCCTTTTTAATCCCTATAATCCGTCATAATTAGATTTAAGCCCTTTAAATTTTATTTCTTGACTAGAAATCCTACATGGCAAGTAGAATTAGTTTTCAACCGATTAGTTGGAGAAACCGAACTTCCAATTGACCTAGTTACAATCTCCTAACCCTAGATGGAGATTTTTGACCATCTTTGAGCCTTGTGAACCCCTCCCAACCCTAATTGAACCATTAAAGGTAATCATTATACCCATGACTAGTCATTTCAAGGCCATATCTATCATCATTACCTCTTTACCCATTGGTCAATATTTGTTGGGGAAATTTTTATCCCTTGGGTAATAGAAGTTAGTCTTGCCAATGAAAGCCTAGATTTGACAAGTCAAGTCATATAAGAATTTTTGGACCATAGGAAGCCATTATTTTGCTTCCAAAAGAAGTAAACCTAGTCTTAACCATTTTTCTTTTCATTGAGTTGTCACTTGAAAAACCCTCCATAATCATTTCTTTTTTCGTAGACTTAAGACTACCTAGACCTAAAACTATTTAGTCTTACTCATACATATATATAGTCACATGGTACGAGAGAGAGAGAGAGAGAGAGAGAGAGAGAGAGAGAGAGAGAGAGAGAGAGAGAGAGAGAAATAGAGGAGTGTGGTGCGTGCTTGTGTTTGGTCACTCAATTAAGTCACCTCTTTTAACCAACTTCACACTCAAGTCTAAGTACAACTTTACAACCCATTAATTTCTAGTCTTCCTAAGCATAATCTAGCCCAATCATTTTGTTCTTTCTTGCAAGCAACCCAACTGTAGACACCCCAATTTGGACCTATTAACTATCCTTAACTTGTGTCATCGAGGCTCCCCAATGATGAAAAGGAATCAAAATGGGACTCGGCTAAAGCTTGGACGATGCTTCTTGGTCTTTTCCAAACCAAAACCATGCTTTTTTTCCGGCACCCTAAGGGTAAAATTGACACACATTTCAGTGTATAAAATATATTTGAATGAAACCAATTGAGTTAGAAAGAGGACTTAACGAGCTTTCCAACGCTTTGAAAAAAACCCAAATCTAAGTTCGGGAGTGTCCGTGGCGCCCTTCTGAAGTTGGGCAAACACTCTTGAGCGCTCGGGACCACTCTTGAGCGCTCGGGACCACTTCTAATCGCTCGGGAGCTCTGTCACAGTACGTGATGAGCCTGACCATTGACCATGGCTTTTTCGGACCTTTTTCAGTCCATTCAACGTTCAACCTGGTTCTGCCTGAGTATTCAGATGGTGCAGGAATATAATCATGTCATTTTTCCCCCCAAAACTATTTTCCCATTTTATTTTGATTTTACTTTCAAAATTCAAACTTATTTCTTCCTCCCCTATAAATACCCCCACCTTCTACCTTTCTAGACACCACGAAAATTGCTCTCTAACTTCCCCTATTTTGCTGTCAAGCCTTACTCTTTAAACCCTCTCAAACATTTCCTAAAAAGTCTATTATTTCTTAAGTATTTTTCCAAGAAAATCACAAAAAAAAAAAAAACCACTTCCAGTCTTAGACACATCTAAAACTATTTTTGTTACTGTTTTCTACCCATTTTCAAGCATTCAAATCAGTCCAAGAAGCCAAGTTCAAGTCAAGCAAAGGTATAAAGGCTCACTTTATACTTCGAAATTTACTGTTTTCAAACTTCTGAGGGGGATCAAGGGCCCATACCAATTCCTCATACTGGTTGTGAGCTCATTTGATCTTATTTAGTAACGAGAGCAAGAGATTCACAAAATGGTTTTTCAGTCTGCTGAAAGCACTCCCGAGCGCTCCGGAATGCTCCTGAGCGCTCAGGAGTGCTGTTGTGATATCATCTCATTTTCTTTTGCATATTGCCCTTTCTGTGATCTATTGAGCACTGGGTGTACACTAGTCCTTCCAGAACCCAGTTATATTCATTTTTCAGTAGCAAGGAGGCATGGTTTGGAGGGCTAGAACCTGTTCCTAGCCATTTAAACCCTCTGCTGAGCATTTTCATGTTTTTTATTTTTCTGTTCAGAATATCATGTTATATCTGTGCTAACAAAGTTTGCAGGGTAGTCTAGCAGTACTCCTGAGCGCTTAGGACTGATCCCGAGCGCTCGGGAGTGGTTCCAGTAGCAGTAGTTGATTTTTTTGTCATTTTTTACTTTGTATCATTTCATTATCATATATCTTGTACACCAACACAAGCATACACTCTTTATTTGATATATCTGTGGACGCTTGCTAGTTGCTCTGATGAAACAAAATATTTTCAATAAAATTCCACAAACATTGAGTAGAGACCGACATCTCGTTGGGCGAGAGAGATACTGTAAAACCCTTCCTCTCTCGTAACATGGCTTCTGAACCCAAAATGAATCTCTGGTTTTCAAATTCAATCAATCAAATCAAAACGGTTTCTCGGGTGACGAACCATAAACCCAGGTGGCGACTCTTTCGATTTTTCAAATCCGGGCGGGTAGCCCGCACCAACCTAGGACAAGACAAGCCAAAAACCCTTCATGATAACCTAGATTTTGAACCTAAAATTGGATGAAAGGCATGGCATGCCTAAAGATGTGATTTGACTACACAATGGAGCAAAATTATGGGAGAAAAAGGAGAGAGAGAGGGCCGGCCATGGGGGAGAGAGAGGGAGCCAAATTTTGCTATAAATAGGACCCCCCCCCTCATGCCATTCAACTCACACCTTCAACCTTTCAACTTCTCTCTCTAGAAATCTTGTGTTCTTACTTTATTCTTTCCTTGTTCTTCATTGTTCTTGAGTTCTTCAAAAAACTTATCCTAGGCCGCCACTAAACCACCACTCGACCACCCTTTCGATCCAAAAAGTTTAGTAGTATAGACAAGATTTAGTTTCGAGAGAAACCTTTCTCTTTCGAAGCTACCGGAAGCTTACCGTAGGAAGTTACTCCGTCCAATAGCCAACTCACCTTCCATAGCCGCCCTACCGCCAAAGAAGAACGGTAGATTCTTCCGTCCTCATTATCTCTAAAGTATACGTAGTTTATCCTTACTCTCTAATTCTAAGTATAAATAGAAACTTGTATGATGCTTGTATGATGAAATGCATGAGAACTTGAAAGACATTTTACTAAAAGTTTGAAAAGGAAGGAAGTATGTTGAATACTCCAACTTTATTTTCTGAAGAAACATATGTTGTTTTGAACTTTCCACAAAGGAGGAAAGAACGGATTTTTGAAATTTTAACTTGATCGGAAGTATACGTATTTCGATCTTAAGATGGTTATGAGCATGTAAACATAATTGTTAGAATTACTTGTCTTGTTGTGTGCTAAAGCATAAGTGATTTTCACTCCAAGGGCGTCCGTACATGTGACGTTATGCTTTAAGTTGTGGTTTAAGCATGATGATTAATATAGAGTTGGATGATCTTGCTAGTTTAGTTTCAAGATTACAATGAATAATTTATGACTACGTATGTGAAAAGTCCTACCGCGGAGTCGTTGCATGAAAACGAGACACAGAAATCGAGAAAGTAGAAACATGACACCTAGGGTATGGTTAATGGAATGATGTGATTTGCAAAAGAGAAATATTTTGGAAACTGCAATGTGGCTGGACTTGGTAGCCCATTGTGAGGAGTGTGTGTGTAAACTATTTTCGAAAACCCAATGGGAACCCGGAGCAGCGGAACCATTGTGGTATACTCGAGAACCCGGAGCGGCGGAACCAAGGGATGAATTGTGGTTTGGTTATCCGCGGAGAGGAGCCAACGCAATTGGATTAATGATTTTCGAAAACCCACATGGGAACCCGGAGCGGCGGAACCATTGTAAAGATACTTGAGAACCCGGAGCAGCAGAACCGAGGGTTTTGAATTGTGGATTGGTTATCTATGGAGAGGAGCCAATGCCAAATTCAATATTTTTGTGTGCCAATGGGAACCCGGTGCGGCGGAACCATTTTGAGGATACTCGGGAAACCAGAACGACGGAACCGAGGTTGGGTGTGTAAAAACGATTTTGGAAATGTTGATTTGGAAAATGAAAAGTGAAAAATGGAGACACAGTTTACGAGATATCGCGTAGGAGAAACTCATAAATCACGGACACCAACGTTAGTTGAATAGTGAATGTGGATGTGTCATTGTTAATTATTTTGTTAAATACGGATGTACTATGTGGATCTCACTGATTCTATACCCTATTATGTGTAAGTTATGGGTTAGCGGGTATGTGATTGTTCTGCTGAGCTTTCGTAGCTCACGGTGTTACCTTTGGTGACCCTGACATATTATACTAGTGGCGACGCTGGTATAATGTGTCAGACTTTGTAGATGAACAAGGAGAACCCTACACCTTGAAAACTTTCGGAGTCGAGGAGCTGGCTAGGATGGAGGAGCGGGCGAAGCAGTAGATAAGAACCCTAATTTCCCCTCCTTTTGTTGAATAAAAGTACTCTTATGAGAATTATGATGTAATATTAAGTCAGACTCTATTTAGATTTTCAATGAAAATGTTTATTTAACGTTCCCAAAATTCGGGGCGTTACAGAACTAATTTTAATAATTTTGATTTGATTTGATAAACCGATTATTTTATATTCTCACTTCTTTCATAAACAAAAAATAAACACGTGACAATTGAAGTAGCCTCTAGAAAAAATAAAATGATTGGTATACTTTAATTGCATTAGGCTAGAATAATTTCAATGTACAAATGTAATATATTGAAAAGCAAAAACCTTATGATATAATAAGTATACGTTTCAAAAAAAAAAAAGTCTATTAAGCAAACCCCCCTCCCCCGGGGTCAAAATCGTGGCTTCACCATTGGTGTTAACTCGTTAAAAGCTTGTTCAAGACTTATCCGGCACATAAAAAAAGAAAATTTTTTTGTTTGTGCTTAATGAAATCACAATTTACCATTAGCAAAAAAAAAAAAAAAGCTTGAAGAAACAATTACTCAGCTTGTTTAACTTATACTAATACTTAAAAAAATTTGACTCGATTAAAGCACGTATAAAGCAACTCCCAACTGTAACTGAGTTTCTCTAGTGACAACTGCGACAATGGCGGTCATGGTATTTTTAGCTTGATGCAGATCTTGATCATATCTTAAACCCATTCTTGAGCAGATTAAATTGATTTTCCAACACCGTGGCTAATATTTTTTTGGGAGATTTTTCTGTGGTTTTCTTTGGTAGTTTTGTTATGGTGGTTGTAAGCCTATGGGCTATTTTGTTACTCCCTTTTTTCTTTTTAAATGTTCTGCTTCATAATTCTAACTTGTCAAGAAAATATTATCATTACACTTTTCACATCAATTTTTACCTCCACTCTCCCTATTTACCCTCTATGGAGACAGACATCATTATTATACTTTTACTCACTAACTTTTCAAAATGAAATCTACTTTTATGGGCAAAATGAAAAATGTACCAACTTTTACCCACTAACTTTACAAAATTGACACTTATTAAGGGACAGTTCAAAATGGAATGCTGGACTTTAAAAAGGGGACGGAGGGAGTAGGTTTTTTGTCAATGATTTTTAAGGCCTCATTCTCTTGAATTTAACTTAAATCTGAAAATTTTGTCCTTTTGTTAGTTTTGCGCCAAATTTTTGTAGGTTATTAATTCATCTCGATGAGAGAAATCGGAAAAGTAATTTTTTTTTTTTACTTTTACCCAAGTATTTTGAAAAATAACCACATTTTAGCAAAAAATGACTTTTTGATGCTAAAAAGTGGTTATTTCTCAAAATATTGGGTAAAAGTAAAAAAAAAAATTACTTTTCCGATTCCTTTCGTCAAGACGAATCAATATCTCACAAAAGTTTGACGCAAAACTAACAAATGAAAAAAAATTCAAATAAGGACAATTTTCATATTTAAGTTAAGTTCAAAAGAACGCAGCGCAAATTGTCTCAACTATTTAGGCCTATGGACCAAATAGTTTTTACTCTCATTTGATAAATCTAAGCAAAATCTGTTCCTCTTTAGAGAGAGACGTTCTGTCCCAGATCTGGGGCTTCCCCTGTTCTTCCCTTCCCTTAATTTTCCTACCCACTTGGTCTGCCCTATGGTTTCGGACTTGATCTCTCCTCTCTTCTCTCTCTCGTTATGTGGTTTTGGGTTGAAATATTCTCTCTTTCGAATGAGAGTTTAGATCTCCCTTTTCCCTCTATTTTCTGGTTGATCTCTAACAATCTGTGGTGAATCTAGAGCTCCGGCGTCCGACAACTTCCTGGAGGCAACAGCGGCGATGTTCCAACAGTACGGTAGTGGCAGCGTCGGCGATGATAATGCGACGACGGGCTTGGTGCTTTTCGTAGGATGCATATTTGGATTTTCCAAAACCTAGTCTTGAGTTGACTCGTGAATTTTCTACTACGATTATTTTTATTTTTTTTTTGCGGCTTTTGCATTTTTTTTGGGAAATGATATTGGCACTCCAAAAAATAAAGAAATGTGGCTTTAGAGTTGCACTGATTTTGGAGTACCAATATCATTTCCCTTTTTTTTTTGGTTGTTTTCTTTGTATTTTGAGACCGATAGTGTCCTTCGTACTTTTTATTATAAATGCAATATGTTTGTGCTCCTAAAAAAAAAACTCGTTCAGCTAGTTTATCAGCCCTACAAGCACGGGTAGTCCTATTGTACACACCCCTTGTTAGGGTGTGTATCGTACGTGCCATGATTTTAAACTCTTGGATTTCAAAGTGAATAATCTGGACCACCTATTTATTAAATCAATTAATAAAATAAAAAAAGAGCTTAGCAGGTAACAGGTTGTTCTCTTCTCCATGACTTTTTCTCTCTCTCCCTCGTATGTAAAATACTACAAATTATATAACATAACCATAATTTTATGATAACACAAAAAATTGACAGTTTCTTTCCACAATGTGTTGTACCAAAAGAAATCGATCAAAAGATACTAGATACAAGACCAAAATATGTCGTAGCACAATCAATAATTATTATACCCAAGCAAGATACATGTTTAAAATATTACAAATTAAATATCATGTAACTTGACATCCTAACAACCCTGATCGATCATTCTAAAAATACACTCACGAACAATATTTAGATTGTACATTCAATTTATATTTGATATGAAACCTAGTCCTTTGTTGTAGTTGAATGTAAGTTAGCCATGCAACCGTGACACAATAATGACAATTAAATCCGTTGAATTTTTTTATGTTTGTTGATTAAGTCACCTACGTAAATTTTTGCCTCGATCAGGTTTAGGAAGCTCCATCATTGGCACGCATATTGAATAATAGAATGATATTTTTCATTCAATTAAGTGTCTATCTATAAGCCATCAACTTCATTCTTGGTACGAATGACCTAATATTATGTAAACTGTAAAAGATAGACAATTTCGGAAAAAAAAAAACCTTACATGGGGCTCAGATTGTGCATTATTAGATTTTAATGTTGTATTAAAATTGAACGACGAGATTTGTTGAAGTATAAAACTTCAATGACTAACTATGTAATTTATCTTAAAAAATAACAACGTTCTTTTAAAAAAATAGGAATGAAGGGTGCAAGACTTGAACCCCAGATATTTTAGATAAATGTCCAAACTCTAACACCTTATCACTATGGTATACAATTGAGAATTTGTAATTCTAAAGGCTATTAACTATATAATACTTTCTTGTTCGTAGGGACCCTATTTCCCGGCTGAAAATTTGAGAAGACAGTGGCCTCAAATGCCTCCGTCTTAGTGCTGGGCTTGCATTTGTAGATCATATTATAGCCTATGTCATTGGTGTAAATCAATATGTCAACTATAATAATTTTTTTTCAAAGAAAGTACAATGACAATAAATTTATAAAATTATTTATATTGTACATCCATGACCTAGTTCCAGGTACCACAATTAAATTTGGATTGGAATGCATAGGGCATCAATCCATGGGTCAAATATATAGCGCCAATTGTTAAGTGCACCGCCCTGAATATTGATAAGATTGGGTAGTAATATAATTAATTTTACCAATTAAAAAAGGGGGAGTAATTTTCACTCTATTTTTTGATATTCACACTTATTTTTTTGTACTCCATTTTAGTGTCGAAAGTGTATGCATTTGAGACAGTTAGATAATTTTTTTTTTTAGTGACATCTCATTTTTCCACGAAGAAATTTTGATTTTTTGAATTAAATTTTGTAAAGAAAAAATCTGATTTAGACTAATATTTTGAGAGGAAATTGTAGTTGTATTCGAAAATTTGGATATAGTACTTATTTTTTGGTGAATTTCTTGGATGAAAATTTTATGCGAGAGCTTCATTTTTTGTTTAAATTATTGAGGTATTGCGTAGGGAAAATTAAAATTTGAAAAAATAGTGTGGAGGTAATTGAAAATTAAGATAATATGATGGAAATTTTCATATTTTGAAAAAATTATGTGGTGGGAATTGAAAAAAATTAGGTTGAGTTTCATACAACACATTGTGCTAAGGTAACGACAATCTATGGTATTGTTATAATATTTGTGATTATTTTATTCAATATTTGGTATTTAATTTACGTATATATTTTGCTTCAATATAACTATTGCGGATTTTTCACGACATATTTTTATTTTGTTATGGAATATATCATCACAAAAAATATATATATACGACAGGTTGTGGTAAGGTAACGCCACTTTATGATTTTATTATAACAATTGCGGTTATATTATTTAATTATGATATGGTATTTTGCCAATTATAACTATCGTTAACTGAACAAGCTAATTGAATTTTTTTTATACGACACATTGAGGGTATGAAAACGCCAATTTATGGTGTTGTCATAACAAATTTGATTATATTACTGAATTTGTGAAATTTTAGACATGTCTTATTATGAAATATTTTAATCAATTTCCTTTGGAACGACACATTGTGGTAAGAAAACATCAATTTATGGTATTGTCATAACAATTTGGTTTGTTATATAATTTGTGGTATTTACGTATGTTTTTTTTTATACGACACGTTATGGTAAGAAAATGATAATTTTAAGTGTTGTCATAACAATTGTGGTTATTTTATAAAATTTGTAGTATTTTACAAACATTTTTGGCTTGGAAATAACAATTGTTGATTTTTGTACGACAATTTTTTATTTTGTTACGGAATATCATACGAGTCAAAGAATTTTTGGTACGACTCAATGTGGTAAGATAATGCCAATTTATGGTGGTGTTATAATATTTATGGGTAGCATTATTTAATTTTTGATATTATATGCATATATTTAGTTGGGATACAAGTATTATGGATTTTGGTACGAATAATTATGGTTACATAATAACAATATTTTTTAATTATGGATAACTTGTCAATGACCTGTTCAACAGGTAAATTTTAAAATACAAGTCGTAACTAGCACCATAAATATGCATTAGAAAATCAAAAATCAGCACAATGAAAATCATAAATTGTCGTAATTTAGACATACGGTATACCCTATGTAACATAACTTTTCCCTACAAGCACACCACATAAAACGAACAGGTCAATTCATGCATTATTACCATGAGCCAAAAATAGAGGATACTTCAAAAACTGCAAAACTAACTGGCAAGCATAGCCTTTAAACTAATCTGACATTTTTGGACAGGATGTGTGTGGGGTAGAAATCATAAGATCTCCGGCTGAAAATAAAGAGCGAGCAAATACTTATTTCTTTAAATTTACAAATGCCACAACACACAAGAATGTTTCCAGGGCGGTAACGCCCACCCATCTGTGCCATCCCTGAAACAATAGTTCCCTAACTCACTGCTTCAGCGAAAAACAGTAACACCATTTGAAACAAAAAAAAAAACAAAAAAAAACCAAGAAGTTAGAAAGAAAAGTCACCTTATTGTTCGTAAAATTACATCTCTTCACATGAGGGCTGGAACCTCCAGACATGAGATTCCTCTTTCATGTGATCAACCTTGGTCTCCATAATGTACTAGGGGCCTTGATTATTCCAACATCCAGTTCCTAATATTCTTAAAGGTCAAATATCAAGCTGACAATCTGATCAGAGAAGCAGCAGCAGCAGCAGACCAAGAAAGTTCCGGTTTATAAATTCCACTTCCTATACTTTCCCATGACTCTCCATATGCAGGACATATTTTACAAGCGCCAAAATAAGGGTGAGTTCCCTAATCAGGCTCCATACCTGTAAACGATTTAAACAATTGACACAAGACTAAGATAAATCACCTATACCGATCTAAAGGATTAAATCTTATGTAATTGAAACACCTGAGTTATTTTAGAGGAAATTCTGATTTGCTTGACAGTAATTATGCAGCAGCTGGAATGCCATTTACTGAAGGTAACTTATTACTTACCGGTCACCAGTAGCAGCCGAGTCACCATTAGAAGAATTGATGATGTCTGCTGAATAGGGTACAGCATCCAAGCCATTAGCTTCACCCTCACTCTGTAACGAAAACTTATGTCATGCTCCCAAGTGGTATGGGAGCATGATGCTCATGCTCCCATTGAATATGGATTTTTCGATTGAAAAATATGTAAATAACGGCCGTTAGATCAAAACCATCCACCAAAAAGTAACGTGGTTTTGCTAAAAACGAGATGCAATATACTTGCCACAAAAACAGGGTTTACACTTAGGCAACACTTACTATGTTATATGGTTACACTTACTACATCGTACAGCTACACTTATTACTCAGATGTTTTGACAATCAATGATTGAGATGAACTCATACAATCCAATGGTTAGGAATAATAGGAAGCATCATGCTCCCAAACTGCTTGGGAGCCATTGCCCTCTCTTAACACATACCAATGAGAACAAATCAAAAGCATCCCTTCATTATTCCGAACAGGAATATTACCGTGCATATTTTGCTTATTTTTTAGAATCTTTTCGTCTTTAAGGAAATTTTAAAAAAATAGGTCAAATGTTTGTACTTCTCCGGTTTCTCTTCGCGAGGGATAGAAAGATAAAAATTTTAAAAAAAAAAAAAAACAAAGAAGTGGAAAAAAGAAGCAATAAATTTGAAAAATACAGACTATTTTTGCTACTTGGTCTTTTCTCCAAATATGGCCCAATATCTTTTCTATTTTACTTTGACCAAAATTAGCAATCGAAACAGTTCACCAAACATGTAATAGTCCCAAAAAATAAGCAAATGAGCAAGGCAAACTTAACAACCCCCAAGAATACTCTAAAAGGTGCATACCATTTCAGTACCCTTTATATTAGGATCCGGAATTCCTGCAGCTGAAACCTTTGGAACGTCTCTTAACAATCCCTGCAAAGCTCAAGCTGCATGAATGAGATGGTTGAAAGAAGGGCCACCTTCAGAGGATTTTTAAAGTCTTTCATGTATTTGAAGTTTTGAGAATGACTTCTAACTGTAAGAACGTAAAAGCAAAAAAAGCTCTAACTTTGCCATGAAAAGGAAGCAAGAAATAGCCAGGGTTACAGGAGAATCACTGGAGCACCAGCCCCAATTTTAGATGCAGCCCCAATTTTAGATGCAACATGATATATATTCATGTTATATGACATGCACGTCTTGGACAATGTAATTAATACAAAACCTCGGGAGAGAAAATATCATAACAAGGTTGAAGTTGTTTCAAATGCCAATTCACTCACTTGGCATGCCATGTCAGATATGGCATCGATGGTTGGAGATGGTCTAATAGCGCTTGCATCAATTTTGGAGTCACTTAACCTTTGTACAGTCCACAGATGACCAAGCACACTAAGTGGTTTGATGATCACCAAACAGGTGAAAAAAATGTAAGGATTTTAAAGTTTATTGTTCTTGTAATATGTGCACTAGTTGTGCACAAGCGCGTGTGGAGCAGTTCATAAGCTTAAGAAACATCAAAAGGAAAGGACAAAGTATAGCATGGAGAGCAGAAAGACAAGGATTGAAATTTCAACCCCAAGATGAAGGGGATCGCAAATTACATGAGATTGAGAACAAAACGTGATAGCTTAGTATATGATGGAAACCCTCCACCATCTCACAAGTCACAACAATAACCTCAGATCAACTCAACCATTATCTTCAAGGGGTTGGGTCATAGATAAAATGAAAAAGTCTTAACAACGATTATAAAAGAGCACACCACATGCCACAAGTTGCTTTAAATGTGCAAACAAGATAAAAAGACGGAACATATGATCCTTCCCTAGGGTACTAACCTTATTGGCCCACTTGAGCCCACATGCATTGCACAATGTCCTTGGGCCAGCTGGCCCACGACGCATCATGGGTGTAGACTTTGAGCTAATACCACAATGCGTACATCTGCACAAACAATTGACAAGTACTTTAAAAGGAGAAAAACCTCATAATATTATACACAACTGGGTTCCTTTTAGTTAAAAGCAAAATTCACAATAATATTGAGCATCTGTGTTCTGGTATTACCAGGCTCATAAATGTCACAGAAGAAGGGTCAAAGAAAGAATGGTAGCCTGTAGAGACAGAGCAAGGAGGGGACGCATGAATATTCCCCAACTCTATGATTTGAATGATAAAGAACAGAACAGCACCCTTTCCTCATTGAGTTATAACAAAATACCACCCCCACAAGCATATTATAGGGACAAATGATGTTTGATTGGTAGGTAATAACGTGCACACAATACAGTCTCTAAGTGGGAGATACAAAAAGTTCTCTCTCGACCAAAAATAGAACTGAGCTAGGGGCTAACAACCAATGGAGTATCAACAAATGGCACTATCAATATGGGTCCGATAGCCACGAAGACCGGGTTATATAGACATGGTAAAGACTAATCAAACGTCACTGACATAACATAACAGGTGTTCAGACCAGTTATCATGCCTTTAGAAGCTCTACCCCAGAAGGATAAAAGAAAGTGATAACTAGGAGATGCATCCAAGAGGAGGAAAAAAATTAGAACTTGACACTCACGAAGTTTCTGGCTCCTCTTGGACGGAACCCTGTGATTCAGTCCAGACTGAAGAAGCACCCATTTGTTCTGCTATCGTCTTGGATGATGTAAACTGACCCTTTCTACGCTGCATCCTGACCGATTGAGAAAGAACATGAGAAGATGGTCAGAAAATGATCATCCTCTGAAAGAAACAGGCTGAGGTATAAACAAGAAAAAGATGGAACAAAAGATTATCAATCCGCACTTTTGTGGAAAAGAAAAAACCAACTATGCATGCTGCGAGAGGGCAAACCAGAACAATTTTAACGGCACAAAATATCAGTTTATCCTTTTAGTACTCAGATTTAATGCTCCTCAGCGTCCTAGATTCTCCAGGCCAACTAGTACAGGAACTAAGACTTCACTTGGCTTCGTTTCTTAGTCATAGTTTATATAGCCATACTCAAAATAATGATATGCTCAAAGAAATGGAAGATAATCTGCAGCTCACGGTTCGGCAGTTAATCAAGATAATTTAAGAAATCCAGAGAAAGCTAAAAAATGATTGGTTTCTTCAGGATATTCAAAGATCAATAGTGAGAGTTAATCAAACATCCTGAAATTTTTCGGGATCCCTTTGATGAAAAACAATGATAAATTTGAGGTTTTGGGAACACTCTTAGAAATTGGTAACTTAGGCACATGCACTGCGACTAACATAAGAACGTAACTTTTTCCTTCCTCTCAACCAAAGTCCTTTTCCCTAACTCCCAATGTGATAAAAAAAAATCCTCCAATTGTAGATTCCAACCTAAATTTCTCTATCTATACCCCATGTTGGAAGTTACAACTATAGTTTATATTAGACCGACTTGGGAGTGGGTGTTGAGTGACTTTAGTCGCGTGTGACTTGATAGCCAAGGGTCAGACCAATCCAATCTCTAACCGAAGGAGACACAGACTCCACAAAATAGCATCATATTCTTCATATTGCGAATTATTAGAGGGGATAAAAGTGTCACTATTTCATAAAAGAGTGGGACTGTCATAAAAAAGGCACTTCATTCTTGTGATACCTGGAGGCTGGAACACGGAACATTTCGGTATGTGGGACGGGAACAGGAACATACAGAAACGGAGGCCACATGCCCTAAACTGTTGTACGGTGGGAGTAGACTTCTACAGATCATAATCTAGTGATGTGCTTATTTTACAAGTGAAACATCCAATAAACAAAGTGTTACTTTCCCAATACTGATGTACAACACATTTATAAAAAGTATTTTGACGAACTTTCATTTATAATTGTCCTATTAAAGCTCCATTCTATGGTTCGACATTGTTTCTCTCCCAGAAAAAGGCTTAGTGAAATAATGAGAAAAACTTTCGGGATCCCTTTGGATCACAAAACTTACTGTTTGAATATGTGAGTGCATTAGAATCAGGAACGTGCATTCCAAAATGAAATTTGCATGGTATTAGCGAATTCTGGTAAGCCAGTGAATCATTCATTATCTAGCAATTATGGAACCAAGTATATCTTGCACGGTAACAAAATGCTAGAATTATGCAACAAGTGTCCATGCAAAGTATCCATCACATCTTGGACCCACCCCCTTGTGTCAAGTCTCTGACACAAGTACTTCAAATATTTGAAAGACTATGTAACATACGTAGGTAGAGCAAACATATCTCAATAGCATGCCGTCATACACGAGCACACCATGTTGACCTAATTTTTCTATGTCCAGTCAAACAAAGTCTACACAAAACAATGAAAACAAAGAAGAGAAAAAAGCAGAAGGCAGTAGAAAAATGTTCTAAACTCTAAAGTACCTGAGCGCAACTTCTTTACGAACATTGTAGCGGATTTTCTTATCAAAACATCGTTCTTTCCTCTTCTCCCTGAACCGATTCAAAGACGCAGCCCTTTGCGGTTGACTTGATCTTCCAGGAAAATCACCTAAACCCTGCAAAGTTGCTGATGAAAAGTTAAGACTAGCTCAGACCTAAGAAGCACCGACACGTCTCCGGGCTTTCCTTTTCTGTATCGCAGACGTGTCAAATAACGACACGCTCAGACACATTCCCAACACGTGAAAAAATGTATCTTGAGTATTTAATCATTTTTTCTGAGTCGGACACGCTTCAACATGTATCGGACACAATATGCTATTCTCATTTGGTTATTGAATTTTATATCTTTAATTTCGAAAAAATAATATATTTATGTAATATATGATATGAGTATAATGTAAATTATACTCGGATCAAGTGAGGGATCCCTTATTTTGTTAAAATGCGGACCTCCCCTTTTCCAATCAAATTACGATGATCCAAACCGTTCAATATGTTCAGATTGTGATTTTAAGGGTTCCCGTGAGAAATCAGAAACAAAAGGACCGGGAAGTGCTTCATCTGAGCAGTTTTCACTAGACAGTTCAATAAAAAACTGCTCGAATGAAGCACTTCCCGATCTTGTTTTGCTGATTTCTCGCGGGAACCTTTAAAATCACGTTCTGAACACATTGAACGTTTCGGATCATCGAAATTTGATCGAGATAGGGGAGGTCCGCATTTTAACAATTTAAGGGATCCCTTAAAGGATCCTAACTGATATATATATATATATATATATACACACACACACACACACATGCATGCACGCACGGGACGGTTCAAGGGACACCCAAAAAAACATTTCAAATCTCAATCTCATAGTTTTCGATCAAATTTTTATGATCCGAACCGTTCAATGAGTGCAGAATGTGATTTTAAGGGTATCCGCAATAAATTAGCAAAAAAACTGACAGGAAAATGCTTGATTTGAGCAGTTTTTATTTAAACCATTCAATAAAAAACTGTTCGAAACTATCCGGATTAAGCCATTCCCGGTCATTTTTTTGCTGATTTCTCACGGGTACCCTTAAAATCACGTTCTGATCACATTGAACGGCTCAGATCATCAAAATTTGATCAGGAACTATTAAGTGGTTTTTTTAGGTGTTTTTTTGAGTGTCCCCGGAACCGCCCCGATATATATATATATATACACCTAAAATCACGTGTCTGCATGTTCGTGCCCGTGTCCCATATCCATTTCTGTGCTTCTTAGGCTTAGACCGGTACCGTAACAAGTGAAACATCATGACTATATGAGTACCCTATGATTTTGAGGGATCACCCCAGTGGTTGGAATTCCAGTGGGCACTTCATATCCACCCAATAGTAACAAAACTGCCTGCACCTGCAAAACAAATAGAAAAGAAACATTGTGTCACTCACATTTAAGCACAACACTCTGCAATCCTATTTCAATCAGCAAGAAATCAAACACACGATAAGCATTAAGCACTAAATGCTTCATGAAATCAACTCAAAACAGTCACACACCGAAGATCATAAGCTAGCATAGGTCACCTACAAATATCAGAAAAAGCACGTCAAGATTCAAAGTTAACTATAAAATTTTTATTACCCTATAGGAAAAGATACAATTCATAAATGACCCATTGAGACATGATCCACTCAAACAAAAGCAGTAAAGCACAGTGCAAATTCTCAAATATAACCCAAGCACAGGTGGAAAACTGGAAATTAAACCAGAAAAGGCATCGTAAGATCGTAATCACTTATCAGTTTCAGGCAAACCAGTAACAAATGCAAATACTTCAAAACACTACACTTTTTACAAGTTTGCAAAGAGACAAACCAAAATTTACTGTTATCAACAGCAACACAAAAAGAATACTCAAAGAGCTACCTAAATTGACCAAATGTTAAATGTAAGAGAAGAAACTTTCAACTGGATGGTTCTGTTTGTTCTCGATGGGCCCACTACAATAATCTGAACCGTTCAAGTTGTACAGTTCCCAGAGCAGACCATTTAAAAACTTCATTAGATGATCATAGCCACATATCACAACACAATTGTCTCCACTAAAATGGAAGGAAAATTTAATTTAAGAATAGAACAGTTCTATCCTTAAGACTGATATAATCCAATTAAATGGCTACAGATCAATCATCAACCTGTTTTTTCACATTGGACAAGATAATTGATTTGCCGTGGCAGCCCAAACAAGTAGTCTCCAGTCGCGGAGAGAAGCCATTTCCGAAACTTAGGGCCTGTTTGGTAAACTTAATGCTCATTGCTTACTGATTAAAAATTCCTAATAAACTTATTAAACAACCATAACCACTTGGAACTTTCTCTCACACCGCTTCCCCGGACAGCGATCCAGTATTTTCGCACGAATGGCAATGAATGCTGAAGTCAAAGAGGCCGAGACGCCTATGATTAAATGTCTGTTGAGGTCCATCGTTGCAATTGACTCTGACCATCCCATTCCTACAAAAATGGATTTGCCAATTCGAACTAAAATAATATACCTCGATAGGTGCTCCTCCAATGTTTTCTTTGGGAATGCCTAGCGCTTCAGTGCCAAAAAAGCACACTCCAATACATTTTGTACACTTTTCAATACACTTCTTCACACTCCCATACACCTTTTAGTTTCTAATACATTTTTTGAACCTTAACAACAAGCCAGTGGACTAATTCTTTAATTATGACAAGCTATCATGAATTTTACTGATTCCTTAATTATGATAAACAAAAAAGGGACCTATTAATCTAGAAGCTAAGAAAATGCCAAAAAAAAGAAGAAGAAGAAGAGGCACACACTCAATACATTTTTGTACACTTTTCAATACAATCCCATACACTTTTTACACTTTTCAATACACTTTTAACTTAACGACAACCCACTGGATTGTTTGTAGCATTTTCCAATAAAAAAAATTAAGCAAGGAACCAAACGAAACGTGCCCTTAGTTCACAAAATTGACCTGAAAATTGGAAGGCTACCTTTTCTGGCAAAACACTGTCAAAGACATAAACCTCGCCCTGAAACGACAGCGTTAGCTGATCAGCACCGCCTCCTAAAGCGGCGACCGGAGTAATCTCGGAGCCAGGAACGTACAAGGCGTGGGGATGGACGCCATCGACGCCGTTCAATTCTCCGCCGCCGCCGCCGTCGTCGAGCGGGTGAGGCTCGAACCGGATGTTGTTGGGGTTGTCGATCGACTCCCCGCTCGCGACGTCGTCGTCTTCCTCGCCTTCGATCTGGTTTCTTTGCTCTTGTTGTTGGATGTTCATGGCGTTGGCGTCGTACATCGGAGGGGCTTGCTGGAGGGTTTTCTCTGGCATTTCTGAAGCATTTACGGCTCAGATGGAGACGAATCAAAGAGCCACAGTACGAGAGAGTATATATATATATACCTAATTTGATTCCAATAGGGGGGAAATACGAGGAGAGAAGAAGTGAATCTCAAAATCGAATCTGAAAAGAAACCCTAAAGTTATGATGATGATATGATGGAGAATTATTACGTATCTGAATTTAAATGGAAAAGATTTGGGGAATTGACTGCGTAATTGGATAGTGTTTGGTACGGAATTATATGTTGATTGAGAGAGAGAGAGTGTGTGTGTGTGTGTGTGAAACTGTGAATTAACGTTTTTTTTTTTATAAGGAAAAGAGTGATTGCTGTGGCTGGATGCCTGGATATGATCCACGAGAGAGAGGCCATAGAGAGTTGTGCTTCAGATTGTGCAAGCGTGTTATGGCCTACAGAGGCGCTACGGGTACATCAAAAGCTGTACAAACAGCACACAGATCAATTTTGAACCTATTTCAAATCATATAAAGATGATTGTAGCCACTAATTCTATTCAAAATATTTTTTTTAAGGTCCTTATAAAAAATCATCTTAATTCGATAATGGTAAGAGTATTTACGATAATGGATGATTCGTAAATGCTCTTACCATTATCGGATTAAGATGATTTTTTACGGGAACCCTAAAGAAAAAGTATTTTGAACAACATAAACGACTCTGATCATCTTTGTGAGGCCCGAGAAATATCTAAAATCGATCTGTGCACGCTGTATGTATGGTCTTTGTTGTACTCATATTCTTTTTGTATGGCCTATGGGAGAGTAGGGAAACTTATTCATTGCCTTTTCAATGGTATAATTAAAATTGAACAAATAAAAACTTATCACATTGTCTTTTAATTCATTTAAAGAGTTGGTAAGATTAACAATGTGAACTCTCACAACAAAATTATAATTAAAAACCTATTATTAGTAGAGAGATAGAGAAAGTTAGGAATAAATATAAGTAAATATAATTAAAATCTTATCACGTTATCTCATGTCCGCCTCAAGTAACGGAATGAGGTCATATCCAATGGGATGACGTGCAACACTATTTTTTCTTCTTGATCCACTCCCATGTTTGCAAGGCGGTCCGCCACTTTATTTCCTTGTCGGAGTGTGTGCTTCAAGGTGTTTGCCCAAAGAGCTTTGCATTCTTGAATCAACACCTTGTGAGGAGATCGCTCGGGCGGGTCTTCATTATCATTAATTAAAAAGACAATCGTCGCTGAATTTGAGTCCACCTCCAAAGCCTCCATTCCCTCGTTTTGGACGAGCTCCAGTCCTCTAAAGATGCCCCAAAGCTCCGCCTCCAAATTTGTGCAGTTTTCAAGGCGGCCCAAAAATTCGAGCACCCAATGTTCACGCTCTTTCCTGAACACACCACCAAATCCTACGGTTCCTGGGTTTCCTACTCCTGGAATAGTCCAAGAAACGAGTCTTATACATGCCTGGGTTTAGCACATGACAGAGAAACAAAACTAAAGGTGGATGTTGTTGAAAAGTCATTCCCTCCATTTCTCCATGCTTCTGTGAGAGGACCCTGGACACTAGAAAAATGAACCCACACATTAGCATCAGAGGTGCAATCAAAGAAAAGATGCTTCAAAGTTTGGTGATTGATGATTGGTAGGAATTTTAGTGATTGGTGATTGGTAAGAATTTTACCTTGCATACAATGCCACAAGAAGCCTTTAAGTTTGGCAGGAATGTTAATCATGGGAGGAGAGAGGGTGTGGTTCTCATTAAATTTGGCTATTCAAAGAAAAAAGGTTGCAAGTTGGGGTAATTTAAGGACAAAAATTTGATTATTAGATAAGGGCTTGCTAAGTTTTATTATACAATTATGAGCCATATTTTGGACCACATTGTTAATTTTAGAAATCTCTTAGTTTTTATTGTGCTATTGGAGACACTCTTAGGCCCCAAGCCACTCTACTGCCACATATTATTGTGGGATCCAAGACTAAGTGTACGACTCCCACAATAATGTATGGTGGTAAAGAGGCTAGCAGCACCATGTAGCAATAAGCTAGAACACATTTAGTAATCTCTTGGAGAGTTGGGTCTAAATGTGCACCAAACGAGCTGAGCCAAGATTAATTTTAGGGGCTTAAGCTTGATTCTTTTGAATTTTACTGTGCTCAAACTCGAATTGAGCTTGAATATATGAGTTCGAATTTGAGCTCGATTTGTATTTGAGAACTCGAGCTTAGTTCAAGGGCCAAATAATGAGTCTTTATAAACCAAATGAGCTCATGCATGTGAGTTGAGCTTAACTAAACATGACGCAACGGGTAGCTCGAGCTCGGCTCACTTACTCTACAAGTCACATTTTTTGTGAGCTCAACTCATTTACTAAACCAACCGAGTCAAGAAAAACCCTTAACGAGGAGAGTCTCGAGCTGCTCACTATAGACTCCCTTCGTTTTCAACCCTAGTTGGACCGCAAAAAAGGCTTCAAAATGCCTCCATAACCAATATTAGAAGCATCTGTTTTAACAATTTTTCTCCATTCAGGATTTGCAATTGCTAGGCAAGGCAGCTGTTTTGCCTTTAATTTTATCTTTTGGACAGCCTTGGTTTGACGTTCTGTCCAAGGTGGAGGGTTCTTCCTAAGTCTTTCATATAAGGGAGCCGAATCCTAGGCTAATTTCTTATAATAGTCTCCTATATAGTTAAAACTTCCAAGAAACCTTTGCAATTGGATTTTATCTCTCATTTCATCTGGAAATTTAAAAGCAAATTCTATGCTCCTGTCTATAGGGTAATTTTCCCTTGGTGGATATTGTGTCCTAAAAATCTAACCTTAGTCTGAAACAGTTTCATTTTTGGAGCAGAAACCACCAAACCATTCCTTTTAATAACATCTTTAAAAATTCTAAGATGTTTAATATGCTGGTCTATGTTCTGGGGAAAAATTAGAACATCATCTATATAACAAATAGCAAATTCAGCATATGGATAAAAAATATCATTCGTAATATTTTGAAATTCTGAAGGTGCATTCTTCAGACCAAACGGCATTACATTCCATTCGTAATGTCCAAAAGGAACAGTAAAAGCCGTTTTGTAACGATCAGATTCTTTTATTTGAATCTGCCAGTAACCTGATTTTAGATCAAATTTAGAAAAAATAATTGCCTTATTCAATCTATCTAATAAATCCTTTTTATTAGGGATTGGATATCTTATCCACATAAGGACTTCATTTAAAAGATTTGTAATTAATGACCACTCTAGGAACACCTCTTTGCTTCTCAGCATTTTTATTGACATAAAAAGTCGTACAACTCCAAGGAGAGTAGCTTTTACTAATCAATTGTTTTTTTAAATAAATTATCAATTTCATTTTGACACATTGTTAAATATGCTTGCTTCATCCGAGAAGGCCTAGCCTTTGTAAGAATTTTCCTTTCATCAAAATCCCTCATAAGGTAATGAAACAATATATTTTTTCTTGTCCCAAAAAGCATTAGGGATATCACTACAAATTTCTTTATTGAAATCTTCTTCGATTTGAGAAATTTTCTATTTCATAAAGGGGTTTTGTATTGTTTCTTCAATTCCCGTAATCCGGATTTCTTTTTGAAGAAAATTTATTTGTCTATCCTTATTAAAGATTCTTCTCATGATATCATTAATCTCCTTATAAGCCGGGGTTGAAATGAATTCAAAAAATATTTCATGGCCATCAATATGGGCAGTTATTCCAGCAGTGCTAGTTTGAATTGGCATTAACCTTGCTAAGAAAGGAGTTCCTAATATCAATTCTTGTTGGAGATTCCTTATACAAAGAAAAGTCGTTTCCAAACAAACTCCTTTATTGCAAATATAAACATCGTTAAGTTTATATTTGATTATCGTTTTAGAACCACTGGCATTAGTGAGACTTTGAGAAGTTTTTTCAAAATATTGGGTTGGAACAAGCCCTTCTTGGATACAATTCACATCCACTCCACTATCCACAAGAGCAATAATGTTGCTGATAGTGTATTCTTTTTGAATAACAAAATTTACTCTTATATGCCATTTTTGGTATACCACATTATTGATGATATTTAGATAACTTGAGTCATCCTTTTGACTTGTGCTTCCTTTTTCCCAAGTAATTAATTTTTGCAACCTATACATGTACATATTTATACAAGCCAACTGATCCCTACAATCCCTACAATTAAGCTTATCTAATCTCTAAGCTAGGAAAGAATATCAATTACAAGATAATTACATGATCTTCGTGATTCACAGTAGTTGGGAGTGATTCGCGGTAATGAGATATCGTAACACTCCCACTCAAGTTGGAGCATAGATGTCACACATGCCTAACTTGCACAAAAATTTTGAGAACACTCAACTTGACACTGCTTTGGTAAGGATATCAGCCAATTGATCTTCCGAGCAAATTTGAGGCAACTCCACAATTTTCTCGTCCAATTTTTCCTTAATGAAGAATTTGTCTACCTCCACATGCCTGGTAAGATCATGTTGTACCGAATAAAGAGCAATATCACATGCTGCTTTATTGTCACAATAAAGTTGTATTGATTGCCTTGGCTAATAGCCCAAGTCCACTAAGAGAAGTCTCAACCACAATGCTTCACATATTCCAAGTGTCATACCACGAAATTTAGCCTCCACGCTTGAACGAGTAACAACATTCTGTTTTTTGCTTCTCCACGTAACAAGATTACCATCTACAAAGGTAAAATATCCAAAGGTAGATCGTCTGTCATCGATCGTGCCAGCCCAGTCAGCGTCAATGTAGGTGTCCATGTTCTGACAGTCAACGTTTTTAGCAAAAAGTATGCCCTTGCCAGGGGCAAACTTCAGATATCTCAAAATGTGCATAACAGCATTCATATGTTTCGCCCAAATTATGCATAAACTGACGCATGATGCTCAACGCGTAGGCAAGATCTGGCCTTGTATGAGCTAAGTACATCAATCTTCCGACGAGCCACTGATATCTACCTTTATCAACAGGCACCTGATTAACCTCAACACACAATTTCAACCCTTCTTACATTGTTGTATCAACAGGTTGACATGCTGACATACCAGATTCTTACAATAAATCTAAGGCATATTTTCTTTGAAAAAAAAAATGCCTTCATTAAATTGAGACACTTCAATCCCAAGAAAATATTTTAATTGACCATGGTCCTTCATTTCAAACTCACTTGACCAATAACTCTGAAGAGCCGCCCTCTCTTTAGGATCATTTCATGTAACCACCATGTCATCAACATATACAATAAGGGCAGTAATCTTACCATCTTGTTTCTTCAAGAATAAATTGTGATTTGAATTACTCTGATGGTATCCAAAGGCTCTCATGGATTTTGTGAATCTGCCGAACCAAGCTCTCGGAGACTATTTCAACCCATACAGAGATTTCTTTAATTTGCACACCTTTTGACAGTGTACTTCAGGTATCATGCAACCAGGTGGTAAATCCATGTATACTTCTTCAGACAACTCGCCATGTAGGAAGGTGTTTTTGACATCAAATTATTGTAATGTGTAGTGGGCCGAAATATCCGAGGGGTAAAAGAGTCCTAATGGGTCGTGCTTGCCTGAGCTCATCACATAGTTGTCTCAGTCCATCTGTGGATTTAAACGTGAATTGGCATGATACGGTGACCGTCTTCCAAGGGATAAGAAGGTCCTCGTAAGCTTCACCGAACGTCGAAGAGTTATCCGAGCGTGTGAAGGTTTGATCTTCTTCGGTAAGCTGTTCAGCGCTCGCCAGGACCACTTTGTTCGGATAAAGTTCCTATTGTTCGGTGGACAATGAGTTCGTTCGAATTGGCTTCGTTCATCCAGAAATAAGTTTGTCCGGACACCGCTTTAGTAGAACCTTCTAGAAGCTTCCAATGATATGTGGGTTGTCATCTCTAATAACTGAGATGATATCTCTGTATGATGTGACTTCTCTGACACTGACAAACGCTGCTCTGCAACCTTCAGAGAAGTGACGCCTAATAAATGCACTGACATATGACGTCATCCGAACGTGGCACACCATGTGGGTTGCAAAACCAGCCTGTGCAGCACTCAATATTTTTGGCTATAAATATAGGACCACCTCCAACAGCAAAGGGGTCAGAAAAAGAATTTACTTTTTACTCTTTTCTCTCTCACAACAAAGCTATTCTAATGAAACTTCTTCTTCCTCCCTTACCATACTAACTTGCTCGTCGGAGCTTCTTCCCGGAGGAACAGCCCCCTCCGGTTCTGCAAGTACACAAGACCATTTCAACACTGCCTCAGTCTGAAGAAGAAGGCTCAAGAAGATCACGGTAAAATCAGCCCCCCACATAATGGCCAATCCAAGTTTGCAGCTAGGGACAACAAGATTGTTACCGTGTTGATCTTAGCTACTAGTACAAATGTATCTGTATAATCTATCCTATAGGTTTGGGAGTACCCTTTTGCCACCAGCCTTGCTTTAAAGCATTCAATTGTGCCATCTGCTTTGTACTTCACAGTATAAACCCACGGACATCCAACTAGTTTCTTCCCCGATGGACAATCAACAAGTTCCCAAGTGTCATTCATCTACAAGGACTGCATTTCTTTAAAGGTGACATAACGGGGTATTTATACCGCCTCTATTTTACGCACAGAATATTCCAAAGATGCTCCAAAGATCCCCCTCTAAAGCTCTCGGTACCGATGGAGAACATGGTACGCTGCTGTGATAAGGGTTCCGTACCGAATGAATATAGAATTTCCCATCAATGCCAAAGTGGATAAGGGCTGTCGCTGGACAACTCGGTACCGATTGAATGTGCTTTCTTCTACCGATACCGAGATATACTTCAAAGCTTCTACTGATTGGCTCGGTACCGATGGGATGCTTTTTGTCTACCGATGCCGAGCTCTTCAGGTCCAGCTTCAGCTTCACAGCTCTCAGCAGCTTCCATAGCACCCCATAGTTTTCACATCATCTTATTTTCATTCCCTAAACTTAAGTAAAGATTGCATTTTAAACATTTCTTTTACCTTTTCTTTACTTTAATTTATTTAATGAAAATAAGGAAGTACCTCCCATTTGGAAACAATGGCATTACCAGAATTTTTAGATTTCAATCCAATCAAAATGTTGACCCTCAGCTTTTAGTGTAAAACAGAAAGCGGCACGATTTTCTATAGAAGAAATGGCTCAAAACATGACCTTGCTATTCAAATAAAACATTGCAAATTTGAAGTTGCTCTTAGAAAAATTCAATGATCAATTACCGCCATTTTTTATCTTGAACATCGATACTTTTTTCGAAAAGTCATTTTTCCATACTTAGACAGATTTTCAGGGGCCGACAGGGTCTTCATTGGTTCCTCAGGCACTTGGACGCATTTGGACCATCCACGACGTTAAAACATGCCTTATTTACACGATTCACCTGAAAACATTAAAAACATACCTTACGTGCAAAAGTAAATAAAAACAACTAAATTAACGATGAAATTGAAGAAAACTAGATAACTAGCGCACCCTACATTGCATTATCGGGTGCTTATCGAGGTACCATTGGCAGTAGAAACAGAACTTTGTGAGGAAGGTTTAAGAGGTGAGACTTGTCTTGAATCAAATGTCATATGGTCCGAAGCACTAGAATCAATTATCCATGTACATACTATTAGAAACAATGTCAGAAATATTTAAAACCTTACCACCATTACCTGCTGCTACTGCTACTGCTAATGCCGAGATGTGTCCAACTGCGAGTTGACTAGCCCTTCGTTTTTTGTTGTTGCTTCAACAACCGTGGCGATGGAGACCTTCTTGGAATTCTTCTTCCTTGAATCATGATTATGATCCCACCATTCCGGATACCCCACTAATTCAGAGCACCAACTTTTTGTGTGACCAATTTGATCACAGTGAGTGCATTTATAGGAGGATTTGTCGCCACCTGTAGCACCCTTAGGATGGCTGGACTTCGTTAGGTCCTGCTGGTGTTACGAGGACCAGTTTTGAGTGGACCGGTTACGAGTTGCCATGGCGGAGGCTTCCAAATTCTCCACTTGCCCGTTCATCACTTCACGTCGAACATCTTCGCGACGAACATCTTCGCGACGAACTAGGGCATAACACTCTTCTAATTTAGGGATAGGATCCTTCCTCAAGATTTCACTGCGCACTTGCTCGAAATCACCCTCTAATCCAGCAAGAAAGGTATGCACCCTTTGTCGCTGAAGCGATTTCTGATAAGATCCAATATCTGTCTTGTTCACCATGACCACCTTATCACGATGATCCAACTCACTGAAGATTTCAGTCAATTCTCCATAATATATAAAGAGAGGTCTGCCATTTTGTTTGGCAGAGAAAGCCCTCTGGTTCAAGGTAAAAACCTATAATTCATCTACTCCATCATAAAAGACTTTAGACAGAGCTTTCCAAATATCTCGTGTCGTAGGTAAGCGAATGTACTGCTTCATGATCTCTGGGGACATAGACATCAGCAACCATCTTTTGACCTTCTGATTGTCTACATACCACTTTTCATAGCCTTCATCTTTCTCCGTAGGTGGCGGTGATGTGCCACGAATGAAGGAGAGTTTCTCCTTCTCAGCAATGTGCATCTCTAACATTTGAGACCACAGTTCATAGTTGGTCTCATTCAATACAATTTCTGCATTGAATGATGAACCTTCGTGTTGAATAATGATGGCGGTAGATTTGGTGCTAGATGTTTCAGAACCTCACTCACCCGTGGTTTAAGAATTCGAAGAAAAGCAAAAAAAAAAAAAAAAAGATTCAAGGATTCAAAGAAAAATAATTTTAGGTTTCTCGGCTTTGATACCAAATTCAAATCAGAGAAGGGAATTTATATTCATTCATATCTTTGCAACGTATACACTTACATATTTATACAAGCCAACTAATCCCTACAATTAAGCCTATCTAATCTCTAAGCTAGGAAAGAATAGATAAACTAGGAAAGAATATCAATTACAAGATAATTACATGATCTCTGTGATTTACAGTAATCATGAGTGATTCGCGATAACGAGATATCGTAACAATGTATAGCTGCTATTTCCAACGACTCTTGTTCATACAGTCAACTACTCCTAACACACGACAATCCGATTCAAACACTGCATTAGAGATTCCCATATCCACCGCCATCGCACAAGCTATACGAAGGGCCCATGCTTCAGCAACCAAAGCTGAGGATGCAACTATTCTGCCTAATCTGTAAAATTGGATCCCTCCACCACTATCTCTGGCTAAACAGCCAAAGGCAGCCAAGCTGCGGGAGGAGGAAAAAGCTCCATCGCAATTGAATTTACGAAAAGAAGGGGAAACTTTACCTTATCAGATTTATACAAGGGTATAAAACTTGATTTGTCTTATTGCAATAAATAGTCCAATTTGCCATGCAAAGGGGTGAGACTTTACCTTATTAGAGCTAATTACCCACACTAGAATTTTGGAGAATTTTCATTGTTGCAAGAGTTTAAAGATTTTAACAACTGGTTAAGGGATATGATGTGAGAGGAAGTTTGAATATAGAAAGCGTTTGAATATAGAAAGCCTGGAATTCCAACATCTAAGGAAGCACCTAATCTTCGGAACCTTTTTCCTTCGTAACACAAGTTGATCGGCCGATAACAGGAACTTTACATTTCCTAGAACATTGAACGTTTTGGTTGATTTGGTCTTCGATGATTGTTGAGTGGTTGAATTTGGAAGTTCGATTGCCGTGCGGCATGCAATGAAACTAAACCAGGAAAACAAAAACAAAAAAACCACTACTCGGGCTCGACTCAACTTTAGATTTTGGAGACATGCTTGTTTTACATCAAAAGATTAAGTTTTAAAGCACATTCAAAGCTTGCTAAGTTTTGAAACCAACCTTCGACATCTATTTACCCTTTTTTTATCCAAGAAAATGGAGTGCCGATCTATCAATTGAGCTAGGAGATTACTTCAACATCAAACTACTTGACTCGATAAGATTACGCTATCAAACAAACCAACTTACTAAATCTTGTAGTATTTGTTCGTATTATGAATGCAATACGTTTGTGCTTCCTAAAAACACTTAGCTTATGTAAAATTCATATAAAATCAGCTCGATTGTAACTGAGCTTGAACAGAATTTCTCAAACCCCTTTGAACTTCGGAACAGAATTAAAGCTATTTGTTTCAGTTCCCAAGTAGTGTTTCCTGCAAGGAGTATAACAGATACTGTGAAGTGTAAGTGAAAGTGAGGAACATGAATCACCAAACTACATACATGTAGTTGGTGTTTCAATCGGAAATAGATATGTAGTTAGTTTTCAGTATGAAATAATGCAACGCATTTGCTTACCAACACGTAATGCTTACCAACACGTAATTTTTTATTTATTTTTTTGGTTGGACATTCTGATCAAAAGCAAGCCATCCACTGTAGGATTAAGAAATTCAGACCACGGACTTAATCTTAAGCTTCTATGGCCACGGACTCCGAACAAGACATTTTCTTTTATGCGTAATGTCAAAAATGCACATTTCCCTCCTAACAACAATACATCAGTTGTGATTCTAAGCACTCTAACTTCAAAAAGAAAGCTAATAGAAAAACAAAAGAAAAAACTTTTCAATATTCATCTTAACAGCCATTTTCCAGGTCAGTGAACCAAAACTTCCTTGAACTTTGGAAGCATACCACCACTTCACGAGAATTTGATCGTGGACTACATCTGATGCTCCAAGCTCCTCTTCAGCCCACACGATTTTTAGTGTACAAACACAAGATCGAACGGAAATCTAATTAAACAAAGAGGGGACATAATTACTACCGTTCTCTTCACAAGCTACAGATTGAGATGTTACTGTCATGATTGTCCGGTACAAATGAATGCCTGAAAGAGGCTCTGAGCCGCTTGGGTTTCGTCGGGGGTCCCAGATATAACAACTACCCTGTCAGTAGTTCCAGGACGAGGTTCGTGCACTGCGACCTTTGCCCCTGATATCTGATTTACACAAACCAGAGGGATACAAGTCAAGGTGAATTAACAGCCAAAAAAAAAAAGTCAAGGTGAATTTAAGATGGGAAAGTAGATAGAAATCAACAGCACCCATTTTGATTTCTGAGTGTAGGAACAAGAAGAGCTTGGCAAGACGAAGTACAAGAAGAGAGAAAATACAAACTATATTAAGCAGTATCCAGAAATGGCTGGAAAGCTGCCCGGGGACACCATTTTCTAATATGATTCAGAAGTATATGGATGTGTGTGGATCATGGATTCGTGGAGAGATTTACCAGAATAAACAGGAACGGGGAAACAAAGAAATAAAATTTACAGCTTCATTACATTTCCCCCCTCAAATCTATGATCCAACCTTGGATTTCGCATTATTGAACGACGTTACGTCTTGATAATAAAGGGAAGAAACTCAATTCTCAGCATTTTTCTTATGGTTTTCATTGTAGAACTAGTCTTGGTCAATCTGCTTAATGAAAGCAGAAATATATTATACAACAAGAAGCATGCCATACCTGTCTGAGACGAGCAAGATTGCTACCATTCTCTCCATAAACAGAGCCAATTAGATTTTCGGGAACTACGATTTCCACAGTTGTACTTGTCACAAAGGCGGATCGGATTCCACTGCACACACAAACAAAAGAAATCCAGAAAATGACTGGCTGAAGAATTAAAGTACAATGCTTTTTTCTATACTGGATAGCCACCGTATACTTATATTTGTTCTCCCATGCCAAGAGAGAATATTCCATGTCCACAATTTGTTAATATCAAGCCCAAGGTCATGTGATTAACAGGGGGTACAATAAATGTTATACACTTGGCGTGCAAATAGAAGCAGCATCACACACAGGTGAGCATTTAAGAATCACTTGACACTGCATGATGTAGCAAAGAGACGGGAAACATGACCGGTCATGGAAACACAATTTCGGGTACCGTTCCGGATTTTATGTTACAATATTGCAAATTAATATGCATACTTGTATAGATGCTTATAAAGCTCATAAAATTCAACCGCAACTAAACCAAAACGAAAATATATACTAAAAAATTAGTAGTAATGATTATGAAGCTCATATATTAAGAAATAAAGAAAACAAAAAAATAGTATTACTGGTACCGACCGGTATTTAAACATGAATGAACTTAGAGGGGTAGAGCATCGGTTTTATGCAAAAAAAGGTATGTACGGGCTAATACGGAACGGTATTCACAACCTTCAATTTTTTGTTGACGTTAGTAATTGTTTTCATGTGGTCAATCATCAGTATCATAGATATTTTTCGGTGACCCACCGATTGTTCTGTTTGATTGTTGGCAAAGAGTTAAACCTGTTAAGTAACAGTTGCATGTTTAGTTAGTGCAATCTTCTCAACCTGCTGTGGTTTTTATTAATTTTTATGCAACATATGGTTTATTCTCTCCTTTTTGTTTCTTTTTTCCTTGATGGTTGTCTTCAATTGGGTATAAAATATAATTGACACTCTTCCTTTTCTCTTTTAATGCCTACCAAGTAATGTGTAGTTCCAGTTCCGTGAAGCCTTGGATTTGCTCTTGATAAGTGAAGAACTGAAGACTATTTCTAAAGGCATATTTCGGTAGGGAATCAGATTGGATGAGGAGGCTTAAATGGAGGCTGTTACTAAAGTTGTGCAGTCAAAGTTTGGGAAGTGCATTTCGGAATCCATGAGTTGCTATTGAAAGGTACACCGTTCATGTTTAATGTGTCTAATTGTAAACGTATACCTTTTTTTCCATTCGTAGAATTCAGAACACAGGATTCTTATTTTGGTATCTACATAGCACCAGTGTAGTTTTAGCTGCAAGCTGATTTGTTAGAATTCTATCTTTCAAGTAACCCTCTCTTTTATGCCACCAAGTAGTGGAACATATTACAATTTAACATTAAAGCATCAATTTCATATCGGAGCCACTACCAAGCTTCCGAAGGTAATTCTAATCAGTTTTAAGAGTGCCATAGCCCGTAGGTATGGGCAATTGCTAGTTCATTACAAACTTCAACATTTTCCTCTTCCAAAGAGATAAAAATCATCAGCGGAATCAAATTATTAGTGAGGTCCCATGCTCATTGTTTATATGCCCTAGGGTCATTAGAGCCATGTGTTATATACTAACCTGCCAAGTTCCAGGCCACTTTTAACAGAAGTCTGTCCTCTGGCAACATCCAATGTGCTCCCTGGATTTACTCCACCTACTGTTTGCTATTAATTCCAACCAATGTAAATTAGGCAGATGTTGAGAACCTACATAATGAGGATGGAAAGGCAAACGATTCAAATTTTTACCTGTGATAGGGAATGATCATAATTATGGTAATGGGTAAAATGATCAGAACTCGGTGTTACAGCAGAATGTCTATTGAGATTATTGGAGACGCCCATAGATGTATATGACCCGATGGAGGAAGGATCTCTAGCTATTCCATAGGGACTCATCTCAGGTATCATAGCGGAACTGCTCCTAGTTGCAGCACCATTTGAAACTCTTCCCGGAAAGAGGTTATCTCGCAGCCTACTAGTCACATTGTATAAAGCATCTTGTACGCAAACAAACTTACCTGCAATCTGTAAACCAAAAAGAATCATCTTTTCAGAACATATTTGATGGCCTAGGGCAGTAATAATATCAACCCACACGGGGGTGGGGGTTGGGGACCCCAAAAAAAGAAAGAAAAAAAAATCACGGCATTAACTCGGCAATATCAAAATTCTCAAATGCAAAAGAACTCAACAGAATTTCATAATATTACATAAGATAAAAAAAGTAAGACAACTGTGATAATGGCTCGTTTAATTCTCAAGAAAACCACAGGAAATCTGGATGTGGAAGGCTTGAACAATCTTTATCAGAAAATGATGCCAACAACTCTACAGGGTGAAAAGTATATGGTAGAACTAGACAGCACACCAAGACAAGAACAGGAAAAATTTGTATCTATCATAAACAGATAAATACAAAGAGATTAAAGGCAGAGACACCAATTGCTAGTTTCTGGTAAGCGAGGGTGGCAGGAAAATTATCCCAACAGTTGAAACAACCTTCTTCTGTACATTGTCATACGATCTTAGGAAAGAGCCAAAAAGAAGAAGAAAAAACACACCTGCACCACTTCATCATCTTCCGAAGCACACTTTGGGACTTGGTCACGCTTGATAATCGATATACTAGCACCCGTTGCCTGCCTCATCTCTTCAATAATTACACCCCCTTTTCCCATCAAACAGCCAACTTGATTTGATGAAACTACAACTCGGGCAGAAACAGACGACCCATTACTTGAGCCTGACGCCAGCCCCTTTTCAAAGCCAGCCTCAATAGACCTATTGAAAACAAGAATTACCGCATTTTGTGCAGGGGAGTACTGTGATTCAGGGTTCTACAGCAAAACAAGCCAAAGAAAAACATATTATTACGCTTTTTAGAGAAAAAATAGATTGAAGGTGATGGCAGTTAGGCAAACCTCCATTGCAGAAATAGTAATTATTCGTTCATCACACTCAGCTACAGAACCTCCAAAACTTATGGAAGCACCAGTTTCATTCTGAAGAGCCTTGACGATTGTTCCGCCCTTGCCAATTACACCGCCTACCCTATCATTGGAGCAGAGAAGCCTATAAACCACTTCTTGTTCAGTCCTTGAGGCCAGGGTAGGAACCCTTCCAGCCTCTGTTGAGAATGGGTAACCTCCTGAGCCATAAGTAACAGAGCCAGCTGGCATAGATGGTAGCACTGGATTCAGCTGAGGAAGATCCACGCGCATATTGTGAAAGGTCTCCTGGGGAATTGCCTCATAAGGTCGGGTCCAACTCGTTTGTGCTCTGCCAGTAGGTGGGAAATCTTGAAGGCGGCGCGAGACAGTGATAAGCGCTTTCTTAACAGCCAAACTATTGCCCTCAATCTGACACAACACCAACCAATTTTAACATGCTTGAGATTCATTTACCTAATATCTAACTGACTTAAATGCGAAGTCATACACATCATCTGAAACCACAGCTGCATAGATTGCTCAGCATATTGAACACAACCATGTCAACTATAATTTCTGCATCGTTCCATCTAGAACTAGTCACTGACGGCCACAATGAGATGATAAATTCGCTCTGTTCTAAATGGCAGCCGCCGAGGCCGCCTAGGCGCTTGGAGGTACCCTGCCGCCACGCCATTACCCCTTGGCGTTTGATTTGGCGCCCAGGGAGGTTTGGCGGTCTTGGCGGCCGCCTAGGCGGCCATGGCGGTCTCGGCGATTTGGCGCCCAGGGAGGTTTGGCGGCCGCCTAGGCAGCCTTGGCGGTCTTGGCGGGCCTTGGCGGGGCTTGGCGGCATCATTGGCGTCTTTGGAGGCTTTTGGCGGCCTAAAATGTATAGTATTAAACTAATACAGATCAAGTTTTGGAAGGGTATGGAGGAGAAGAGTTAAAGAAAGGAGATGAACTTTTAACTTGGCATTAGGGATCTCCGATCTCGTTTATTTCTACTTATTGTCTTATTCAACTTATTTGCTAGTTGCTACTACTTAATTTCATTTGGGTTTGTACATTAAACTTTGCATTATGGTTATGTAGAACTTTGAACTTGTATTATGGATACATAGAATATAGTTTGATTGGATAATGATTTGTTAAAAAAAAAAAAAAAAACGCCGAATTGCTTGGCGGCGCCTAGGCGGCTTGGCGCTTGAAGGTGGGTCTCTGCCCTACTAGCGCCAAGCGCCATTTAGAACATTGTAAATTCGAGTGAACTCAATGAGTAACATGAAGCAATAAATATACGAAGTATTTTTATTTTTTTTGCATCAGCTAAAAAAAATGATCCAACGACTAGGGTTCCATTTACTCAAGTCAAGCTTATAGTGATGTGCCACTCATACTAGGGTGTTAGACTGTAAGCACCCATATAGTACCCCTTCATAGATGAACCCTGAAACAGTGGCTTTCAATAGTTAAAGTAGAACTGTATGTGAGACTCAAACATCATCTCTTAGAAAGGTGGTTAGTAGCAAACTGCAAACAACGTCTTGTTATTTGTCACAACCAAAGTTATCAGAATAGCTTGAGACACGATTTGTATGGTACGATTTCATACGATTCGGAAGCATCGAGACAAACTACGAAGAGGATACATGAATCGGAAGTGGCTGTGAATCATAATTGCAGTGCCTAATCGACCCAAATTGAATTGGTAAATCATTCGGCTCATTCACCTCCAATTTGCTGAATTCGCTCTTGGCTCCTTTTTTGCAATTTTTTTATTAAAAAAGGGTTCAAACTTTCTACAAGGTCTTTGTTATTATTTTATGTCATCTTTTGCCTTCGTTTGTCCTTATTTACTCTCAAAAATAGATTCCTCTCTCATAAACTGTTAAGAGAGGGTAAAAACATGCACGTATTGATTGACAAAAGAATCATGGTACATATTTTCGTGTCCAAGCCAAAGCGCTACGCATGTCTAGTGGAGATAATATATAAAAAAAATTATCGAGACCATGGTATTTTTTTCTCAAGATTGGGTCTATCTACCAGGTGTATAGCTGCTTTTCTTCAAGATTCAAGGCTCTTTATTTTGGGAGCTATATGATAGCTGTGCTCCCAAAGGAGATGTAAGAAAAATTACCAACTTGACCCTTAAAGACAGTATTCTATTTGGTTAATTACTAAAATCACCCTTTGGGGGGGAAGGATGGATTGACGAATATGAAGATATAATAGGACATGTATGGTTAGGTTCCATTTTTATACTTGGTGGAATATGTTGAGGAAATCAATAAAGGCAAAGAAAAGATGGCATACAATTAACCCTAAAGGCCTCTGAAAGCTTTTGTTTTTTGGTTTTTTGTACTTTTAACTCTTTTTCCCAGAAAGGGACTCTAATAAGATTCCACGTCACTTACACATAGCAATAGAAGCATGTTACCCACTAGACCACGTTATTATCAATTTCCATCATTCAAAACAAGTTTTCTTTATTGATCTAGGCCAAAAGAACCATATTCATACCATGTATCTTTGCCACCCACACTTGAGACTTTTCAATGTACTTTAGAATCATGACTGAATTGGAGATATTCCAATTTGATACATGATTTTGACAACTATGTGCCCAACTATGGACATAAGATCCTTAAATACCACTTTAATCAGCTCTTTCATAACAATCAGACAATTATATTGGCGAGCATAAATGAGGTACTTACCACAACAGCTACAAAAGCAACAGAGCATATGCACGGACAACAGGCCTGTGAGGAATAGTATATACACACGGTATTCTCGTAGGGATCCAAATCTGAAAAGTGTAAAAATAATATGCTTCTACTAGTGATGCAGTAGCTTTGAGGGTACCCGGTACTCATGTCATTTTAGTGTCCTTAGTGTTAGTAGAGTCTTGAGTCTATAAATAGGTGTGTTGGCCTTTCATTTGTTAGCTTTTGATTATTAAGAATATTAAATATATTGATTGGGACATAGTTTCTCTTTCTACCCTTTGGGGTTTATCCTTTTGAATGGGATTTTGCTCATTTCTTTGAATCTTTGATTCCCCTTTGATATTTTGATTGCATCATTTGGTATCAGAACTTCTAAGCTTGATCCTGACAGTTCATCTCACCGGAGAACTCGCTAGAAGCTTAAACCTCACCGAAAATCTCGCTAGAACCCTGAAATGGCGCCGGAAAATCTCGCTGAAGACACCATTTCACTCGAAATCTCCAGATTTGTACAACCCAAGTCCCTACAACTCGATTTCGAACCTTATGATCCACAGATCGACACATTTCAGAGCTGTTTTTCCAATTACGAACAACCAAAACCCATTTCAGACGACCAAATACCCTATTTCGCACCATTTCAAGCTTGACCCAGGCTATTTCGCAACATGTCGAGTCCTGTTCTACCTGTTTTGGACCTCAAACAGGTGATTTCGACAACACCCAGCCTTGTTTCGAACTCGGATATGTCATTCCTGAGCTTGAAATTTGATTTCGGCATTTCAATCGAAGTTTTGAACCCATTTCGGCACTCAAAACTGGTCGTACAGCCTTCGTTGCACTCGTAACAATCGATTAGCCACTCTTCGGTGCTCGACTCACTAGACTGAGGCTCATACAGCCTTCGATTTTACTCGAAACAGTGGTAAGGACTTCCGTTCTACTCTTTTGGCTCTCAAATCTGTGTTTTTAGGTTTGATTTCAACTGGATTTGTCACATTTGTTGCGATTAGTGTCGATTTCTGTTGTTTTGCTGGCTATTTGGTTACTGAGTTAACTGGGTTGATCGATTTTGGGTTGAGTTGGCTCTTGGCTGAGTTTGGGTTGAAAAGTCACAGAGTTGACTGTGTTCGGTGGCTGAGTTGACTGGGTGCAGGTTCTTTGGGGTTAATTGATTGTCTATATTGAAATGACTCAAAGAGGTAGAGGAAGACTATGGGCTAGAGATAGGGAAGGTGTGGTGAAGAATGGTAAAAGGTTGAATGTTATTCCGCAATGTGGAAGGCAAAACGATTGAAATTCAAAATATAATCAGAATGAGATTAAAGAGTTGAGTGAAGAAGTAACTATCTTCGTTGAAAGGGTGCGGCGTTTACAACATCCGACCAAAAGAATGGATTGCATTACATTGGAAAATCGTTATGGTGTTCCGCATTGGCGTAGAGTAAATTTGGTTAGATTTAAACACGTATTGGTGAACGATGTTGATAACAAACTTCTCATGTTTTGTGGAAACCCACTAGAGTTCATTGGTTGGTTGGACAACATTGAGAGTTCAAACTTCAAATATTGTTGTGTTATCGAAGAAAAGAAGGTGACAATGGCATCCACTTGCCTTGAGGGAAGAGCTTCGGATTGATAGACACAACTCAAAGTTATTCGACAAAGGAGAGGCAAAGAAAAGATTAGGGAATGGGATAAGATGAAGATGGAATGGGATAAGATGAAGAAGAAGCTCAAGGAGGAATTCTTGCCTTTCCATCAACATTCCAATGCCGATTCCTTGACTAGTTTTGGTAAGAGCAAGTCCTTAGGGGCTGTCCCAACTAAAAATAAACCTTTAATCGGCACCTCGGAGGCTATAAATCCGCCACCTTGTGGAATATTTGAATGCCTCAAGTTTGAGGAATCATCTCTTGAGTTGGAAGTTGGTGAAAAGGCTAGTGAGCATGTTCTTAATGCCCTCTTTGTTAAGGAGGTAAGAGAACCATGTTGTGATGATGATTATGAGTATCATTCCAATCTTTGATGAGTATCCTAATGAAGAGTTTGGGGATGGCCTTGAAGACGTTCCCGTCTATGATGAGTGTATAGGTGAGAAAGAAGGCCTTGAGGATATTGTGGGTGATAATGAAGAGCAAGAATGCCTAATCCTTCGATCTTTGAGCCGTGTACATTTTGGGAAGATAGTGAGCAAGTCTTAGAGGAGAGCTAAGACAAGAAGATTGATGATCATGACTTCAAGATTGAAGAGTTCTCTCAAAGCTTGCTACTTGAGTCGCCTTTGGTACAAGGCACTCAACTTTATGACTATGGGAATGATTTGGAAGCTCCACGATTCGATGACGTGTTGTTGAACCAAAGGTTGAAGATTGGTTTGAAATGTTGCCCCAATTGCAAAATGTTCAAATTTGTTGTGTTTTGGTGTCCGAAGAAGTCCTCAAGTTACAGAAACAGGATGGATACTTCTGGGGACAGATTGTAGATCCTTTAGAAATGGTCTTCAATCAAGCTAGTTTGGAGCATAATGAGGAGGTTTTCCAACATGCCAAGGTGGATATTTCATGGCACAACTTGTGGGTGTGTATTGTGAGGTACTACGAAGATATCTTGATTCACTGGAGGCATGGTAAATTGGTGATTTCATTGCCCAAAAGCATGGTTGCGGTGAATGTACACAATCGGAAGCACATATTGAAGATGGGTTATTGCATGAGGGTGACGTGGATCAAGGAAATACAGCCACATGGCCACATGCCTACTTCGGAGCTGCATAATAAATTAGTTCTATAGTTCTATGTTTTCTTTATAAATTGTCTTCTGTCTTGTGTCCAACTTGAGGACAAGTTTTTTCTTTAGAGGGGGTGTATTATGCAATAGCTTTGAGCGTACTCATGTCATTTTAGTGTCCTTAGTGTAATATCCTGTATCATAATTAAACCAACGACATATACTTAAGCATCTAAAAAATTCATTATGGAAATTAATTAGAAGCTTGGAGTAGTTAACTTTATGTGGATGAATGTAAGGGTTATGTGTATTGGGTGAGCTGCACGTGGGTGTGGCGGGGGGTGATGTGGTGTGGTGTTGTGTAAGCCATCAATCTGTGGTGTGTGCATGGCATGTGCACATGTTTCTAGATATGTTGTACATGAAACTATTTATAAAGAAAAGAAAGAAGGACGAGGAGAGGAGGAGGAAAGAACTGGTTGATATTAGCTATTCTTATTATTGTTGTGGGTAAGAAAAATAGGAACAGAGCAGTTGGAGGTGCTCCCACTGTAGGGGTTAGCCGGGGTGATGGTTTCACACATAATTATATGTATGAACAGCTTGTGGCTGGTTGTAGTAACGATGTGGGACGGGTCGTTACAAATTTAATTTCCACGTTGTGGTGCTTGAGGTTACGGGGCATTACAATTGGTATCAGAGCACAAGTGGTAGATCTTAAATGCGATCGTATGGGTGGTGGGAATGGGTAAGTGATTTTGAAATTATATTCATGAGTTGGTGTCCTTGGACTGATTTTTTCTTTGTGATATAGCTGTTTGGAGAATTTGAAAGGAAAGAAAAGAAATCAATGGATGTGTGTGACCATGTCCCATGGCAAATGGATTTTTGTTGAGTTTATGTTTGGGTGTTCAATACTCGAAGTGTATATGATTTACCTATATTGATGATACCATGCGAGTGATTATTTGTGGCGTAGCAAACAGATCCATATAAGCGTGGTGCCATTCTCAGCATCAGAAAAAGATGATTTAGGAAGGAATCAAGGGCATTGAAGGGTGAAAAACAATATTGGTTCAATCAGCATGTGCAATGGAAGTGTTAATAAAGATTTTTTTTTAATTAGTGAAAATATGTGGGACCAGTAATTTTGAAAGGCAAATTTAGTGTTTCCTAATGGTTTTGTTGTATTACTAGATGCATACAGAACAATAAGGAACTGGGACATGATTTATTTTTATTTTCCAAGATGGTTTGGGTGATTGATCTATATATGGGTTCATGTGGCATAGAGTTGTGTTCTAGTTCACAACTTTGGTATTTATTGGTGGTGTGTTTCACTTGGAATAATGAATGTGGCCTTAGTGGCGTTGCCTGTGTGGTGATATATTTATGCCTGTGTGGCAATATATGTATGCCTGTGTGGCGTTGCATGTGTGACGATATATTTATTGCCTGTGTGGCGATATATTTATGCCTTAGTGGCATTATTGTTAAGCCTTAGTGGTGTGGCTAGTGTGATACTATTTTTATGCCCTAAGGACGAAGCCTTCATAGCAGGGAATTTATGTATTAGTAATGCTACTTTTGTAACTTCGATTTACGCCAGTATGAACTTTTGTCACGAGAATTCTATTATTGAGTTACCTGTGGCATGGAAGTTGTGGGGTGGTTTGCGGTGAGCAGGTGGAAAAAAAATTACTCTGTATTGCCAAAGTTGGCCAAGTTGTGTTGACACTTGCGATGTTCATATACACTTGAAGGGGGAGGATGAATGTAAAATGGAAATTGGGAGATGCAATAAGAGTGGCACAGCGGAAGCGTGAAATTAAATTACTTATTTTTACTATAAAAAATCGGGGACAAAATTTCCAAGGAGGGGATATTGTAATATCCCATATCATAATTAAACCAACTACCTATACTTAAGCATCTAAGAAACTCATCACGGAAATTAATTAGAAGATTGGAGTAGTTAACTTTATGTGGATGCATGTAAGGGTTACGTGTCCAAGTATTGGGTGAGCTGCACGTGGGTGTGGCGTGGGGTCATGGGTGTGGTGTTGTGTGAGCCATCAATCTGTGGTGTGTGCATGGCATGTGTACAAGTTCCTAGATATGTTGTACATGAGACTATTTATAAAGAAAAGAAAGAAGGACGAGGAGAGGAGGAAAGAACTGGCTGATATTAGCTATTCTTATTCTTGTAGTGGGTAAGAAAAATAGGAACAGAGCAGTTGGACTGGGGGTTGGTCAGGGTGATGGTTTCACTCATAATTATATGTATGAACAGCCACAGGCTGGTTGTAGTAACGATGTGGGACAGGTCGTTACAAATTTAATTTCTACGTAGTTGTGGTGCTTGAAGTTATGGGGCGTTACACTTAGTAGAATCTTGAGTGTATAAATAGGTGTGTTGGTCTTTCATTTGTTAGCGTTTGATTATTAAGAATATTGAATATTGATTGAGACATAGTTTCTCCCTCTACCCTTTGGGTATATCCCCTTGAATGGGATTTTGCTCCTTTCTTTGAATTCTTGATTCCCCTTTGATATTTTAATTGCATCAACTAGGTACCGTTACACTCTAGAAGAAAAGGAATTTTATTGTTCACGGACACTTGGGCGAAGGGTAAAGCAAGTGAAATTGTGGGGTTAGTTTTTCTCCTCATTAGATGTTGCAAGTGCCTTTAGGTTCTTTTTGCTTGTGTCCCTTCGGGGACATCCGATAGAATTGGAACGATACAGAGGTTCTTTTTGCTTGCATGCTTGTGCGTTGCCTTAGTCTTCTTGAACTTTGGAAGGATATGTCATCCTCCTACGCTAGCAAGTAGCAACCACCTCATTCGGGGATTTCAAAGGCAAGAGAACAAAAAACGAGAAGTTTGATTTGTTTTTTTGCTTATTGAATGTTGCTAGTGCTTGTTAGTTTTTCTCTTTCTGGATGCTGGAGAGTTATGAAAGCCATCCTATCTGCATACAAAAGCAAAATAGAGAAAACAAGAAAAATCGAGTACGTAATCCCCCAAGCCAAATTTAAACTACGACCCTCTCTGAACTAAATGATGCTTTCCTGTTCTAGAAAAATAATGTAACCGTGTTGAGTTCTTTGATTCATTTCACATCGTCGCTTGGCCGCAAATCTTTTGGAGAAACTTAGCATGTGTGCGAAATTGAAGTCTCCATAGAAAATTAGCAGTCCATAGGGTGTTACGTTAAGAGTATTTCCAGCGCTTACTGGAACTAACATTCAAACTCAATTTTAATTTAACTAGAGAACCCTCCAATTACCTTTACTCCTTGACTCAAACCTTGTTTATATTAAGGTTTTAATCAAATCTTTACTCAAACCGAGAAACGCTCAGATGATTACACAAAATTTGAAAACCACATTACGACTTCCAAATTCATAAATATGTCAAATAAAGCTCTACTCAAGACCCAAAGTTATGCGGACATATTTGCATACGGCAATTAGAGTGCTTCGTATCAAATAAAGCTTTTACACTGAGATTCTAACCAACTATAATAACTTTTGAGTCATTCCCGTACTTCATAGGACAGTAAGAGATGTTGCACGTATGTATACCAAAGCTGAACATGTGGTTGGATGCACTAATTGAAACATCAAAGCCTCATTATCAATAATAAAGGCGAACAAAGAACAACAAAAAAATCGAACTACAACTACTTACTAAACCAACTCTGCAATAACTAACCCATTAAAAACCAATGGTGCAAAAAGAACAACCATTTAGCTCGGTAGGTCACCCTATAAGGTAGGTTAGGGTCAATTCTTGCCAAAAGCAAAGATACCCTCGAATGGGGTATATGTTCAGTTATTTGTTCTCTTAATAGGCTTTCGGTTAGACTCAGTATGACTGTGGCCTTATGTCCAATTTGATTTTGATGTAATTCAAATACTTGTTCTCCCACCGCTTGTAATGAAATGAAGATGCATGTACCCATTGTCTTATTATTTTATAGATTGTCTTGCATCCCAAGGCATAACCTGTACCTTCGCGCTTCATATTCACCAATGCCATGGCAATTTTGATTTTATACACTGGAAAAATCTGTTTCGTTACTAATAGACTAAGAAGGGATCCTTTCCTCTTTTGAACCTCGCCCTCCACTTTAAGGTTATGCCATCCTAAGGTGTTGTTTCTGGACTCTTGATTTTTTTTTGTTTTTTTGTTGTCCTCTACTAATACTGGGACCAATCCCACCGCCACCTGCGGCGGGGTCCCAATTGAAGTCTCTGTATGGACTCTTCTTTATGGAAACAAAAGTAGTGCAAAAAGAACACATACCTCTATCAATTCTTCGTTAGGCAACGCGCAAGCCGGCAACTGATTTGCCTTCAAAACCCTAATTTTACACCCAGAGTCCTCCCGAACCTTCTCAATCACCTTCCCTCCTCTCCCAATTACCGCCCCCACCTGACTACTCTCCGCCAACAACCTACACAGCACCACACCCCCCGGCTCCTCCGCCCCTCGTCCGCCATTAACCTCCGCCGCGGCCCCGAGAATCCTCTCGAACACCCTAACCACTGCCTCCTGCGCCGCGGACACCTCGAAATCACTCCCCCCTTCCCCCTCGACCTTCTTGTTAACCGAAATCGACCCGATTATGACGATGACTCGCTCGTCGGAGCCGGGCGGGGGCTCCTCGACGCGGATCTTGGTGGCGGTGTCCTGCTGGAGCTGCTTGATGATGGAGCCGGATTTTCCGATGACCCCTCCGCTTATCGAGGTCGGGCAGAGGAGGCGGAAGAGGACGTGGCCGGCGGGGACGGTGAGGGGCGGCGGGGGACGCTTGAACCGCTTGGAAGAGCCGCCGTTCGCGGCGTGGTTGTGTACAGGACGCTTTGCTTGAGGGGAGGGGAGCAAGTCACCCATCTGTTACTGCTACTTCTTCTTCTTCTTCTCTATATCTAACGATTTCTCTCTCCCGCTTTGTGTTTTTTGGACCAGTGCTTGTCGAGCAACAGAGAGAGGAGAGAGAGTGATGAAGAGAGAGGGTTTTGTTCGGGTTTTTTCCATTTTAGCTCTCGGAACTTTTTGGGAATTTTTTTTTTCTTTTTGTGTGGGGTTTACTATTATCTATATTCTAGGGACATTTTGGTTAAATAAGTCAAATTGGCTTATTTTTTTGGCCCTTGTTCAAAAAAAAAGAAAATTAAGCCAAAACAAAACAAAGATAATAAGCCATTTTTTTTGTTTTTATAAAAAAATTAGGTTTGGACCATAATTTTTTTATTTTTCTGATTCCTCTCGTCGAGTCGAACCAATAATCCACAAAAATTTGACGCGAAACTAAAAAATATGAAGAAAATTTGAATAAGGGAAAAAAAATAAGTCAATTGGCTTATTTAGCCAGAAAGTCCCTTAAATTTTTTTTTTGTTAATTTTGTGTCAAATTATTGTGAATTATTGGAAGTAAAAGATTATGACTTTTATCCAATTATTTTTAAAAAAAATACTAATACAAGATTAAGCCCAAAAAACTAAAAGAAACAATACCGTAATGTCATCCCAATTTAGTTTTCGCAAATGTGCGAAAAGTGATAAAAGTTTAAAAGTACTTTTATTCCACAATTTAGTAATAATTTTAGTAGAATAAAAGTACTTTTAATACTTTTAGGAAACAACCCCTTATTTGTCTTTCAGTATTTAGTAATTTTTAAAAAATTGTTTATATTTTTATTTAGTAATGCCTTTTTTATTCAATATGCATCTTATTTGATAAATTTTAATTATTTTTATTGAAAGAATTAAAATTATATGACAAACCACAAATTGTGAGATTAAAATTATTTTATAAGCGGCGCGTATTTTACAATCGACTTATTGATAACTCCATATACCTTCCTAAATGGAATGTAAATTTATAAAAGAGAAATGCTCCACCCATATACACACTGTGTATTGTGTGTGAGCCCTTTGGGTTTTGTGAGACAATGTGTATTTGGGTGTGTGATTTTGATATGGTTAAGACTTACCGTTTATAAAAATGTCGTAAGTGAAATGAGATTAGAAATATGAAATGGGTTGATCATCTAAATTGTGAGATTAATATTATTTTATAAGCGGCGCGTATTTTTACAATCAACTTGTCGATGATTTAATATACTCCCCAAATGGAATGTAAATTTATAAAAATGTTGCAAGTGAAATGAGATTAGAAATATGAAATGGGTTTATTATTGCCTTCATACAACTAATTAGTTTTTAAACAAGTAGTAACTATAATCAGATTACATATTAAGATTTCAAACATTGAACGTTGATTGTTGGCGGGGGTAGTGTTAGGATTCAGTGCTATTGATTGTTTAGGGGAGTAATAAAAGTAATTTAAGACCACCATATTCTATTAATTTGGACCACTATTTTAATAACGTGGCGCAATGTAATTGTTTTGGAGGAATCAAATGTTTACACCGCCGGTGTATATAATTTTATTCTCTATGTATTTTAATGTACTTACTAATTACCATTCTCTAAATAAATTTTTAAAACGAAAGATCAACCAATTATTTAAGAGTTTTGTGCTTAAAATACTATAGCATTTATTAAGCGTGTGAACTTTTTATGCGCACATCTTCTATATGTGACTTATTACTTGATATTTAGGCTCCGTTTGTTTTGAAGTAAAATATTTTCAATGTAAAATATTTTTCATGTAGTCATTTTTAAAAAAAATAAAATTTTCGTTTCTATTTTACGGTGTTTGATTGGTAATTGGAAAATATTCTTGGCAATAAAACATTTCTCCAATATTCATTATCAATCAAGCATCCTTTTCATTTATGTGTCGCGGGAATAATTGGTGGTGACAATTATGTTTATGTGTGTGTATGAGTGAGAGCGAGAGGGGGAGAGAGAGAGAGAGAGAGGGAGGGAGGGAGAGAGAGAGATATATATATATACAATGGAGTGAGGAGAAGAACCAAATCAGGAAATTGATAATTTGATATTGGCATAATTTGAAGGGAACGGGAAATACAGTGAACAACAGTGAAAAATGACTTACGGAAGTTTCCTCCGTAAGTTATTTTCTCCCCATAGCCCAAAAACATTTTACAGGGGAAAACAATTTACAAGTGATTTGTACATCCAAACAAACGGGGCCTTAATTACCGTGAGACGCTTCAATGAATTTAACTACCAAAAAAAATAGTATGAATTTAAAGTATTTCTTCAGTTGATAACTTGATACACAATCATCTCTCGGTGTGCAAGGGTCGTAATTGCTGAACCGTTTTTCCACCATTTCTCCTAAAATCAATTGGTGTTAGGAAGGGCTTCAATTAAGTTTTTTATAGCATTCGACATCGCACTTGCAAGTCTGTTTTTAGAGCGGTCGCAACAAGTGGTATTATGTAACTAAATCCATAGAGGCACTCCGGGCCCAACAGTAACCCGCGTTTTTTGTAAGGGTTAGTGGATGTACTAGTTTTGGGTTATATCACCTCCACTTGGAATGACTTTTGGTTGCCATTTCCATTTCACATTGAGCAGCTGAAGTCTACAATTTCGGATGATGAAACTCTCAGCTCTTTTATTCTACTCAGATGTATGCCACACCATTGAGACAATCTTTTCTTGCCTGCTAAAAAAGAATGAAATGCTAATCTTATTCAGTGTCTCTTTCCTCCCGATATTTTCTCAGTTATCTTGTCCATTCCTTTATCTCAGTTTGGTTTGAGGACAGATTTGTTTGGGGTATCACTGAAGATGGGATTCGGTGCTAAGTCAGCTTCCTCTACTAACCTCTTAGAACTTAAACGTCAAACCAATGCAAGATCTTTTGCTCTTAGTTCTATTACTCATCCTTTTTCGCCAGCCTTCAAGTGGGCTTTTAATTTGGCCCTTACATATTCCACACAAGCTGCAGCTTTTCTTATGGCAGTTCAGAGACGGAGCCAAGAATTTTACTACACAGGGGCGACCGGCCATGTGCCATGATTGCTTACCAGTGAGTGATATTTTAGTGAGAAGAGGATGGAATGGAGTCTCCACTTGTGTTTTCGATCTGTAAGAAGACTCATGAAAGTTTGGTGCATCTTTTCCTTCAATGTGATTTTGTGAGGCCAGTTTGGTTTGGTTCCTATTTAGGGATTGTAATACCCTTTTACCCGAAGCATTCCATCTCTTTTTTGGCTGGGCTGGTGGCACCACTTTGGCCAAATATTGGTTACCAATAGGTCCTTTTTTTTCTCCAAATTCACTTGCATTTTATGGTGTAACTTGGCTTGCTAGAAACAAGGCTGTTTTGAGTCCCCAATTTCATCCCCCCACTCATGTGATTCTTCATGCAAATCAACTAAGTCATTCAATAGTTCAAGCTCTTGCAAGCCTTGGTCCAGCAAACTCCACTGTTCAAACTTCATGACTAAGCATTGAACCGATGGAGAATCACACATTATGCGATGCACATATGACATCAAAATTTACTTCCCTGCTTTTCTCTGTTGATGAGCCAATTGTGGATAGATTTTGTGCCAATGACTTTAATTTGCAGCTAAAGAAAGCTGGGTTGGAGTAACCTTCACGGTATGGTTAACTCTAGGCTTGTTGGCTCCTTTTTCAGAAGTTCATTATCCTGAAACGATTGTGCTCCTTTAATTCCTATTATTGAGGCAGTGAGTTGGATGTTAAAAGGAATTTCTTCCATATCAACATTCATACTAATTGCCTCTTCTTTTTTTCATCATCTGAGAAGTATTAAGGAGTTGTCAGCAGTTGCAACCCCTTTTATTTATGGATTTCTACTCTCTTGCTCATTCGACCAACATTTGGAGTATCTCTATGTGTGATTGTTCTAGAATACATCTATGCATCTTTCATGGCAAGATTTGCTGCTTCTTCCAGGATCCACTTAGACATGCATAACATCCTTTTGACAATGGATGACTTGCGAGATGGATTTGTTTTGGTTTGTCTTTTGTTGTTTTGTAGTTTCCCTGGTTATCATGTAATCGTGTTTCTCCGGGCTATGTTATTTTCTTGTAATGACTCTATTATACCTATGAAGTTCTTATTTGATGCCAAAAAAGGCTGTAGAAGTTCCACTTTTGTATTGCATTTACAATGACGTACTAGTATTACTATTTACAATGGAGTACTAGTAAATTTTTTGTGGCATGTTACTGGTTCTATAGGTAACCAAGACCGTCTGGTAATAATGCTACTGTTTTTCTGTTTTCATTTACCAAAATTCTACTGTACTCAGAGATTTTGAAGTTTGAAAGCTTTTCCCATTTCCCGTAAACCAAAAATGTTTTCAAATTCATTTGTGATTCCCTTGTTTTGAAAACACTAGTGTTATACACGTCGTCTTGTGCTCATCGTCATTTGGCAGGAATATGATGACTAATGATAAAAACTATGTATTGATTGGTATTATCATTGGTAAGTGTGGAGAAAGCTTGCAAACTATGGTATCGGACAAGGCCGTTGTGGGTTGGACGTCTTTGGCCACCTCTGCTTCCGGCCACTGTTGTCAGTCATTACCTTTGGGCACTGCTACCAGCTATCTCCATCAATCCATCAAGTATCCTAAACTATGCATAAGAGTCCCCTTCAGCAAAATTAAATCCACAAATAAGGGTAAAAAAAAAATCCACAAATATGCCAATTCTTCGATGGAAAAAAAAAACGTAATTGTTGTGACCATCTACTTAATAATTTACATGAATTATACACTCTAAAATCTCAAATATTACCCTTTGTTAGCACCCCTACCTGAGTCCTTGTACCACACCAATATTAATACCATTTCTGAATGCTAGATGAACAAAACATCGAAAAAGCCAAAGCCACAAACAGAAGGCTTCTCCTAGAGAAAGGCATTAGAGATCGTTTCCACAATTTCCAGCATCCTATATAGCATTTCCAATTAGAACTAAGGACATGGAGATGCTAAAAATCACATCAACGAAGGAATACTTCCTTCATCCTACCAATACTTTGGCGAGCGTTTTGGTTACAAATCTATACATGTGCTTATTGGAAGACTGCCGCAAATAAAATGGAGGAATAGAAATGAAAAAAGATTACTTTAAATACGGCTTAATGCCAGATGATGCTTCGTTGGTTTCACATAGAGTGCTGATTGGCTAGCATTCGCCAAGTTGCTGTAAAGATCCTGCTATCTTCACCAGCTCTACAACATTATAGCAAACATATATCAGCTAACCTGCTAACAGAAGCAAAATGAAGAACAAACCTTCATTAGAGCAGACTAGCAAATATTAGGCATTAACCATCAAGCATCAATAACACATTGTGTGTTAGGGTAGAAAACCTGTACGATCGTTTGATAAGGCAGATTTTCTCCGCCATGAATAATCTCGATATACCCCCACTAGCAAGTCCTACGTGTTAATGGTTAACTTCTATTTGGAATGGGCTGACTTTGAGATAGCATGGTGTAGCTCTTTTACGAGAATCACCAGAATGCCTCCGCATAATCTAACTACTTCGAGGTATCTCCCCCAGTCCATCCCAGGGTGTTCCACTAAGGCTCCAATTGGATAGATGTGGGTTTCAAATCAAAGCATTTGGAGTCAACTCAACCGATAATTTAAGTGATTAAATTACAGGTGACTTGTGAAACCAGATGGGAGATAGAAACAAAGAAAAGATGTAGAACAATGCTGGGGTCCTTGCATAGAATGCCAAGAAGCATCATCGTAGTCATTGTTTGGCACGTCGAGGTGTGTGAAGCTACCCCGGACACATGGTTATTGTACAAAACAAAAAAGTTTTGGGGACAAAATTGAAGCACGGTGGTTCTTATCTTATTTCAAGTGTCAAACTGGACAAAGGAAAGAAGAAAAGACGTGTTACTACAAATGGGTTCTGTATTACGCGAACTTGGAAACAAATAACATTCTCCAGCCAGTAAAGAGCAATAAATTCAAGATCATGGTTTATAAAGGGGGTGAGCAACTGTCAATGTAGCGGGGAACCCATGGGGTGCGCGAGCATGAACTTGGAGATGTGAATTGAAGTAAAGGAAATATTAACAGAAATCTAGAAACCAAAAATAACATACATCTCCACTGTTTCTTATTATGCAACATTCGAGGCTTATCCTGCATATAGGTATGTGCAACCGTAAAGTCAATAAAACATTTGTATCGAGACATGCAACAGAGGTCAGGTATTCACAAAAATTTGTGGTCATGCATATAATCTGACTCCAATCTGACTAAACATATAGCACCCTTCTTGGCAGGAGATATAATTTTAAATATTGTTGTAGGGCCTCCTGTAAGGTGGAAATTTACCTACAAAATCTGAAGAATCTTGAACTTCATACACAAGGAATCTACTCTTGCAGCCTCAGCCGATTGAAGAACACGAAGAAACGGTACTGGGGAGCCCAATACATAAACCCCACAACAGGTCCCCCTTTAATAAACTGCAAAATCCAATAACAGTATGTTTTGAACAATCAGTAAATATTTGAGGAAAAGCAAAATAAGCAAACTTACAAAAACTCATATCAAATACAAAAAATACAAATAAGAAATATATAAATGGGCGAGAGAACTAGTAGAATTAAAAACCTTTCCATCAAGAATAAAAAGCTCGCCATCTACCCATCGAGGATTCAGAAATCCTGGCTCAGCAAGCCTCCCTTGTCCTTTATACCGAGCAATCTGAATTGCAAACAAGATCAGAAGATGAACCACAGCTTGAGAAAAAAGGGAATGTGGTTACAATGAAAGGTCCCAGTTTCTACAAGGATATAAAGTCTATACAATGCAAGGTTCCAATTTTAATGAGCAAGTGATATACCGGTCCAAATTCTTCAGGAATTATCCCTTTATGAGGAAGCTGGTATCTTTTCCCAACTTTCGCACGGAATGCTACCTGTAGAAACAGACAAGAATACCATATATTCATTTGATGAAGGTTTAGAGAGACTAGACACAAAGATGATTTTTTCTAGAGGAAATTATTACACAGCTCAACAACTTGCTAGAACCAAGTTATGCCAAGAGTAACCAGCAACCACACACAAAAAAGGAGGAAAAACGTTCTTTAACGCTGCTACCAGGTGATATGAAGCCGAAAAATGCATCTTAATAACACTTTACAACCATAATGGACAGCAGTTTGATGCTAATACAAGAATAGGAGCTTAGACCACTCGTAATGACATCATTGAAGAAGTGCAACGGCATTATGAATCTGCATTTCTAATTTATTATAAAAATGAAGTGCCGAACAAGTCTACATTGCACAAGGTGTTTGATGTAATGCGATTTGCATTTACAACTTTGGAATGTCTACAAGAGGAAAGAAAAAGGGAGAACAAGAGGAAAGAGAACAGTTGAGATAACTGAACCATGAAGCTATCTCAAATATTAACCAACGATTCTCCGCTAATTTGACACCGCATGCATATTCTAATTAGACAAGGCCTACTGTTATAAAAGACAATATACAACTAAGTTATTATCTACAACAAGGTCAATTTGGTAAGAACAGAGTTCACCTCAGTTTCTGATTTTCTTGTGAACCTAAATCAAACCAAGATAAGGTTCTAAATAGATAACATACAACTCCACTGATACAGTTGCAAGGTAATATAAACATCTTTCGATGTGTTTGAATGCGAACAACTAATATGAATCACATGGATATGCTGATTGAGCAAGGAGATCGAGATTTGTGTAGCAACTTGCATCTAATAATGAAAAAAAATTGGTTGAACAGAAGTGCTGACTCATAAACTGAAAGAGTAAACCCAACTTTATGACAGGATATTCAGAGAATATATGCAAATAAAAATTTCAGAGTTACCTGGCCAGCTGGCACATAAGGATCCCCAGTTAATTTTACAGCTTCTACATACTCATAAAATTCAAGATTTAGAGGCTCCTTAGAGCCACCATCCTCCTGCCACTGGCCAACTTTGCGTCTCAGATGAATGACTTCAGAAGAACTAAGCCCATCTGCACTAATGTACAGTCCTGATAACGAAAGCACAACTTTTATGAGTATAACATACACACTCTGTGTTCATAGCAAAGTTGGTGAAAGGACCAAAGATACAACAAATGCAATGAAGTTCAGGAATGAAGAGAAGTAAAAGACTGCACTGTAAGCAGCAACATATTAACATGAGCCAACAACTTTACTAATTAAATTACCATTCAGAGGATCTTGAGATGCTGGAATCTCAATCCGATTAAATGTTGTTGATCCAGAAAGCAATTGACGATTTTTAGCTCGTCTGCGTGAGAAAGTTTGCAGTTCAGCAATAGCTTCACGCACCTGCATAAGAAGCACTGGTTAAGAATTATCGATTAGCCAAATTGTAGCTTTCGAAGTAGATATTCTGCAAAATTGGAGTAAGAAGCTATGCCGTGTAAACATTAGAAACTAACCCTTGTAGGAATTTTCTCTCTGCCCATAAACATTGCCAGGTCAAACATGACATGGTCAATGCCATGCTTAGCCTTTTTACCTCGTAGAGTTCGCCCTTTGACCTTAGGAACCTGTTGATTTTCATCTTTATCCACAGAAAATGAAAATGACAAGCGACCCTTTTTCTCCAACCTAGCCGGTACTCGAATTAAATTTTTATTAGGTTCACTATGGGAAACTTTCTGTACAAGACCATCACTACTGCAGATAACCGTGATTTCACTTTGTTGGTCCCCATCAAGAATTCCATCGCTAGCATTTAGTTCTGTCTCTTTCAGCTCTTGATCGCTTTCACCTTTATCATCTTCAGTATCAACACTTTCCAACTCACCATCCTTCTCTTCATCTTCTTCATCAATCATTTGTTCAATCACCTTCGAAATTAGATCCTGGTCTACATTTTCAGAAGTTGTCACACTCAAAACCTTGAACTCCACACCAGGTATCATATCACGCAAAACATTATCAAAACCGGGTATGCCAGAATCATCATCTTTATCTTCACTGTCTTCTGGACCAGAAAACAGATCAGGTTTGTTTGCAGTGGAGTCTAAGGTATTCAAGCTCCCAGTAGGATCGAGTGGTTTGGATGGAACAAAAGGGAAGTCTCGAGGAGGCCCCATCCGCCTTAAGTACACAGCCTACAAAATGTAAATTCCCTCAGAGAGCTTTCTAGAAAAAAGGAACGACCAATACCCAGACCAGGAAAGTGCACAGACGCAAAATCTGCATATAGCTGAATATCTGCAGTCACCAATCCGGTCACATGTATAGATGAATGAGCGTATTTGCATGCAGACTACAAAACATGTGCATAAAAGTACACAAAAAATGGTATTCCCTCTCTCTATGAGAATGAAATCGACCCCGCGCCCCTGTAGACAAGGATAGATGTTACCTGTGTCAATGTGACTCGCGATTCATTACGCTAGAGATGATAATTGGCAAGATATAGGCTGCATAATCAAGCAGATAATTCTTACACAACCAAGATTAAAAGACAACCTCAAACAATGAGGATGGTTTAAGCTGAAAAGAGGGAAAAATTGAGCTACAGAGGTGATGAATCTGGCAGTCACCCTCTCCTCCATAGTATAAATGCCTATAGCCAGAGGCAAAGACATTAATCTTTTCCAAGTGCTTTTCTAGCCAATGGGTCAATGGACGTTCTTTAGTGTACAAGGGATCATAATGCCAAGCGAAGAAAATGAATTACATTATCCTCAGCAGATTGCACGTTACTCTGATATTCTTACTGATCCCAAATAGCTGATATTTTTGCACAAATTGATCACTTCACTAATTGATGCAGGAGCATACGTCACACTTACGAAGGCCAAGTGGGCCCACTAGGTCACTTTATTTGAGTCTCGATCAGATTTATTTTCAGTTTATCTTTAGGGTTTTGAGTTGTGCTGTGTCTAATGTTAGTCCTATAGACATAAGTTAAGTTCCTAGTCTATTTCAAAAAAGTCATGTGACTGGCATGTGACTTTTTAATTATTTTGGAAGGCTAGGGTTGAAGGGTTTGTTTTGTAATCAAGGGCTAGGACGCTAGGGCTTCTATAACCCTAGTATAAATACTCTTTTGGCTTCTATAACCCTAGTATAAATACTCTTTTGTAAGCTTTTGCAGCCAGTTTTCTACCTCGCAATTACAGAATCTTAGATTCTAGAGACATCTTGGGTTGAAACCCTAGAGTCTTCTCTCTTTTATGTTCTATCTTTAGTTTTACATCAGTTTCTTGCTGTTTTCTGGTATTTGCTACATCACTAATTCACAATTCTAATGTTTACAGCAGATGACATCCACATTTCACATTGGAGAATCTGAGTTCACAAGAAGATGAAGAGAATGATGGAGGAAAACTATAAGACATTCGGGTTCATACTAAAAAGATTTACCATAAGAAAGCACCCTCGTATCCTTTCTGCACGACAGCATGCCAATTACTACACATCAAGGACAATTATTACATAAAACTTCCACTTAAAGAGGTACATAGATTGTTGTCTATAAATCATTGAAACCCTCAATCCGATATTGTAAGGGAATAGTGATTTTGCATGCAACTAACTATTTCAGGAGAGTTAATAGCTTGATACACAAATTTTTACCAATTGGTGGTATCACTGTACTTTCAAGTTCTTGAAATATAAATAGTTAAATGAAACTCTGAGAACTTCACCAAAAATTCAATGCTCAAGTTCTACAAGAAAACATAGCCAGTTAGACAAAAACTCACCATTGGGACGATTACTTCAGCACTAAATTTGTCTACAATTAATTGGTTCGGGTCTCTGCCAATACAATATATCTTTGTAATAACGCTTTTATGGCATAGTGTGTATATATAGGGTGTAAACACCAAGGCAGCACCCTAAATACTCACGGCCCTGGCCACAACTAAAGGTATCACGAGTAGTAGCATGGGTACATCATCCCTCAAATCGTAATGATCTAAAACTTCACATGAATATAATCGGCAAATACCAAGCAGATGAAAACTTATCCATAAGATATGGTACACCATCCCTCAAATAGTAATGATCTAAAACTTCACATCAATATAATCGGCAAGTACCAAGCAGATGAAAACTTATCCATAAGATATTAGCATAGACCGCGTGCCAGAAACCATGTACATGTTTATAGGTTCTGCAATTACAACAATTCTTCCTCATGGAGGAGGGCAAAGAAGGTACCTGCTGTTTGTATTCACCCTTCTTATTAACTGTAAGAAAAATTTCAAACAGCGGAATTCCAGCTGTAGCTGTTGCAAGCTGCCTGGAAAATAAAGATAGTCAGCCAAAATTGGACTCCAGGAGGATGCTAGCTTATCTGGTTCATGAAGCCTACGTATTGGAAAAACAAAATGGACAATATAGAGCAAGAAGGTGCAGCAGAGCATTGAAAATGAAAGTAAACCTGTCCTCAATGCAAACGCATATTGCTTGTGGTTATAAATGTGCATAACATCTACAGTGTTTGCAAATACCTTTATGTACATGTCCTGATGCATTAACGGAAGCCAGTCCAACAATCAGTAGTAGTTACGTAGAAGAACAAAATATGGTAGCCCCCCGTGCCGTATCCCGGAGCCGATTCATAAATGAACTAGCATCTGAGGGGCAAAAGCGCATCAACATAAGTTTGTTTAAACTTTCCATAGGCATGGCCCTTCCTACGAGAGGTATCTCAAGCCTCGCTTTATGTATATACTTTCAAAAAAGCCAATCTCATCTCAATGAAGAAAACTATATGGCTTGAGGCAAGTGCATAGCCCTATAAGCCAGCCAATCGCGTAATCGAACTGTGTTGCACCAAGTAGGATAGAAGGAGCGCTAGTAGCAAATCCCTGAGATTGCACACATCTTTGTTTGGGCAGAAAAAGCCTGATAAGGCATTGAGGTGCCTAGGACGTTTAGCCCACAGCTACAACTTAAGGCTACAACTTAAGGCTTGAGGTTTGACTTTGGCATCGAATAAGTCTTATAGACTTCAGCTCCGGGGGCCTAGTTCCTAACTATAAACCGAAATCTTCCTTCTCGACAAGAAGTCCTACCCTATTCATGAACCCTCTCTCCAGCTATGCCCTGCCCGCATTTCCTTTCGAAGGGGGCCATATCTCCACCTGCTGCCAATAGTCTTTCTTAGGAATTATACGGAATGGTCACCTAGAGGAATGGCATCCCATAAATCAGGCTTGAAAAATCCAGGAAAGATCCAAAGGATTAGAGAGAGTACCGGCAAGGCAAGACACAAGCAACCACATGTGAGCCTCTTGAGGAAGACTCCACGATTTGAACCTTTCACGATGAATCCTCGTCCATCTCAATAACAAGATCACGTAATTGAATTTGGCCTCTGTTCTATACAATGGTAGTACTCGCCGATGCACATAACAGGCAGGAGTTCTCAAAAACTTGTATCAAAGACTGACTTATTCAATTAAAACATTTCACTGAAACCCATGTTTTAATTTAATTTACGCTTTACCTAGTTAAGGGGGTTGGGGTATAGAACGCAGAAGCATAGGATCTACTGTTGCTGTAGAGCAGAAGGGACAGGCTGCTTTCTCTTTGCTTTATTTCAGCTATTATAAGGCTTTACTTAGCGAGACTTAGAGAAAGCCCGGTTGGATATATTGGAACATGGGCAGCGGCTCTAGGAATGTGCAAGGAGGTAGATGGGCCCAAGTGTTTGGGACGTTGTTCCGATCGAACGGAGAGGGGTAGTAAACTTAGATCGACTCATGTAACGTTTTTTGTCCAAAGCACCTTCTCCCATCTATCAGCACACTGGCAGGTAGGGCAACTCTATGTGCTGTAGAAAGGAGTAGGGAGTGGGGACCAAGACCAGCGAAATCTTTTCATTTTGCTTCTGACACTTTCAGACACTTCTGAAATTTCAAAAAAAATCACTTGCAACTTGTCTATTCTCTCTTTTATGGGGCTTCATCCTGCCCTCAAATTAGACCAGGTGTAGTTTGGTTGAGAGTGAACAAGCTAATTATATATGGCATAAGCTGTCTATATCGTAATGTCAAGGAAAAGATCGAAATACTTGATCTTGAAACCATGCTGGCTCCAAGTTTCCAAGATAATAAATCCCTGTTTTTGCACTTGCAGCAACAACAAAAGAATAACTGGCAGGGGTTATGGCAAGTGGGAGGGCTTGGTAGGGTAGGTGGGTAGAGATGGAAGGCTCGGTGACTGTGGTCTCAGGCCCTGCTTACCCTTACGTGGTTGATTTGGTTTGAGCTTAACAGAGGATCTTTACTAGGCATGGAAGAGTTATGGACAAAGAGTCGTGTTTTGATCACCTTATACAGTAATAGTACCATGGTCAGTCTCTCCGCACCTAGATTTTTGTGGATTTTGTACATTCAATTGACAAAGCAGAACAGGAACAAAAGATTCTTGTAGTTGAACCCAATTTAATGAGAAACAAGGCTTAGTTGGTTTGCTTCATAATCAATCCTCCATTAAATATGTTCAACAATCAACATTTTTAAAATATGAACTATTGTGTATGTTACGTGGACACTACTAAGTGTATGAAATACCTGTAACGGATACTTGGATAAGGTATATTCATCTACCTGGCACGTGCAGACTGTAGATGGACATTCACCCAATGACCATATTTAATACATTCTCCAAAATTATGCATGGGAATATATATTCTTTATGTGTGTGCCCTTAGATGAAATTTGACTACCCATACGTGAGCCAATGCGACCCAGACTATGTAAGTTTGAGTACTCCATTCCTTGTAACTGAGTTTTTATAAAGAACAATCCATATGTTAGCTTGATATTTAAAATTTCCTTAATTAAAAGAATTTGACCCCCAAGATCAAACATAGCTGAGAGACAAGCCGTTGTACAAAATGTCCCTCCCTCTCTCATAAATAAGTTGTCCTATCCCTATGAAACTCAAGAGATTCAGATGACCATAAATTCTGCTATCTGAGAGGGCAAGAAGTCCTTCTGTACCCCAACCAAAAACTGAAATTCAGGAAGAGAAACTTAGAAACCAGATCACAGAGCAAGACCCATGAATGCCTTCAGACAAGCAAACAATCCCCCAGCAAAGAACTCTCTTGTTACCAAAAATCTCATGGACATATTAGATATATAACCAATGCTCCAATCCTAAACCTAAGGGCTTTTTCTGTACCAGAGCTGTTTTTTTTCCACAATGCTTCAGTCCCATAAAAACTCAATACACCAACAAAGTGAATGAACTTACCGGGGACTATAACTTCTTGCCACATATCTTCCATGCTCTGCACTTATTCGAATAATACGTCCGTAAGGATCATTACTATCTTCTGCAATTCCAGCCCACCAACCCACCTGAGATGCCAAGTAAAGTAAAACAAACAACGTTAGACGAAATAAACTTCTTATATGCATCTGCACCATACACATTATTGATGCTTGAAACAAATTACAAGGGCGCAACATGGAAATTGGTGTTAGATCGCTTGATAAAAATTGTTGGGCCCATTTCCTAACAACTTAAGCTTTTGGGAGACTACTTAACATGGTATCAAAGCTCAGGTTGCAAGAGGTCTTGGGTTCAAGTCTCTCCGTCTGCATTTGTTCCCCAGTGGCACTCTGCTTCTCCCCTTCATATTCTGTTTCGTTCTGTCTATGAAAATTTGCATCTCTACGTGCAAGACGGGGTTGCTCATGAGAGAGGGTGTTTTTTTTTTTTTTTTGGAAAGTAAAATTTTATTTCACCAAAAAACGCAGGAAGCTACAAAAAAAACTCACAGGGGCATACCCCTGGCTCAACTATACATCAATTTCAATCGAAAAAAACAGACTCTTATCTCAAGTATTTATCCCAAAAATCCGAGAATCTAAAAGCCAGTCATCACACAATCCCCTATTCTGGGCAATAAACTTCACCGTAGTCCAAGAGCTTAACCGTAGTTCAAGGCAAGGTCCAGGGGTGTCCCTGAGGTTGTTCATGCTATTTTTGATGCCATTCGAGCTCGAGAGAGGGTGTTAGATAGCCTGATATAGATTGTTGGGCCCATTTCTTAACAGCTTAAGCTTTTGGGAGAGTTGGTAACTTAACAATTGCAACACTTATTTAGGAAGGGTAAATCGAAGAATGAACTCAAGTCATTTTCACAGAGGTATTCCAATGAGTCATTTACCACTTGATAATCACAGGAAACTGAAACAGTTGGGAAAAAAATTAACACATATCATGTTCAACTACGCATCCTAAGCATACGAGAAAGAATATCTTCATAGCATCAGGTCCACAAGGACCACAACACACCAAATATTTAAACAATATGAAACAAATCAAGAAAAACATGTGTTTAAACCAAGATCCACCTAGAAAAGAGGAAAATCTTCCACCTTGGAACCGGCAATCGCACACTAGCACAAAAAAAAAAAATAAGTACAAAGACAAACTGTTACATGCACGTTTACCCAAAGTAATTGGGACAAAGGCTTTTTGAGTTGAGTTGATTTATATGCATATTATCCTCTGAACACTAAACTCACCAATCCTGCCCCAGCATAATCTCGTACAAAAGCTGCATCTCTATAGCGCTCTTCTTTTACAGCTCTCTGCAGTGACAACCCCAAAATATGAATGAAGATATTCAACAGAATCAAAAGATAAGTGTAAATAATGCTCGTTGGTAAGAGTGGTAAAACAGTTCTCCTACATTCAGATGCGACATCACTCTGCCAACAGTATCATTTGTAGCTGCAGCTGCAATTGCCACCTTAAGACTAGAAGCATCTTCGAAATCCTCTAGACTAACAGCATGAGCTAACTGTGACTGTTGAGTCAAATACCGTGATATTAGTAGCATCATAAAAAAAGTGTGCGCTTTGTGTGTGGATGCGGATCTAGGAGAGGAGATTGCAAAGAAGATGATCTCTCACAGTGGAAGACAGCAAAATAATAGGCACCCTGTAATATTATCCTCCTACCTAGCAACATGTTGAGTGAAAGAATGCCGACCTTCAGAAAAAATGCGAAAGAAGCCTTAATAAGCTAGCAAAGATGCACAAATCTCAAATAGGACCTTGAACCACCATTGTCTAATGAATTACAACGTATAATTGCTCTCATTCTAATTAATTGAAGTGGCAAGAGTTATGTATTTGCTTTCAACCACTAGCTTTTGTTTAGTATGTTACCAATCTATGAAGTATATGGACATTCAAGGACAGGAACATTGATACGGAGAACATTAAAATAAGTCAAAATATAGCTACGGCTGGGATATGTTGGTAGAAAATTATTTTCTATGCCCAGAGCCCAGAGGAGAATAGTATAATAGTATATTTATCAGTAAAAAGCCAAATAAGAGAATCAGTTAAACAACTCAACTCATTAAGGTTTGAACTGAGAAGCCTCAGCTTAATGCCAAAATAAGGTACAAACTACTGACAGTGTTTAATGTCATTACATTATAGAAGTAACAGACCAAAGCCTAATTCTAAAAGCATGCAAAGCAAAGAAAAGGGTCTCATGACTCTCATCAAGCTAACTTCATTACTATAAAAGAAAAACCATATTATGGCTGGGGTAGACCAAGGGTTTTGTGTACCCTGTATGCATGGAGAAGTAACATGCAAATTACCAATTCCCAGAACGTAGCCTAGTACCCAATATGGGTACGAAATGGTTTCAGAAGTACTCGTACATCATAGTTCCTGATTAAACAATTGATTATAAGGTTGTTCTTGTCACCTCAAATCCATGTCATTTTATGCATTCCTATTATACCTGCTGGATGTGTGGCACTATACGGAGAGCAATCCTTAAAGTGGGAATACTCATTGATGGCTGCTGCACACTGACATACACTACAAAAAGCATGAACGGCTTCTCTCAGTTTCATATGCAAAACCTAAACTATGCTCTCCAATCTTGGCTCAAACTTAAATTAAAGTAAAAGTCCACCAAAAACCTTTACCGCTGCTTTACTCAAAACTCGTTACATATGTTGGCATGGTTTCTAATCTTATTCGTTCGGTTCCATAGGGCATCAATAATGTAAACCTCTCAATCAACAAGTGATTTCTTAATGTTTTGGCCCAATAAGCTATGGACTAACTTCCTGACTGACAGAGTAAGCAAAGACACAAAAAGCTGGTGTAATGTAAGAAGAAAAAGGAAATCGATTCTAGTACCATTCTGATCGCCTCTTCCGTGGTCCTTCCAATACGTACAACTATTCAAGGAGAATATATTGCCCTGAATACACTTTTGCTATTAGTTCTTATTTCTAATAAACTCACACCCAGGCTACCCAGGCAAGAACCGCAAGAGAGGTTTTCCTATCATCCGCCACGAGAGGAGTGTTGTCTTGCAAGATTGAACTTGCTAAGTTGAAGCAAGTAAAAGTTCAAAATCTAAAGTAACCCAATTAGTTTAAGGTTATTTTGTGCCTTTCACATATCTTATCCTTATACAGTCAATAAAATTTATGCAGTTGGTGAAGCTTTACTCAATTTTACATTTATTCAAGTGGAGTTAAAAAGTCGAGTAATAGGTTGGATATAAATTTAGCTCTAGTACCCAAATACTAATTAGTTACATCTGTTTAATCTAATAATCTGACAATGGGGAATGTGTGTTTGGGAAAATTTTATTTTCCCAAGGACATTGGGTATGATTAATGTTTATTGATTTAAAACGACCCTAAGAGCATCCACAATGTAATAATCAAAACCAAAAGGTTGATAAAGTTAGCAATGTGTGCTCAAAAAAGTACTCACATTGTAATAATCAACTTAGCAACCTCTTAGCAACTCATCAAATTTGGGCATTTGGATAATCAAAACTAGCAATCTTTTACCAATAACCAAATTTATTGGACCCCACATCTTCTCAATCAAGTACAACCATCATGGAAAAGTGAAACTCACCCTCCATAAAGCAAATGCTTTATTGGTAGATGAAGCTCACTCTCCACTTTGTCAAGTGGTTGTGCATTTAACAATATTGATCACTTTATGGATTTTAACAAATGCTCTTCATTTTCACTTATTTTACTAGGATGCCATTCAATGTAGACCATTAGATTGAGGGGGAAAAAAACTGACTGTTAGATTTGAATTTTTGCCAACTCATTTTGATTATGGGCAAAAAAAAAAATAATAATGTGGGACTTGACATTGCTAACTTTAACAACCTCTAAATGGATAATCAAAATCTGATATGGCAAGTTTTGATTATTACATTGTGGATACTCTAAGGACACTAAATATAACCAACAAGACAGTGATGCGCTTAACTTTCTTTTTCCCAGTGACAGGGTTATTGGGTTGTTAATTACTGTAAAGGGTGTGGATACTGCTCTCTGGAGTCTATAAAAGGTGTGGATACTCTTCTATATGCTCGGGCCCAAAACCTCCAAGCATTTAAAGTGTTGATACACGACCATTAGGCTAGAAGCACAAGTCTTAATATCTCAACATTTCCCAAAATAAGAGAGCAGCTATAGGACTGATATATATCACACTTCCATTTTACTGTACATGTGGTGACATAAGAGCATCTCCAACTAAGGATGACAAATTTGACATGACATGCAAGCGGATGAATTGGCATTTGAAACAACTCGAACAAAGATATCAATTGCTTAGATTGCATTTGTATCTCCTTATCATTTCAAATCTTCGTCTTTAATTACTTTATTGTCCAAAACTTTGTAATGGAAAGATAGCGAACGATTAAAGTAAATATCTACTAAAACAACATGTTCGGTGTATTTGTTGCAGTGTACATTTTCAACGATGTCAAATTCTAGGAGCATCTCCAATGTGAGGAGCTCCACCTAGGAAAATTGGCCCCACAAGCCTCTCTAGTCTTACATTCAAATGCAAACAAAGCGAACTAACAAATGGATTTGGCAGCAACCATTTTGCTTCGAAATTAGCAACAGGTGCCAATGAAAAAGTGACTTCATGAACTACAAAATATAGCATTTTAGTTTACTAGATTATGAGAGCAAATTTGAAGCCATAAATGTAGAGGAAGGACGTTGTGTGTCCAATTTGATGTCAAATTGCCCACATCAACCTAATACATTAGGCATCTCCAAGTTTGAACCAAAGGTTGGAGATGCTCTAGCATGTCAATTTGCTACATTAAATCTCTAAAAATTTGACATCCCAAATTCAACGATAAGGTTCGAGATTCTTTAGAACGGCAATAAATAATAAATGGCATAGCATCTCTCATGAAATATCTTCGCATAATGTTAGGAAACATTGCGTTGCCAAATTCTCTAGATTTTATTATTATCTTTCCTATTTAGTCTAGGTTATTATTGATGTTTCCTAGTAAGAAATATCCTTTTTATGAATTTTCCTAATTTGACATCCCAAATTCAAAGCTAAGGGTGGAGATGCTCTAAAAAAAAAATGACACACAACATTTCTCATGAAATATGTTAGCATAGCGTTAGCCATTATGAAATATTGTCCTGTTTTCTATGTTTCATTGTTATGTTTCTTAAGACTAGGTTAATATACATGTTTCCTAGTTAGTCTTGTTTCCTAGTTAGTCTAATTTCCTTGTTTTGTATATTTTTCTCATTTGTTTAAGTTTCTTAGGTATCTCCAACGCCATAACCAAAATTGGATAGTCTAAACTTGCCACCTCATCTTTTTGTTACTTATTCAAGGATTATTAATGTTAACAATGTGAAGTCCCACAAGGGTCCATAATCCAAAAGCATTTTTAGTAGAGAGAAAAAGGGAGAGTTGGAAATAAATGTAAGCAGGTGCATCCTGATAGTGAAGGGGGAGAGAGAAAGAAATCGAAAGGAATTAGTTAGTGTGTGCTCCCCATTAAATTTGATTATCCAAAAGAAAAAGTTGCTAGTTTTGTTATCGAAAGGCCAAAATTTCGTTATTGGTTAAGGGTTGCTAAGTTTGGCCATATCAATGTGAATCATATTTCGGACTAAAATTACTAACTTTAGAATTGGGGACACTCTTAGTCACCGTGTTTCTTAGTCACCGTGTTTTGTAGTCTATATAATGGCGTACTAGGATGATGTTTTAATATAAGGCTGAAATATGGTAATTACCTTCAAAAGGGACACAACTTGCTCCTGCTCATCCACCTCATCGAAATGCTTCCGCCACCGGTCCCAATCCCAATCCCTATCCCTATCCTCATCACTACCCTCCACACCTTCGCTTTTCCTCTCCACAACGCCAACGCCCCTCGCAACGTCTTTCGACTCGCCGCCGCCACGGACTGAGCTCAGGTTGTCGTCGAACCACTTAACCGCACTCCTCACGACTTCCTGAACGGCCGAGTCCCAGCGGAACGAATCGGCAGAGTCATTGCCGTTGTTGTTGGTGTTGAGGCAGCGGCAGAGGGTGGAGTCCGGAGCCCTAGAGAGGAAATGGTGGGAGCTGGAGAGAGAGTACGATGATCGTTTCGATTTGGAGGAGATTCTGGCGTTGTGGAAGGTGAATTTGTGAGGGTTTGGATCGGGGCGTGTGGATGATGATGGGGGTGGAAATGTTGGCGGGGAGATCGACGCCATGAATTGAGAGAGAGAGAGAGAGAGAGTATGTGGTTTGAACAGGAGATGAGAGAGAGGAGGAGGGAGGAGGAAGATGAGTCTGTAAAAGGAAGGGATAAGGATAATTTTGTGAGGTAGGGTAGGCCCAGGAGCATTACGGGGCAGGTAACGCTTGTGCAAATCACGAGACGACGTGTACGGTGTTGAATTTAAGAGGTCACAAAAAAAAAAAATTTTGCTAGTCGTTTTTAGGTTTTGTTTGGTGTAGTCCCAGACAGCAGAAAATGGTCTTTTTCAACGAGAATCACTTCTAGTGAAGTTTGGTTACTCATCTTTCTCCTTTAATGGTGATCAGGGTTTGAGTCCTACAAGGGCGGGGCTTTGGGGGCCAGGCTATATGTAATCTTTAAACCCTTTGTTCTAACTCTAACACTCTTCTCACACACACTAACCTCCGCCGATGTATAGAATGTTGACAAAAAAAAATAGGCTCATTCCGCTAAGAATTTTATTTTTTAAATACTTATTTTTTTATTTTACAAAACAGATCATTTTTTTCACAATATATTATCTTTAATTGAAAAAATAAGTAGTTCATTTTTCTTAGGAGAACTGGGCCAAAATCAACATTATTAAGTGTTTTTGGGTACTTTGAAATAATAAATCATCACTATTAAGTGCACAAATATAAATACAAAAGTATCTAAAACTGTCATATGTGCATGAAACCTGTACATCTGATTATTTCAAACACACATGTTCTTGGATTTGTGCTCATAGACTCGCCTTTTACAGTAATATTTTCTTCTTGTTTAATGAAAAAATTTCTCATCAAACATTGTCAAAAGGAACTTTTTATAAACAGTTTGTTAAGGGTGCGGGTGCATTTGGTAGAGAGAAAGAGTTTTCCAAAAAGTGGAAAACAAGAAGAATATGAGGCATACCTTTACCTGCCATTGAATGGATTGACGGGATTAAAAAAAACTATTGCTAGTGCCACACATGCTCATATTCATTCTTGGACCCACATGCGCTAGTAACGTGGGATCAATGTCTTATAGGAGTATATTTATTGTGAGACGCAAATACACTCGTATTTTGTGGGACATACTTATATAAGTGTATATAAATGCGGAGTAGTGCTATGTGTACATATGTTATGTACATATAGATTTTGTGGAGCCCACCTCGGATTCTACAAAGATGATTCGAATCGTTCGTTATTTTAAAAAAAATTAAGGAGCTCTGTAAAAAATCAGCTCAACTCGATATTGGTAAGAATTTTTTTTTATCATAAAAAATATTTTAAAAATAATGAGCGGTTCGAATTATCTTCATCGGATCTGAGATGGGCTCCACAAAATTCATATGTACATTCCAATATGTACTCGTAACTTTATTGATAAATGTGTATAGATTCTACAATAAATGTGAGTAATGTATATTGCACTTGTGTGTGACGGAGAAGTGTTTGTCGTGTAACTACCATAAGTAACTTTTGCTTTAAAGAACTTTTTAAGTTGGCAATAAATTTTGAAACTTGATTTTGGCACTTTAAAATTTGTCTTTTAATATGTCTTACGGTATATAGTATAATTTTTATACTAAAAGATAAGTTCTAAAGTGCCATCATTAAAAAATAGAATGCCAAAATCATTTTCCTAACTTTTTTCAATTAGTTAAATTATTTTCATCATCACACACAAACATGCAATGTTGTGCCCACCATAGGGACCAAAAAAGTGATCCGAATAATCCACTTCTAGGATCTCGGTGCATAAAATCACTTCACAAAAAATCACATTTATCGGACATCGATAACCCAATAAGCGAATCAACATTTGGCTTGAAAAATGATCGACAAATATGTTCAGCTACGCCCAATAATTTGATTCAATCACTTGGCTACCGATGTCCAATCGACTTGATTTCTCCTAAGTCTATTTTCCGCGTTGAGTTTTAAAAAGTGAACAGTTTAAAATCGACAAGTCGCCTTGTCAGACTCTAAACGAAATCCAATTGGAGGGTACCTTAGAGGCACAGCAGCCCCCCAGATTCCTCATCATTGTGGACATGTACGGACTCCAGAGGTGCAGTTGGAAGGTTGTAAACCGTCAGATGGTGTTTTAATGCTCGAGATTTTAAAAAAAAAAATCGGAAAAAAGTTTAATTTTTTTCCCGAAAAAATTTAGACCGTTAAATGCAAAGATGAACAACTGAGATTGGACTGTATGGACTCTCTGCAGTCCAACTGCAGAGAATCTGCTTCCTTGATTTTGGCCACAGCTATTGACAAACAAATCAACTTTGCGCCGTTCAAAAAAAAACACAAATCAACTTTGCTCCTTTCAGCAATTTAGTTGCCGCGAACAGAACGTTGTGTCGTTGGAGGAAAAGATTACTACTCCCTAATCCCAACAATGCAATTTTTTGAGAATCTCAAATTTTCCAATATGTAATCCAGACTCTCTGGCATCATTCTGGGAGGAAATGTCAATAGAAACCTTCCGATTGAATTCCTCTGTATTGATACAATAATCTTGTATTACATAATACATAATTAAGGAGCATTAGAAATAAGTATCCCTGCCAATACAGAACAATTTCAATGTCTCGAATTGTAGTTCTGAACATATAAATGCATTTTCTCATTTCCGTGCGCTCCTATTCGATGGACCTGAACTCTGAGAAAATTCCATAAGCCCTTGTCTGAAAGCCCCAAGGTTTACCCCATTTCCGACCAAGATGCTGGTCACGCCCATATTTGATACCTGCACAATAGCCGTCAGACTATAAGGTTTCACACCACAAAAAGTCCTGTCAAGTCGAAGCCAATTATCAGTTTGAAGATATTCTCAAGTGATGCGTGTGCGAAGTTTTACCGCTTCAATGTTGCGGTCCTCGTCATCAAAAAAGAGCATTGAGTTATATGGAACCCCAGTCCTCCTATTAATTCTTTGGAAGTGCTCTGTCTTGTGTGTCCAACTGGAAAAGATCTCCTGTGTATCATGCATAACAAACACCAATAAGTCATTTTCCATTATGATGATCTACTTGTAGCTGATGAACTTTCCAGCAAACATCATCCACCCCAAACATTGTTCTCTTGAAAATTACTTAGTCGGGCAGTTTCAGTATTAAAAGATCGATCAAACAAAAACCGGAACATTCACAATGATTCACCTGGGACACAAACATCGATCTTATGTCCAATTTGTCAAGAAAGGCCTTTGCTATATCCACAGTTGGTGATCTAGATGCAATAGCAACATCAATTCCCTTGTCCTTCAGTGCATATATGATGCCTTTCGCATGGGGGTACAGTGATGGCATTTCACGCTTGGAGCGGCATTCACTAACAAATAAGCAAAACTTGCATTAGCAATTCAATATTCTGGACATTGACCAGAGAAACGTAATAAGCTTACCGTAACTAAAAATGAAATGTGACACTTACCCCCATATTGTTAGTGGTGTGATATAACAAAATAAGCTTATGTATTTATTCATTCCTTAAGATCCTTAACATTGAAAAGATGTGCAATAACACCCTTTTAGGTGATAGATGCCATTTGCTTACAAATAAGCAGGCAGCTGCAGTAAAATTAAATATTTCTAGACATTGGCCGGAGAAACGTAGTAAGCACAACACAGCTGAAAATGAAAGGTGGAAACATTTTCATTCATTGTTCGTGATGTGTAAAACAACCAACCAAGCTAGAATAGTTACTCCATAATATCCTTACCATGTCAGAGTCATGCTTCTACAATACTCCTTTAAAAGGCCTTCGATGATTATAGTTTTCCCCTTTTCTCCAATTAAAAGTGGTTAAAAATGCAATGGCCAGGTATATCGCTCAATATCATTAGTCACCAGGCAGTAAGGGTAAGTACTTTTTTGTAAAGCGAACCCACTTAAAGGGTCAAGCTTTTGGGTAAATAAAACTCGTGTTAATCTAGTCAAACAATTGTGACCACATCTGTTGAATAATGTTGGAAAAATGACAAATTTCAAGCATTACTTTAAGCAAGCAATATTCTGCATATGCATGCTTCATGTTGTAGAAATAGAAGGTGTGGCAAACCCCAACCTTCCTTTATGGTTTACCAAGATAGGTTTAGCTTTTGTGCATCCTTCGACAGAGGCAGGTACTATGTTTTCCAGAGCAAATGCTTTAGAATCCCAAGCCTTGATCAGGGGAAAAAAAGATCAAATCCATCATCCGACTATTATTCTGGTATTCGTGAAGACCAGATGTAACAGGATGTTGATGCAAACGGATTTTTTTTTTGGAGCACATGATCGAATAAGGTTTTGCAACTATTTTGCTAGCAGCTTGGTCTCAATGTGAGTAACCTTCATAAGCCCAATCCCAAATAAGAAAGGCATCAACTTTCAGATTCACTATTACAATGGCAGTTAATTGTTGTTGGGCAATGCTACTTGAGGTAGGTTCCGGCGTGCATCCCAACAAAAAGTGTAACTATGGGTCTGAAGTTAGATTAGATTCTCAAACCTTTTTTTTTTCCTTTTGAGTAACCAAAAGACCCACCAGTTAGTTTGATCCATGAAACTCAAATTGCATAAAAAAAAAATCAACATAAATAACATAATGAATCCACAAAAGGGACACAAAGAAAAAAAATACAAAAACCAGAGCTGTCTCCCAAATACACTAGCATTTATGCTGTCTGTCTTAAAGACTACGTCCACGAGCGAAAGCAGAGAACATATGAGCTGTGAAAATCATAACGTACACAAAACCTAGAGGCCACAATACCATTTTTCATATGAAAACCTTATAAATTTCGATTCGACTGAAAAGAATTCCCACATATAGTGAAGGGATTGGCCTCAAACCTCGCGTGCGGATGGACAACGGGCCACGAGTACGATCCAGGTTGAATTCGAGACAGCAATCACAACAATAGGCATAGCGGCCAAAAAAACGTTTTCCAATTCGTAGTTTGTTCTAATGCTCTAGGAACTATTTTCTTCGACAATTCACGATTTCCAATTGCTTATTTTTCTGTGTTTAAATTCCTTTGTCATGAACATTCTCGTTCCCTTCTAAGGAAAACAAATAATCAGGTACTGCTGGAACAAAGAAAACAAACCCTAGAATGAAACAAAAACCGGAACAGACTGAAGCAAGGAATTGAAGACGTGGAAGAAGATAGCTGATGGGTAATTCCATGGAGCTGAGAAGTGAAATTGAATCGATGAAGTGATTGTAAGAGTAATTGAAGTTATTACCAGTAGAAAGGCCAGAGAGTGTGGTCGAGATCGAAGACGACCAAACGAGGCAACACTTGAAACAAACCCATAATCTCCAGCGCCTCGTTCTTCACCTTCTCGTCGCCCATCTCAGACTCTCCCTCCCTTCCTCTCTCTCTCTCTCTCTCTCCGAAGACAACAAAGACCCTTGGAACAGGACCCGGGGGCTCTGCTGCCCGAGGGGCACAGGAGCCCCTGCCCACACTGCCAATCGCTGCAGTTTTGATTAAATAAAAAATTTCAACCGCCGATTTGTAGCAGAAACGTGATTATAAGAGTCTTATAGACAAAATTTGATTATGTCTCTTTAGAATAATATAATCAGAATAGTAAGATCTTCACACCCGTTTAAACAGATTAAAAATTGGACCACTTAATTTTTTAACCATATTTTTTAATATATAAACGGTGTCAAAAAATTAGTGCTCAAATTTTCACTCCGATTGAATCGGTACAAAGATCTTGTTATTTTTATCATATTATTTTAAAAGGTCGTAATTTATTTTTATCTCTAGGGTTCTAATAATCAAACTTATGCTCCATAGGATCCTAATAAAGAATATATACTTAATATGAGAGCCCTAAAGATAAAAATGAATTACGACCCTTTAGAATAATATGATAAGAATAACAAGATCTTTGCACCGATTCAAACGGAGTGAAGATTTGAGCACTAATTTTTTGAGGCAGTTTATATATTAAAATATATGATTAAAAAATTAAGTGGTCCAATTTTTAATCTGTTTGAACGGGTGTGAAGATCTTACTATTCTGATCATATTATTCTAAAAAAACATAATCAAATTTTGTCTCTAAAACTCTCATAATCACGTTTTTGCTCCATAAAATTGTAAATTGGTGGTTAAAATTTTTTATTTAATCAAAACGGCATCGTTTGGCAGTGTGGGTAGGGGCTCTTATGCCTCGGGCAGCAGAGCCCCCGGGTCCCTTGGAACATAGTCAAGAGTAGAAATAGAATTCAACAACTTCCGTCATTTTCTTTTAGGAAAAAATCGAAATGGTCCCTGTAATTTATTGTTTGTGTCAACTTAGTTCCTGCAGTTTGAATTTGCTCGATTTACACTCTATAGTTTTCATTTTGTTTCAACTTGGTCCAATTACTAACTGCCGTTAGCCTCCGTTAACCCTAGACACAAATAGGTCCATTTTCTAGTGAATTACCGAACACTTTCTTCTCTAACCTTGTAGACCTAAAGCCTTTTCTTAAAAAGCAAAATAGAGTTACTTTTTTTTTAAAAATCGGGTTCTCTGGCCCGTGTTCTTTTTTCTAAAATACTTGAATTTTTCTTCCAATATTCAAGAGGTGACTAGACACACCTAAACTTTATGCTCGATGGAGACTTTAAGTTTTTTTCTAAACCCCTTTTGGGCCAAACTATGGCCGGACCTAATTCTCCTTTACCCGGAGATATGTAGGCAGCTTGATGAAAGCTCAGTCCCTTTTTAAAATAAAATCTACTTCATTTTCTAAAATTCATACATTTTTCAAAAATATCCGAACCCCTTTTAGCGAACACAAAACTCCTCATTTTTCCTTTATTTTCAAGAACTACGTCGCAATCCATAGGAATCAGATTACTTATTCAGGCCCTAATCTCTCTCACTCCTTCCCCTCGAAGGTGAACGAGACACGTTTTGGTCAAAAGTGAAATCTCAGGTGTGACAAATGGAGAATGGAAGCCGTGAAAAAAAATGGAAAAGGGAACAATGAGGCTCTTTGTTTTGGTTCAGAGGTATATTAGGGTAAAAGAAGAATGTCAAATTATGGTTTAAACCCTATAAAAAAGGGCCCATTCGTGTCTGGGGTTAACGGAGTCTAACGGCAGTAAGTAATTGGACCACGTTGGAACAAAATGAAAACTATAGAGTGTAAATCGAACCAATTCAAACTGCAGGGATCAAGTTAACACAAACACTAAACTACAAAGACCATTTCGATTTTTTGTCCCTTTCCTTTTCTAAGACAAAGATTATGCGGAGAGAAAATTAAAAATAGGGAATTGATTTTCGCAATCTTTAAATTAATAACCGCACCAAAATCAATTCTTATATGGAATTAATTTTGGCACTCCTTTTTAAAAGTTCGGTTATCAATTTTGGGAGGACCGAAATCACTCCCCTAAAAATAATCCTGTTATGATTAATAATGATAGGGACCCACGAAAGTTTTCCCAAAAATGTTTCGAAACAAAAATCATGACTTGTTCCATTAAGTTTTTTTGGCGCTTCTTATTATTTTAACCTTATTTAAATTTTATTCGTATTTGTTTATTTTGCGCCTAACTTTTGTAGATTATTAATTTGAAAAGAGAAATTTAAAAAGTAAAATTTTGTTACTTTTCCCCAAATATTCTCATAAATATCCAAGAAACTCCAAGTCAGTTTTTTAGATTTTGGGATTTATCTTGGATATTTTAAAAAATATGAGTAAAAGTCATAATTTTTTACTTTTTTGATTTTTCTTGACGAGAAGAATCAATAATCCACAAAAGTTATGTGCAAAGCTAATAAATGCAATTTTTTTAATAAAGACAAAACAAAAAAAGCTCCAAAAAAACATAGTGGAACAGTAGTGGTTCCAAGTGACTTGAATGTTCGAGTATCACAAATCAAAGTGAATCTCTATCATTAATTTTACTTTCAGTGACATTTTCAGGAAACTCTTCAGGGTCCATAGAATTATCGTTGATTGTTTAGTTTGAAGAAAAAAACCAAAAATAATCAAATAGAAGTATTAAACACGTTAAAAATATGATTTTCTCTTGTATTGTTTGGTTAACAGAAAGAGAAGAGAAATTAACACAATAAAAGATTGTGCATGATGAAATCTTACAAACTAATTTTTGCAATCCACTTTCTTATACATTCTGAAATTTATATTTAAATTGTAAAATTACACATTATACAGTTTTAAATTTTTTAAGTACATAAAATTCAAGTTTTTGAGTGATTTCATAAAAAAGTAAAGCCCAAATAAATTCTTAAAGGCCTTACAGTTTAATAAATTTTCTTTATTTTTTCAAAAACTTCAAACAGAGTATGAAGTACATAAATATTAATTCGAATGAGTGATGTAATTAAATTATTTTGGAAGAGCTTTATGGAAGGTGAGAGAGAGTCCAAAGTTATAGATAGAAGCTTGATTTTTTGTTTATATTTTGGTAAAAACGTTTTATTTTTCTTTTGTTAATTTGTTTTGAAAAAGATATATAGTAAATAAATAAACAAAAGATATGCCTCAAATAAAAAACTTTGAAAAATAAAAACACCAGTCTATGTTAACTTTCTTAATTGAAGTTTTCTTTAACTTTGGATCGTATTGCTTATTTTTGCTAATTTCTTTCATCAAGTTGAATTGAAAATGTAAACAAATTTGACACAAGTTTACATAATTAGAAAAATAATATGAATCAATAAAAACTTTTATCATTAACTAGCAAGAATTCAATAGAAAAATATCAATGCTTAGCCAAAAAAACAAACGAAAAAATTCAATTTCAATTTATAAATACTAACGACCTGTTTTAGAATTTGAAGAAAATAAAGGAAATGAAAAGAAGAGAAAAGTTTGAAAAAAACGTGGATGAAAATTTAGTGTATTTGATTTTTTATTTTGCTACTCCCTTTGTCCCAAATTGCTGGTTTTTTTTGAACAATCGTGCTACTCAAAAAATTGTTCATATCTCACAATTTATAATGTTTTATATAATTTTAAAAATATCATACTGTATTATAGAACTAATTGAGATCTATCAAATAAAATTCATATCAAATATAAAAAATATTACAGTACAAATTAAAAAATATAGATAATTTTTTGAGAAATTCCAAATAGTGAAAAATGACAAGTAATTTGGGACGAAGGGAATACTATTTTCTCAATTTTCTCTCGTACCAAACATGGAAAATTATTGCGGATCAAAAAAAATAAAAACATGGAAAATTATTTTTCCTTTTATTATTATTTTTTGGCTAGGTTCCAAACAAAGACAAACAAGTGTCATTTTCCCCTGAAACCACTGTCCTTTTTCGTCCAGTAATAAAAACTCTACCCTCTCTCTCTCTCTTCGTGGCTCACCTTCTTCACTCCGAGTCTAGATTCAACAACACACACACACCCCCGTAAAGAAGAGAGAAATGGAACCCAACAGCAGCAGCGGCGGCGGCGGCAACAGAGCCGAGGCGGACCGCTGGCTCCTCATCGCCGAGAAGCTCCTCGCCGGCCGTGACCTAGTCGGCAGCAAGACCTTCGCGATCCGCGCCCGCGACTCCGACCCGACCCGCCTCGACTCAGCCGACCAGATCCTCGCCGTCGCCGACACCCTCATCGCCGGCGAGAAGCGGCTCAATCAAGACCAGCAACTCGACTGGTACTCCATCCTCCAGCTCGCCGGCCGCCACACCGCCGACCCTGAACTCGTCGCCTCCCACTACCGCCGCCTCGCCCTCCTCCTCAACCCCCACCGCAACCACCTCCCCTTCGCCGATCACGCCATGAAGCTCGTTTCCGACGCCTGGTCAGTCCTCTCTAACCCTACCCGTAAAGCCCTCTACGATAACGACATCGTTCTCGATAACAACAACAACAACAATGATAATAGTAATTACTCTACTAATGAACACCCACACAGCCAGCAGCAAGATGATGCTGCGGTAAGAAGAAGCTCCAGAAACAGCAATTCTAGTAAAACTAGGGCTAGGACTGTTGCAGAGGAAATAGGAAACCCTAGTGATAACCCTGGTGATAACGCTGTCGATAACCGTAGTGAGAGTCATGATGTGAATTACAATTTCTGGACGGCTTGTCCATATTGTTATAACATGTACGAGTACCCGGGGGTTTACGTCGATTGTTCCCTCCGGTGCCAGAATTGCCGTAGGGCGTTTCACGGGACGAAGATAATGGCGCCGCCGCCGATTATCGAGGGGAAAGAGAGCTACTTCTGTTGTTGGGGGTTTCATCCGTTGGGGGTTTCGATTTCGAAGTTGGACAAGAATAAGGGTGGTGGTGGTGGGGGTTTGGGTTGGTCCCCTTTTTCTCCCATGTTTGGTGGTGGTCCTCAATTCAGGGAAGATAGGAGGAGTAATGTGGTGGAGGATAGTATGAATGTTGGTGCGGGTCAGATGAATGTGAATGCTCACAAGAGCTCCGCGCCCAGGATATACGTTAATGATGATGATGTCTATGTGGAGGTATCAGAACCGGAGGAGGAATCGGACGATGATTGGGGTAATAATAGACAGAAGAAGAAAGCGAAAGGTACTAAGGGCAAGGATTTAACAGGTAATAAAAGTGTTAAGAAACCAGTATTGGAGAAGGCAAAGAAACTTAAAGGAGTTGGTGATGGTTTACAAGGTGGATCTTTGATGCCAGGGGTTATGGGGGCGCCAAATGTGTCAAATGCTGAAAATAGTAGGAAAGTGGCTGGAAATAGTGCAAAGAAGCAAACGGGGAAGTTTGCAAAACAATGGGGTAGGTTGGACTTGAATGTGGAGTTTAGTAATGAGGTAGAAGAGCCTGCTCCTGGGATGAGCAGATTGAATGCTCCGGGAATGGGGAGAGGGAACGCTATGGGAATGATTAGAGGGAATGGGGCAGGTAATGGCGAGGAGGAAGGAATGGAAGGGATTGGGTTTTTTGAAGGTCTTGATGAATTTTTGAGCAGTTTGCCAATACTGAAAAGTTAAGGCTGCCTAGTGAAGGAAGACTCTTGTTGTTGTAGTAGTAGGTAATGTTGTTGTATTTATGCACCAATGACTGGTGTACCAGCATTGGCCATTTTCTACCTAGCGTCTTAGGTGTCAACTTGTTAATGTATATTTTTCAGCAATGAGTTTTATCCATCTTTTGACTGCTGTTATTGACTTATTACTTCCTTGCTAGGCAAATGGCATATGGCAAGATTACTTTTGGTAATCCTGGTTGTGAGCCAAGTTTTGCTGCAACACTCCACCCTTTTTATTTATGCTAGTCTCCTTTTTCAATGTATCGTACGTATACAGCAACATGGAATGCAGGTGGTCTTCAAATGCCATTTAACATAGTGTAGTTGTAGTCCAGAGATCGTTAATTGTGTGGTTGAGCTAGATGTTTTTTTTCCCTGGAACAATGTCCTTTATATGGAACCCAACAAAAAACAAACTCAAGGGGATAGCCTTGGGATACAGACGACCAGCTAACTAACTAAACTGACAAAACAACAGAGCAAAGGACCAAGAAAACAAAACAGAACCTCAAACAAGATCGAAACCCGACTATAAACTAGGCCAATCATAAGACTACCAGCACTACAACCGTTCGAGCACAAGGAAAGGAATCCCCCAGTTGAGGCATAATCTCTGATTTTCAGCTGGATTAGGCATCCTTCTCCAGGAGCATATGCAAGCCTTAACCTCTTCCAATTCCATAATCCTCCTAGCCAATCCTACAGAGTCTATGCCCACCCTTTGAAATCCCATTCCGCTCCCTCCATATGTGGTACACAGCTGCTGCTAAACAGAGTTTGAACATAGATTTCCTCATAGAGTCACCCTTGCAATGCTAGATACACCAACTAATCTCAGAGGCAGCTCTCTGAATGTTTGAACGTGGTCACATTTAGCTTTGACATCCCTCCGAACTTGACTTGCGTATGCACATCTAAAAAAGAGATGCTCATGAGAATCAATCCCTCGATGGCACAAGACACAACTGTTATCAGAAGTAACCACCCAAGCCAGGAGTCTGTCTTTGGTAGCAAGTCTACCAAGAATGGCCACCCAGAAAATAAAGGCCCATCTAGTTCCTTCTATGCCACACCACAGAAGACCTGGAGCCCTTGACCTGAGAGCCAACCAAGCAGATTTAGCTGTAAAGCTACCGGAAGGAGAGAGAGAGTCCAAACAACTCTATCCTCACATGCTTCATTTGGCAAAAGATTACAGCATTATTGGCTATGATTTCAGCTATAACTGGACTTCTACCTCTAGGCCACCTCCATCTGCCATTTTTAATTATAGAACTGATCTTGGCTCCAAGAGACATGCCAATATTGAAAACCACTCTATCCCCAAGCTTAAAGTAAAGAGGCCCAAGAGTATGCCGATTGTCCAGCCATAAGGTGGACTGGCCCTTGCCAACTACTAACCGAATGAAGAGTTGCCCTTCCTTTCTAAGACTAAACAGCTTCTTCATTGTCCAAGAAGAATCCGTTGGGGTTTTCATAATCCTGATGCATTGGTCTTTAATTACATAAGTGTGAACCCATTTAACCCAAAGGATGTCCTCTTTCTTACAAAGGGCCCACAAATGTCTCATCATGGAAGCCCTATTCCATTCCCTCAACCTTTTAAAACCCAAACCACCTTCACCCTTAGGAACACAAACTGTACTCCATGAAACCTTTGCCCCAGTAGCTTTCAAATCAGTACCCTTCCATAGGAAAGCACTCAACATCCCTTCAATCTCCTTTACAAGTTTCTGAGGCAAAATGAAAATTGAAGCCCAATAGACTTGGATGCTAAACAGCTCAGAGCTAATCAACTGAGCCCTCCCACCAAAGGACATCAGCTTATTTGACCAGGATTGAATCCTCCTCATCATCCTTTCCTTAAGCACAATACAATCTGCATATCTCAACTTTGTGGAAATCAATTGAGCTAGATGTTTATTTCTTAATGTTGTTATTATCCACACTTTCTCCAAATAAACGCAAGACTTATATGGTTATAATGGTTTTTGAGTGTTATTGCTTCATTCAAGCGGAAAGCATAAAACAAGTTTACAAGAGCAAATATGGATCGAGTAGAGCATTGCGTCCCCCCACATGTTATGTACTAATCCAGAACCAATCAACATAGCATTCATCATCTCTTTAAGAGTACGATTTTTGCTTTCAACAACACCATTTTGTTGAGGTGAATAAGTTGCAGTGGTTTGGTGAATAATTCCGTGTTGGGCACAGACTGCACCAAACGGTGATTCATATTCACCACCTCGATCACTTCTCAATGCTTTAATCTTTTTGCTAAGTTGATTTTCAACTTCATTCTTATAAAGAACGAATTTATCCACAGCTTCATCCTTACTTTTTAAGTAAGTAGACATAACAGTATTTCGTGCTATCATCGACAAAAGTAATGAAGTAATTGTTGCCTCCCTGTGTTTGTACGATTTTCAGATCGCAAACATCGCTGTGAATAAGATCCAATGGCTTGGTGCTTCTTTCAATTGAATGAAAGTCTTTGTCAGTTTTGCCTCTACACAAGTTTCACATTTTTTATTTTGTCTATGTGGGCTTTGGGCTACAACCCAAAAAACCACATGCGCGTGCGGCTCGCCCAGACAGGACCGGACCTGGGCTCGGGGGCATGGCTTGGCCTTGGGCCTGGAGTGCTGCTTCGGGGCATATCCAATTGGGCTTCCTTATTTCTTTAGCCCAAATTGAATTGGGCCAGTCCGTTTTTGGGCTTCAACAGTGTGTGGTTGAATGCAGCAGCTGCTGCAACTTGCAGAAGAAAAAACCAGTTTGGTTTTTTGCTGCAAGTGTTGGACGTTTTCTCCAAATTTGCTTCAATAGGTGGACATCTTCTTCCATTATGGCGCAATAACTGTGATCAACAGCTTGCATCCTTTGATCCTAAATTTGGACAGGTGGTAGAAGATTGAGGTTAAAGGTCATCATTTGGCCCGAAGGCCCGCGGCCCGCTCGGCCCATCGGGCTTTTACCCGGCCCATAGTTTGTAATGGGCGGGCTCGGGCCTATAAATTTTTACTCGGCCCACCCGTAGGCCCGCCCCGTGAGCTCGCCCGTGGTACCCGTCCAAAAGCCCGCCCGCGGGCCCGCCCATTAGCCCCAAATCCCACAAAATCCTTTTTTTTTTTTTTCCCTTTCCCAAGGAAATTTAAGCCCGCCTGGTTTTTGGCCGGCTAGCCCGTCAATTGGGCTAGCCCGCGGGCCGGGCTTGGGCTTCAATTTATGGTAGGTAGCCCGGCCCGCACAGCCCGCAAAAAAGAAAAAGCCCGATTGGCCCGGCCCGTGGGCGGGCTGGCCCAGCCCGATGATGACCCTTAATTGAGGTCATGCATGACCTCAATGGTTTTGTTTCAAACTCAGAAATTTTGCCTATATATAGAAGCCCCTGCAGGAGTTGAAATTCATTCTGAAAATCAGATTTTTCTACACTTTTGTAAGCTCAAACGTTTTTACATCCGAGAGAGTACTACGCACATAAATTTTGTTCGCAGCAAGTTCAAGTGCGGTGCACGCTTAAATTTTCAACAAAAACCATTGAGGATTGAATGAGAAATTGTCAATCAAAGTTGGGCATCTTCAAATGGGGATGTGTGAGAAATAGGAGTATCCCACATTACTTGGAATAGTAGCAATTGATAAGTATATGAGTTCCAAAGAGAACCTACAAAGGAAAACAAACAAGGCGATAGCGGGTACGCTATGTGTGGGCTTTGGGCTACGACCCAAAAAACCACACGCGCGCGTGCATCACTTCCCGCCCACCCGAACCGGACTCGGGCTCGTGGGCATGGCTGGGCCTTAGGCCCGGAGTGCTGGTTCGGGCTTATCCGATTGGGCTTCCTTATTTCCTCAGCCCAAACCGAATTTGGCCACTCTGTTTTTGGGCTTCAACAGTGTGCTGTTGAATGTAGTTGCTGCTGCAACTTGCAAAAGCAAAAACCAGTTTGATTTTTTGCTGCAAGTGCGCATGTGGTATAAAAACAATGATGCGATCTTTTTATTCAATATTGGAATTAATACAAAAAATACTAAACAACATATTTAAGAATACAAACTGAGGCCTGTGTGAAACACAGTGCCCTTAAAACATGATGTCTTGAACTGTTCTGCCATTTGTGTAAACCGAGACAACAGGCATCATACGAAACTTCTCCTAACATAGTTCAGTTCTCACTGTTGGGTTCGTTTTGGCCATGACACCCCTTCCTGGTTCTGCAAGTATTTTCTCGAGAATTTTGCCTTCCTAAATTCTCATATAAGCGGCCCCACTTCATACTCACATAGGGGAACTTATAAAGGGTATCCTGGGCATGGCTAGGCCTTGGGCTCGAAATACTGCTTCGGGCTTATCCGATTAGGCTTTCTTATTTCCTCGGCCCAAACCGAATTGGGTTAGTCCATTTTTGGGCTTCAACAATGTGCTGTTGAATGCAGCTGCTGCTGCAACTTGCAGAAGCAAAAACCAATTTGGTTTTTTGCTGCAAGTGCACATGCGGTATAAAAACTGTGATGCGATCTTTTTATTCAATACTGGAATTAATGCAAAAAATACTAAACAACATATTTAAGAATACAAATCGAGGGCTGTGTGAAACACAGTGCCCATGCCCTTAAAACATGATGTCTTGAACTGTTTTGCCATTTGTGTAAACCGAGACAACAGGCATCATACGGAACTTCTCCTAACACATTTCAATTCTCACTGTTGGGTTCATTTTGGCCATGACACCCCTTCTTGGTTCTGCAAATATTTTCTCGAGAATTTCGCCTTCCTAAATTCTCATAGAAGCGGCCTCACTTCATACTCACACAGGGGAACTTATAAAGGGTATCCTGGGCATGGCTGGGCCTTGGGCCCGGAATACTGCTTCGGGCTTATCCGATTGGGCTTTCTTATTTCCTCAGCCCAAACCGAATTGGGTCAGTCCGTTTTTGGGCTTCAACAATGTGTTGTTGAATGCAGCTGCTGCTGCAACTTGCAAAAGCAAAAACCAGTTTGGTTTTTTGCTGCAAGTGCACATGTGGTATAAAAACAGTGATGCGATCTTTTTATTCAATACTAGAATTAATACAAAAAAATACTAAACAACATATTTGCGAATACAAACTGAGGCCTGTGTGAAACACAGTGCCCGTGCCCTTAAAACATGATGTCTTGAACTGTTCTGCCATTTGTGTAAACCGAGACAACATGCATCATACAGAACTTCTCTTAACACAGTTCAGTTCTCACTGTTGGGTTCGTTTTGGCCATGACACCCCTTTCTGGTTCTGCAAGTATTTTCTCGAGAATTTCGCCTTCCTAAATTCTCATAGAAGCGACCCCACTTCATACCCACATAGGTGACCTTATAAAGGGTATCCTGCTATACCCCGCCTGGCATTCCAGCGCATAAGAGTCATAAAAGCAATGCTTAACCTGTTTCCATTTGTAGTCATCATTGTTACGCAACAACTTTTCAAGAAGCTATAGGGTTGCTTCCCTCGCAACCAAACGGTACCGTGACCTTGTGAATCAGGGAACTTCTAACAATTTATATACCCACAACAAACAATTTATATACCCTTCTTGTGTACATCAAGAAGAAAACGAATCCAACCACTCTAGCTATGGCATGCTCTTGAAATAATAACACGTGTAGCAATTTTTCAAGCAACTTGATCCATATCCACAATCTTCTCAACCAAATTTTCCAAATGCTCAAAATATTTGAACATTTGCAGGAAAAAGTATAAGCATGGAGTATTTGTTTGCCACTCCAATGAAACAACACGCTCACCTTATAAGTAAATGCATCATTCATATTTTAGGTTTGGGGACGTGTCTCCACCTCAAGTTTGAGAAGGGGCCTTTTTGGATCTAAGACCTATTAACTTAGAATACAGAAAAACGAGTAGTGCTTCCGTCTCTCAGTCCATCGGATGCACTTCATTATCTCTTGTACTGCTCTAGTTCCGCTGGGAGGTCTATTTGAAGTCAAAGCAGTAGAATGATTTTTGTTATTGGGGTGAATACCTGAAGATGCCTTGTACCCTATCACATAGAATTTAGAGCACAAGGTGCAGTCAAGATATTGTGGTGCAGCTACATTGCTGGAGCAATTAAATCATGTTATAGTTTATTTTTTTTAATGTTAGTTTGTTGATCTCATATTTTTGCGGTCATTAGATCAGTGTTACTTACCTTTACCTTCTATATATATATTTTTGCTAATGTTTGATTGGTTATGTGTGTTCATAGTTCATTATTATACACATATGGTCACCACTGACAGTTAGGCCAGTTTGCACGACAGGATGTAGGATCCTTTGTTGAACCATATCAAACCTAGCTAATAGTTTGTTCAGTTTGATTCTTAGCACTTAAAGGCCACTATAGTACACCCCTAGTCCTGATAATTGGTGAATTTAGTTCTTCAATGTCAGAAAAATTCAAAACGTTCATCTTCTTGTATATTTCCTTGCTCCCACAATTATTCTTCCTCATTTCTCTAGCACGAGTTATTGTTCCTTGAGGAGTTCGTTAACACTTGCGTCCAAGCAGTTGGCTCATAATTCTCTCAAGAACCCCATGAAGTTATCATTTCTCTTAACTTTGTTGGTGTCCCATGTTGCGAGTTTTAGGCCTTCCATCTAATTTGGATATCTTTCCATTCAAAAGCTTCAGCTAATGATCTAGAAATGTGTTGAGTTATGAAATTCACAGGTTAACAAAGTCAATGTGAAAATCTTCATATGCTTTGGTAACTTTGAAGAGCATTCACGGAACCCCTCGTGAACATGTTATTATGGTACACTCTTTTGACAAAGAATCAGTGGGCAAGTTTTTGAGAGTTTTAAGACATTTTGGTTTCCTCAAAAGTTAAGGAAAACCGAAAAGAGGGCTGAAAGTTTTTGCTTTGTTCTACTATAAAAAAAATGTGTTAGAAAATATGAGATGGCTTGAAGGTTACTGGAATTCTGTATAATATTCCTTGTGTTTATATCCGGTCAAAGCTACAGAACGAAAAGGCCAAAAGCACCTTGTTTGCAAAAAAGTTCTTGAAATTTTGAAAACAAATTTCATGGAACTTCTTTTGAAAATGAAAGCTGCAGAAAGTAATCCTGTGCATTCTGTATTTTCTGTGATCTCTCTCGTTGGTGCTTGTTGGCGAGTACTTCACGATCATACTTGTGTGTGAGGTCTGTCATATTAAGGGTTGTGTTTTGGTTTGAGGCTCGAATTTAAGATGCTTCATTGAGAAATAGATAGCTCGAGTAACGGTCTAAGTGGCACAAGAAGTGATCTACTCAATAGAGATTCTTTTCTTCTTAAAGGACAGCGCTCATAGGAGATGCTATATTCAGATTGACACATCACAAAGAAGCCGAGATAATTAGTTGATTGTTTGTATTAGTTTTTTCCTTCGTGCATGGTAATGAGGCTTTGCGCAACTTGCTGAATCGTCTGTTATAATACTGATAATGATGGTATCCATTCCGATGCTACTGTTAAAGGTAAGCGTCCATGTACAAATCGATGACTCAAACTCGAATGCTTATACCCAGTCGAATTCATGTGGAACATTTGTTCTAACATAATGCCAGGTTTGTAAGATTTGAAGTTTAGCCCCCATCGTTGTGGTTTCGGCATTGCATAGAATTGATGTATTTTGTGGTGTTATTTTTGTGCTTGAAGCTCCCAATTTTGTATATTCTCGCTGTTTCTCCAGCAATGCTTTGGAAACACGAAGCAGTCAAGAAATTGTTGAAGTGATGTGTGTTTTCTTCTAACAAATTGCAAACGAAAAATTGCATTGAATGAACGAGTCTCGGATCGGTTTGCAAAAGTGTCAAAATCCCCAAGTTCTACGCATCACAATTGCGAAAGGATATACTTTTCCAGTTCTTGTGAAATGTTCACTCCTGCAGACAATCTTGCGTCTTTCTATGTACTTACTTGTATATCTTCTTCCATTCATCGCTGGGCACTGCACTAGTTTATCATGCATAAATTCGCGCACTACGGTTCGTGGCATCCTGATTTACCTCTCTCATTTAGGTGCCATTTTACTAAGATCGGGCCCAGACATTTCAAACACCTACTTGTGCTCAATGCATACTACTATTTCTTTCCCAATAAAAATTGTGTATGGACTCCTTTGGCGTTATTCTGAGAATCCAAGTATAATCTCTCTCTCTCTCTCTCTCTCTCTCTCTCTCTCTCTCTCTCTCTCTCTCTCTCTCTCTCTCTCTCTCTCTCTCTCTCTCTCTCTCTCTCTCTCCCCTTGTGCCTAGGCTTTCAAGAGCAACAGGCCGTGGCGGCAGGGGGACGGGGAGGGGAGCAAGCAGGGGATGGGGAGGGGAGCAACTTTGAGAGTTCCCCCTTCCTGTGACTAGGGGTGAGAATTTATGACACAACACGATAACACGACTCGAACTCGACACAATGTTAGTGAAAAAGTCATCAACCCATCTTATTCATCAAATGACAAAAAGAAAGAGAAGTCTGGTTCAAGGGGTTCCTCGTGAGCCTAAAATAAAAATAAGAGAATTGAGTATCTCCAACTGACTCTCTACTTAGACCCCTTGGCTATAGTAGCTACTCAAAATCAATTTTTAAGTGATCCAAGGGGCTCTTTACTTCACTAGCCTCTTTGCCTTTTATAATTTCCATTAGCTACTAGTAGCTTGAGAAGGAGACTCTACTTTCTTTCTCTTATTATATTTCCATTTTTGCCACTCAGTTCTAAGGGAGATGTTCAAAAAACAAAAAATATTTATTTGGATAAGAGAGTAAGAATAGAGAGTAGGGTTGGGATACATAGATGGAAAAGTAAATAGGCAAAATAAAATTTTCCTTTTTTCCTTGCCGAGCAAAAAAATAAAAAAAATAAAAAATTCCTTTTTTTTTGTACTTTTTGCTAGGTAAAGTAAAGAGTAGGATTGGGGATAGGGAGGCTTAAAGAGAGGTCCCTTAGAGCAAGTTTACTAGTCATTAGGTAAAAAAACTTGTAAACAGTGCACATTTTTTATTTTACTTACTCATATTTCTTTCAACACTACACCAACACTGTCTATTTAACCTATCCTCTATTAAAATATATTTTCTTTCCTTTTTCAATAGTGCACCAAAGTGCAGATTTTTCAAAAAGAAGAAAGAGGAAGAGAGAGGGGAGAGAAAATAATGTTAAAAATCACATACCTAATGAACCGTCCTTAGCTACTAGTAGCGTACAACTGTAGATAGAGGAACTCTACCTAATTGTTTACAGAGGCTGCTGCATGCCACTTTTTTCTCATTTTGATGAGCTAATATAGCTAAAGAGCTTGTTTACCTTGACCGGTAAACTTGCTCTTAAAGCATTTGCACCAGACTCTCTACATTTTGGACCAATTTATATCTCAAAAAGTTACTTTATTACTTTAGCTACCCACTTTTAAAATATTTACTGCATCAGTATCTTTACTCTCACTCTCTTCTCAATTAAAATATTCAAACTCACTCAAACAAATACAGGCCAAATGTTTACTAGAAGGCAGAAGGCCACCCAGAAGGCTGAAGGCCGCCAAACACAATGACAATCAATCAACCAAACACGGCGGCAATCGAGGACAGATCATGTTTGCCGGTGACGACAAAAACAAAAATCCAACCAGGTTTCCGTCGCCATCATCGTTAGTTGGTGATTTCAACCAAGCCTGCAGAGAAGGATCGAGTGATTAAAAAATTCGGACGCGAGTGAACAAAGGCTCAACAAAGAAAACGAGCCACTGTAGCAAATGTTAATTTTTTTTAAAGTAGTGAGGGAGGAAGAGAGGCTGATATTGGGGTGTTTTTTCAATTTTGGCTCTTTAGTTTAGTTTGAAGAGGAAAGAAGAGAGACATATAAGGATATGCTCTTAGCTAGGTCGTTAATTTTTCAAAAGGAGAGGAACTCAGTTGGGAGAGGATTAGGAGTCCCTTTACGGAATTTTGCGTACGTTAAGACCGTATATATTTGGTGTGTTTTGAGTGCACATGTGGTTTTCTCCATATTAGAACGGGAAGTTGTCTAACTGTGTATAATTAATTTTGGGTGTAACACATTTGATTTGCATTGAAAATGGGATGAGATTAGTTCAATGATCTTGATTTGATATTGTGCCAAAATAGAACCAAATCAGTGCAATAATGTTATTAGGCTAAAGTATATAAACACCTTCTCAACTATCACTTTTTTCTACGGAGACCCCCTAACCTTTAAAAATGACCAAGGAGACCCCTCAACTACTCCCGTTACCTAGGTGACACCCTTCCGTCTTAGAACCGTTAGCTAGAAGCTTCCCTGTCAAAAAGTTGGGCTTTTTTTTTTGGGAAAAAAATGCCCTTTGCCCATACTATATACATCTTCTTCCCCACCATGACTTCTTTCTCTCTCAAGGTAACATCCTTGTTCATCATCATTCTCTCTCTCTCTCTCTCTCTCTCTCTCTCTCTCTCTCTCTCTCTCTCTCCCTCCCCGTAGGCAGCCATGGAAGATGTCAACAGTAGCAACAACAGACGCCAAAGCCATAGTCACAGCTACAACTCCAACCAAATCTAGAATTGGGTCGATGCTTATTGTCGTTGTGGAGAAAAAGCACATTGATGCTTACTATTGTTGTGGAGAAAAAGCTCCATTGTTGAGAATAATTGTAACTTCCTAGTGGAAGAACGGTAACTTCCTGGTGGAAACTGTAACTTCCTGGTGGAATGGTGGAATAAGAGAACAACTTTCTCTTTTCCATTTCATTTTCAAGCTATCTTCTTCCTAGTTATTACAAATTTTTAATTTCGTAACCCAGTCAGACCTTATTTTTAATTAGGGTATACATTTTCCAAGAACCCTAATATTCTCACACAAATTCCCGAACGTACATATATAACATATAGTTTCAAGGTACATGTGGTATGTAAAAACCCTAGATGTATTGACACTATGGAGCCCTTATAACTAGTCAAAACTACTCTATTATACTTAGAGAGAGTGGTAAAAGAGTTATCTACCTTCGGTTCCGGTCAAAACAAGCTTTAAATAGGTTTTGAGAGTTTTTCGATTTTGCGAAGAAAATGATGGGTACGGGGCGTAGGGCTGACCTCGAATGATTTGGGGCTGGTTCTGAGATGCTTAGGGTCGGTATGGAAGGTTAGAAGAGTTAATTCGGAGTTTGGGGTGGTGCAAGGGCAAAACCCACTTTTCTCTCTTTCCGGTTTCTCTTTCTTAACAACCATGGCCAGGGGTGGACCCACGTTGGGGCACGCGATACATAAGAATTTTGGGTAGGATGATACATTCCAGTAAATAAACTAGTAGCTGCAACAAGGAAACTCAAACCAACTAAGTAGGTCCAGGCTAACAAACAGATACAAGGCAGATACGGGCAATAATAGCAATAAGTCCGAATTTATCGATACCAAAGAGTTTGTATATCATAATGTATGTGATCACTGATTAGGTTTTAATAAGTCAACGTTGCAACATAAGAACTTATGTAGAATAACAGTTACAAGAAAATGACAAAACTGGTAGTCGTAACTGAAGGATCTAAATTAACCAATAAAAAGGATAATAAAAAAACTCTTACGAAATCACGTTTAGAATATCACCAACTATTTTGAATTCGACCAATCCATTCCCAAATCAGATCAATCCTCGATACACATTAACTCAAGGGACCAAGACAACATATCAATATGGAATGACTAACGGACGAGTCGAACAACAAGGGAACGAAGATACCTCAAGTACTAACGTTTCTGAGAGCTAGAGGGTAGTAGGAGGTGGTAGTTTAGCGGCGGAGCTGCATCTGTTGCTGTCTCGATGTACGTTTATGCTACGACATTGAGCTTGATTCACCATGTACACCCGATCTCTGAGGACATTTTCTCGCAAAATGGCCAGGCTTGTGGCAGAAATAACAAAGTCTATCAAGCTGTGAAACTCCTTGATTTCCGGACAAGGTAGGCGGTCCAAGATTAATCTTTTTTTGCGAAAGTTGATTTGGTTCCCTTTGTCTTTTCCTCTCTTGAATTCGAAAATTCCCTGGCGATGTACTCACTCTAACGGTCAGAAGCCTTTGTATATTTGGGTCTTACGGCTGGCTAACAATCTGTGGACAGTTTCTCGTAAAATGGTCGAGTTTTCCATAAGTAAAACAGGACCTTCGGCACCATGGACATTAAGCTCGAATATGACCAAACTGACCACAACGGTGACATACAATCTGACGTTTGAGGACAACTCCTGGGGTCTCAGAACGAGAAGATGGTTTCAAACCCTGCTGGCCCTGTAAAGACTGACCCAATTCCCTTGGTGTCTTCCCTCCCAAACTCTCAACACTCTCGGAAGATAATCTCGCACTAATGACTTGACGACTAGTTTCCCCCACATTCATACTTCTCTGCGCGCCCTCTAGAATTTTAACACCCTTCGCACACTCAACGATCTCAGGAAACATTGCCTCATCCCTAGTATGTTGATTCACCTCAACCACCCCGCAAACACTACGGCCCTGGTAATCATGATCCCCGATCTCACCCCACCTAACTCCATGGCTTGAAGACATTCTACTACGAAAGCATAAGAGACGAAATCATCAAAAGAAACGAAATCATCAACATCAGTCACATCACTATATGATTTAGGTCTCCAACATATCCAACATAGATCAACAACTCTGCATCATTCTACTGTCATGCCATCGATTTTCAACATAAATAAATAATCCATTTCATTAAATAATCCTCGCATAGTGTATATATTATACCCAAAAGAGAGAGTTCCAAATGATCATTTACAAACCAAGTTCCCAAGTTTAAAGATTTACAACATTGGCACTACGGCCCAAACTCTATAACTAGTTAAAGAGAGTAAATTTAGAGATTACATAATATCTGAAATTAAAAGACTTCAAATGAATTTACAAATTTCATCCCTTCAAATGATCGAGTAAAAGATGATTGAACCACTTCCTGATGACGGCTTTCAAAAGACGTGAAATTAAGCATGCACACCATGCCAAAGTCCTTGAGATACACCTGAAAATGATAGGTTGAGCTACGCTAGCCCAATAAAGAATTCTATACCCAAGCTATATGTAAATGTGATGAAACGTGCAATGAGAATAGATGATTTTCCAATAAACGAGTAAGAGATACAAAAGGGGCACCATAATGAACCGATGGACTACGACTACGGAATTCAATACGTCTTACAGATATTCCTAATCATTTATACATCAACTAGGAGCCGCATTAAGCACATATCAATCTAAATAACCCACAATAGTTTCTCAAACCATTTTAAGACCTCACAAGTGAATGCCACCATTAATCTCCTGATTTCTTACCATTTAATATCAAGCCTCTTTTCATAAAAAGAAAACATTCCCCTTTGATTGCAAAAATAACTTGTGAAAATTCTCGACCTTTACAGGTCAAGCTCCGTTGATTCGCTTGAATATCGGAATCCGTTGATTTGTGCCTAAATACTGGAACTGTTGATTCTCTTAGGAATACCAGAGGATTTTTCATAAAAATCCTTTTTTTTCAAAACCAAATTTCTTTCTTTTCAAAACTTTGATAAAATTGATCATTTATTCCTTTGTTCGACAGTTACCATCTCAAGCAACAAACAACTCAAACAACAACACGAACTTCTATAACCAATCATAACTTCTTTCATCATGCGAGACATTCAACCGTATTACCACCAATTGCGTTACAGTGAATTCTCTCCACCTGGGTTTCTGCATTACCACACCTTGCATTGCGGGCCCTTTAGAGTCTCCGCATTACCACACCTTGTGTTGCAGGACCCTCAATTCAAAGTTCACAACTCACACAAACACACATGCATTATCAATCCATACACAAGAAGTCGACACTTTCCAAAGTCACATCCTTCCATACGTCATCACATAATATAATACAAACTCGAAACATATCCCATTGTACATCGATATATATATATATATTCTAAGTCAACGTTATTCCCCTAAGTCTATTGCAACACCTAACATCACGTACCGAACCCATAACAACTCCACGACGCACCACCTGCTAGGTCCTAAATGAGAATCTATAGAACGAATACCAAAGGAACCTAGGATGATCAATCAAGACGAAGCACGAAGATACGAGTTACCCTATTCTCTTTCGGACCACTAGGCAAACCCCTATCGACCAACCAAACGCCCACGTCATACCTTATAGCTTATGATATTTAATAACGACTCCATGGTACGTCCATCAACTACGTCACGCCATAGCGCTTAATAGGTCTATGTCGTTCATTGAGACATGTTACAATATCTACTTAAATTAACCATATGCATAAATAGCATACGAACACCCTAATTATTTAATTCTACACCTTTCTATGTTACAACGAGGGCCAAAGGAGACCAATTGGTCAATGAATCTTTCGGGGTACAAACAATCAAGCTTAGAAGTGATTCAAAGGTGTTTAGAGAGTGCTAGAAGTGATCGGGGTTCAACGAGCATGAGAAGAGCAAAACGTATCAAAACTGTCCAGAAATAAGGGGGTATCAATACCCCAAGATGAGGTATTGATACCTGGACGACTGCTGTCCAGAAAAGACTGGGGTATCAATACCCCGTTTTGGGGTATTAATACCCCGGAATTTTTCAGCGAATTTTTAGACTTTGAAAGGTAAAACACCACCAACAACAATGAATCAAGGCACGATCTAAGCACACAATCAACTCATAAACACATAGAGAGAGTAAGAAATCCCTACCTCAAGTGATTTGAACGAGACCCAAGCGATTGATCGAAGTCCAAGCGAGCCCTAGACCTCCAAAGCTCCGAAATCAACCAAGAACTTCCCTCCAAGCTTAACCCACGAAATTTCGAGCTCGAGAACGCGATTGGAGGGCCGAAGGGTGGTTGATCTTTGTGGTTCTTGAGGTCTTGGAGGAGTTTTGAGTGAGAGGAGAGGAGAGGAGAGAGAGAGAGAGAGAGAGAGAGAGAGAGAGAGAGAGAGAGAGAGAGAGGAGGGGAGATATAAAATCTCCTACACACACACCCATCCTATATATACTCCTATATCCTTTAATCACACACCCACTTCCTCAAGTTTCAATTCCCTCATTTCAATCCCTAATTCAAATACAGGGGACCAATACTTCAAAAGGAAAATCATTTATTTTTATCATGATAACTTTTGGAATCCCATGGATTTGGAAGTGGGATTTACAATTTGGAAGTAATAATTTTGGACTTCCAGTTCTTCAAAGAACTTTTCAATACAGGTGGTGGAAGGGGATTGATCTTGAAAAAACCCTTTCGGAAATCAAAACTGCTAACCAGGAATTAAAATTACAATTAAAGAAGAAGGTAAAATATTCAGTGAAGAATCCTTTCTTGGAAATCTCGGCTCAAATTCGGGCGAAACATCCAAATTTAACAGACGATGAAGTGGTAATCAAGACCATGGATTTCATGAATGAGCAATTTCTCCAGATTGTTACTCCAGTAGCGGATGATGAATCAATGACATCAGCCAAAAGCAATGAAGATGATAGTAATCCATTCACTTGCTTAGCAGGGGAATCTCAAGACCCCTATGAAGACGAAGGAACTACTCCAACTTTGGGAGACTTTTGGGACAGCATGACTAAAATGATGGCAGAATAGTTGTCTTCACGAAAAGGCAAAGAGAAAGATAAATAATTTGGTTGTCCAACCAAACTTTTGGTGGTTGGGTAAAATTAAAGTTAAAGTTTACTCAATGATGGAGTAAATTTGAAAGTTTGCTCAATAATGGGTTTTGGCTGTCAACTCTCAGCTTTCGGTGGAGATATTTGTGTCGATGGGGCCCAGTGTGTACCCGGCAGGCATCTTCATCTCATGTAAATTTAGCTTTAATTTGTATTTCATCTACTGTTTGGACCTCTATAAAAAGGTCTCTCTTGTAATTAGAAAATCAGGTTTTCGATTGCCCTCTCTCTCTCTCTAAAATCTAAGCACTCTGATTTTCTTCTCTCCTCTTTTGTACATTGGCCTTGGCCTTAATAATAATAAGGTTAGTTTCCTTTCGATCCTTTGTATTGTTGTCTTTTCAGTATATTATTTGGTATCATAACCAATTATGGCTTAAGATAATTTGTTAGTGCAAGTAGTTATTATTCTAGCATGAAGATGCCTTTCAAATAAAAATCAGTTTAATAAAAATTTAAATGAAAGAAAGCATTTTAGGTAGTGGGACGTCACCCAAGTCGCGTTCGGATTTGTCTGGCCATGAGGACCCGGGAAGGGTAATTTGGCCTTGCTCCGGTAAATCGTTGACTGACGTGCTATCTAGAATGTTATCTTCCATTTAAAAAAATAAAAAAATAAAAAAAGGCAAATTCATGAAAAAATAATATATATGAGCACTAACACAATTATTTCTCAAAATGAGAAGAATATTTAGATATGATAATGATAGAATAAAGAATGCAGAATTAATTGAATATGTTGATGCAAGAACAATTGAACCACTGGACAATTCCTCCAGTACGCCCTTCTACTATATATGGGCATGGTATGTTTGAATTTAGAAGTAGCATGGCAATAAAAACCATGGAAAGAACAGAAAGCTTAGAGCTTAATGATAAGATAATAAATCTTATGGATCGTAGTGATTTAGTCGCGCACATGCGCAATTATAAATATGTTCATATTGGTTTAGTACAAATTACACTAAAACCATTAACTTTACTTGGAATGGATACTTGCCTTCAGGCAACACTGAGGGATGGTAAGTGTAATAATTGGAGAGCCTCAATAATGGGGGCTATAGAGACCATTTTATGCCATGGTCCTGTTTATTTTAATGCTTATCCAAACCTAACTCTATCACTAACAAATAGAAATTTAGGTGAAGTTTTGAATTGTAGGATCCAGACTAGAGGTTATGATTTCCTACCTAGATCTGAGGTAATTGCTGTTGTTTATAGAATTTGTTATAAGGTTATGAATACTGTTAATCCTAGGGTTCGTCAATTAAGACCTATGGATCAGACTGTCCTGGTTGAAACAAATATGTTAACATCAAATATAGCGACTAATAGATTGATAAACTGGGAAGAAATAGCATTTCTAGAAAATTGGGTAATAAATAATGTTGTTCCACCCAGACCTATTGTTAATCGAATTGAACAAATAGTTCAAGACAGTGATGGCACTGTATTTTTGAATTTTAGAAATTCCCAACCTGAAAGACTTCTTAGAAGCAGAAGTTCTAGTTTTTCTGCGACTAGACAACCATATAGGGTTAGTGTTCCTACTTCTAGTAGACACTTAACGTCGGAAATCCCCGAGTCACAACATCCTGTTGAAGATATTAATTTGGCAGGAATAAGAATATCCCAAAATCAAATTCCTCATGGAGTTTATAATAATCGAGTAGAATCACCTACTGCCAGTGAAATGAACTTTAAAATTAATGACCATAATAATAGATCCTGAAATTAGGGTAGAAATTAAAAAAGAATTTCAACAGCATAAATATAAAGAATTTAGGGAATGGTATTTCTCTAAGTATGACAAGAACCAGTTACAAAAATTCAAAGACGAGTTTTATAACTTGATAGGTTATACACAAAATATCATCCCTTTTACCCAACGGTTCTATGGAAAATATTTCACAGAATTGGATAGATCAATAAATGTCATCCAAGATTATAAAAGATATTGGAGATCAATGACGGGAACACTGATCTCTTCAATGCATCCTCCGACTATCCCTTTGTCTGTGGAAGGAAGTTCAGACTCTGAACCCTCTTTGGAAACTGTAGCGTTTGTAAAACCTACAAACACAGATGTTAATGGTAGAATTCATAAACAGAATAATTATACCAACTTAATCCTTAATACTGTTGGTGACCAATTAGTTCGAATTGAAGAACAGGTTAACCAAATAAGTGGCCAGGTTATGGATCTTAAACCCAAGAATATGGAGAAGAATGAAATATCTCCTTCCAATATTCGACCACCTGTGTCAATTACTGAATTTCGTTTAAAAGATCCAAACAAAAATGCTGAATTAGTCAAAGAATTACAAAAAAGACTTCAAGGTCTTTCTTTAAACACTATATCCAAGGATATCGAGCCTGAGGATATGGATAATCAAGAAATCTGAGATTTGGAAAATTCTTTTATCCAATCTCAATCTGAAACAATCAATAAAATTCAATATTCACATACTAGGTTCCCTTATTCGGGAACGGATCGATATTACTATCCTAGACCAACTCCTCAAGATATGTTATATGAGGAATCTGGATTTCAGAAACAAATGTCTTATAGTGGTAGCACCATCTATGAATGGAACATAGATGGAATGACTGAATATCAAATTTTTGGCGTAGTCCATCAAATGATGATGTATAGTACTATTTGTGCTAATAACCACAATGAGGATAGAAAGGTTGCTGGCTGGATAACAGTTGGCTTTACTGGCATGATTAAAGGTTGGTGGGACAATGTCTTATCTGCAAACCAACGATTGGAAATCTTAAATGCAGAAAAGATTAATGAAAAAGGTGAACAGGCTCAAGATGCTGTTTACACTTTGGTTCAATCAATAATCTTACACTTTGTTGGTCACTGGGATAACCAACGGGAAAGAAGTAGGGAATTACTACAAAATTTAAAATGTCCAACGTTAACTCATTTTCGTTGGTATAAGGATGTGTTTCTGGCAAAGGTAATGCAAAGAAATGATGCTAATAGTGAGCATTGAAAATCAAAATTTGTTGATGGGTTATCTTATTTCTTTGCAGAAAAAATTAGGAAAAAAATTGAGGGATCAAAATAATGGTCTAACTATTAATTATGATAATTATACTTATGGACAAATAATCTCCATTATTATCCAAGAAGGATTAACTTTGTGTAATGATATCAAATTGCACAATCAATTGAGAAAACAAAATCTGACTGGTAACAGGAATTGGGTCAATTTTGTGACCAATTTGGGTATGATATGACTAAATACCCAAAGTCTTCTAAAAAGAAGAGTAGTAATAAAACTACTAAATAATGTTCTAAAAGAAAACCCCGAAAGAATAAAAGGCCATTTGAACAATCTGGTTCAAAAGGGTCTATTGCCGAAACCAAAACCAAAAATCCTAATAAATCAAAAAAGAAAACCACTGCAAAATGCTTCAAGTGTGGGAAAATAGGACACTATGCTAATAAGTGTAAGACTAAGAAAAAGTTGAATGAGTTCCAAATTGATGAAGGGTTAAAACAACAACTCTTTAAATTAATGATTAATTCTAGTGATTCTGAATCACAAGAGGAATCAGGTGAACAGGTCAATGAAATATCTTATCAGGACCAAGAAGAAGATACTTCTTCTAGTTCAGAAGATACTTCTTCTAGTTCAGAAGAAGAAGTTTCTAATGACTGTAAATGTAATAATCTCGAATGTTCGACTTCCGATAATTATTGAAAAGCTATTGCGGAAATGAATGGATTAAGTATAAGTGTTCTTACTAATAAGCAACAAGGTTTATTAGATATAATAGATCAAATTGATGATCCTTAGCTAAAAATGAAGATCATAGAAACTTGCATCTCTTCTACTACTGAGGAAGAGGGGGAACAACCCCATATACGCAATAAGACTTATAGTCTCAAGAATGTTTTGGACAGATTGGAGCAAATGGATAGTAACAAACCTGTTACGATCGTAATAAAAAGTAATATTACGAAATTTTTAATTTAATAAATTTTTTGAAATATTACAATTTTGATTGAGTATTTTGATGAAAAATGAAAATAAAACTATGTCAATAAAATAAATTGATGGACCAATTCTATTTCTCATCCAATCTCATAGGGTGAGAAAAAACAAAGGGGCTGCTATTCGCAACCCACAATTTTCTCCATACAACCGGTTAAAAATTTTTCATCTTAGGACAAAAATACCCCAACACAAAATGAGACGTACGATGCCTCACATGTTAGGGTCATCATTTAGCCCGGAGGCCCGTGGTCTGTCCGGCCCATTGGGCTTTTACCCTGCTCGAGCCCGTGAAACGGGCGAGCTAGCCAAGCTCGTAGGTTGTAATGGGTAGGCTTGGGCCTATGAATTTTTACTCGGCCCGCGCCGCAGGCTCGACCCGTGAGCCTGCCCGTGGTACCCGCCCACAGGCCCGCCCATTAGCTCGAAATCCCACAAAACCCTTTCTTTTTTCCCTTGGTTTAGTTTCTGCCCAAGGAAATTTAAGCCCGCCGGGCTTTTGGCCTGCCAACTCATCAATTGGGCTAGTCCGTGTGTAACGACCCGGATTCCCAAACACCACAACCGAATCATAGCCATGTTGGAAGATTTTGGCCACCAACTCAATATTGGCAACAACTAATAATTGAAAAAAACATACCCACTTCCTTAAATATTTACAATTTTTTTTTTTACAAGAACGCAATCCTCGCACTCTTTCTCCTCCACTTTCCTCGCTCTTTCTCCTCCACTTTCCTCTTCCTCTTCCACCCAAAATTTCCCATGTTTGACCCACCTCCCACCACCTCTATACCCATTGGTTCAGAGATTAAATCAATGACACTCCCATATTAATTCTCACGGGTTCTTCCCTCTCCTCAACTCCCTTCTTTTCTTAAACATTCCCCTCTCCTCTCCTTTTTTTTTTTTGAGAATCCCACAACACATACATATAGAGTATTTTTGAGACTTCCCTTGGAAATCTTAGTGCCACATGTCAGCCCCCAACCCCAACCCCAGCCAAAACCTCTCCTCCACCTGTTTACATAAAAAAACCAACTCTAACTTGTGCCTCACATGCACACACCCCACGTATGCGGCCACCTCTTCTTTCTATCCTTTATCTTTTCTTAATTTTTAACTTTTATCACATGTAAGACAAACCCCTCCATAAACATGTAAAGAATACAAATATCCATTTCACACACTACATACTTCACGTGCTCAGAAACACGTGTCTTAACACCTGTCTTTTGTGCAATTTAGATATTTTCTTCTCTAATTCCCCTTTCCACTAACTCTTCTTTTTTAATTACTTGTAAACGCATTCAAAGCGCCACTGGAAACTCACTTTTTGCATAAACAATCATAATATTCAAAATTTGGGTTTTACACTGTGGGCTGGGCCTGGGCTTCAATTTATGATAGATAGTCCGGCCCGTGAGCGAGTTTGGATAGTGACTTGGCGGGTTGGGCCAACCCGGCCCGATGATGACCCTTACTCGCACGTAACCCCATCAGGTTGGACATCCATCCTTTGGGGTTGAATGATGGTTATGGCAGTAATACGGGAGAGAAACAGAGATCTTGGACGGATCCCAGTCATCTACACCCCAAACATCTCTCACTCTAAGAGCATCTCCAATGCATCTTCCATTCCTCTATTTCTCCATTTGAGAGGATCATGTTTGAAGGAAATACTATTCCAACCCATCCTCTATTTTCTCCTCCATTTGCGAGGATCAAGTTTGGTACTCTAAATATGGAAGATGGAGAAAAAAATGGAGGATCTCCTCCATTTCACTATTCACCTCACCAAATCCCATTTTGTTCATCAAATTAGTTTTGATACACTAATCCTTTATAAAATTGGTACCAATCAAAAGATATGTACAATATCTTCAAAATAAGACCCATATTGAGTATTTTTTTAATGAAGTTAGAAAAATGAAAAATTGAGTTTTGGAGGGAAAGTGGGGAAGTTTGAGATTTGGGATGAGTTTTTAAAGAAATAGAAGTAGAAATAGAGTATTGGGTTGGAGTTAGATTTCGTTCAAAATCACTTTTGCAATAAAATATATTATTTTGATACTCTCAAATGAAGAAATGAAGGAAAAAAATGGAGTATTGGATTGGAGATGCTCTAAGGCCAGTCTTATCCAAACGAAGAGGCCCTGAGATTAAGGATCTCAAAGGACCTAAGCCAGTCCAATTAGCGTACCAAAAGGTGAAAATGAGGTGTTTAGAGCATCTTCAACCTTGACCCATTTTAAAACTCAAATTTAAAATTTGGGTAAAACCCAAAAAAACCCCTCTCCAATCTTTGACCCAAACCCTTCATCATTTTGGGTTTTACCCGTTTCTTTCCCCAAATTTGAGACAACCCAAGTGTCTTCCCATTTTTTTTTTCAATATTCCAACGGCTCTTTTCTCTTTTCAACGGCTCCTTCCATGCCATTCTGATAGCATGACGCTTTTCCAAGCTTGGATACCTCGAACTCTCTCTCACACATGGCCGCCGCCGCCGCCAGAGCAAGTTCCTACAGATGGAAAAGAAAGGAGGATATATGGATCAGAGTTCTGTGGTTAGTGGTAAGTGGTAGACTGTTTGGGTGGTTGGCGGTGGTTATGGAGATGGGTCGAGTTCTTCTTCTTCTTTTTCTTCATAACAGTCAGTCACTCTCTACCCCAAATCAAATTTGTTTCCCTTCTATTTTTTACATTATTGCCATTGAATACTTAAAAAATAATATATTTGGGAAAAAAATCATTTTGCCATTAGAGTGAGTTTGACCCAAAATGAATTTTGACCCAAATTTAAGTAAAATTTTGGGTCAAGGCGGGAGATGCTCTTAGACCACGTTAAATGGCAACTTAACACCCTGTTGAAAGACCTCTTCCCCCTTACACAAACCACACCAAGTGGTGGATGGTCGATTGTAGGCCACAGACCTATCCGTATATTTAGAACGCAAAAGTTACCGAGGACCAGATTTTATCCTCCACATTCATCCTCCAATTTAACTTGGCCATGTCAATGGTATTCGCACCCAGGATTTGTGAATGCTAAGGCCTCCATAATCCGGAGGTTTGGTAACACCTACGGTATGGTATGGATTTTCCTATCAGCCTCTGAGGAGACCCCCAGGGAAATCCCGATTAGCATTATCTATATGGCCTTATGGACCCCTAAAGGAAGCATAATATTCTGCATGGCATATGCCGGAATGGTACAGTTATCGATTAAAGGGTCATTCTACCCGCCATGGCAACACACTTACTTTTCCGCCCCGCAAGGTTTTCAGTAGATTTTATCCATCACAGATTTAATTTTTTGGGCCTTCTATCAAGGATGGGGCAGCGCAAGGATGGGGCAGCGCAAGTACTCACCAAAGAGATTTGAACTAAACAGGTCTGAGAATCAAAATAAGACCCAGAATAAGCAGAGACCGCCAAGATGAACGAACCGGTGGACGGTGCACAGCACCATGTTGTGAAATAGTCCAAATTTCATCTCAGCAATGAATAGCTCGGATGGTGCACACCACGGTGCTGTGCACCATCTGCACAGCACCATCATGCTTTATCTAGTTTCCAGTATGTAAGCAGCTATCCCGTGTGGTGATCCCAATAATTCCACCTCTAAACTTTCCAGTATGTAAGCAGGTATCCCGTGTGGTGATCCCAATAATTCCACTTCTAAACTTTCTCAAGTTACGCATTTATATATGGCAAAGATATTATCAAAATGCAAAACAACCATTGAAAGAATAGCCTCATCCCTCCGTGCTTTATTCCTCAATTCACAATACCAGGTCTTCCGAATGGAGAAATGGAAACAAACAGAAAAGAAACAACAAGAAACAAAGAAATACACAACCCAAACAGTTGTTTTTGCAGAATTCAACGTGGTACAAACATCAAATACATCTAAAAGATGGTTAGCAGCAAACATCAGTAGACAAAGCAGGTGCCGCAACCTTCAGAGAAACCGCGTTCCACTCAACAATCTCGCCGCAATGTCCACCCCTAGCCCCAAGAACCGGAAACTGATTGTCAGAACTAATTGAATTTTCTGCCAGAGCCAATTTAGCCCCAAAAAGTTCAAACTGATTATTAGAACAAATAACAGATTTTTCTGCCACAGCCAATTTTCTTTCAGCAACCGCCTTCAACCGATATCGCTCAGCCCTTGATCCAATAACTTGACCCAACACAGAAGCTGCAATGGTAAACGCCATGGCCGTCTTCGGCATCAAAACAGATTTTCTAAGCATTGCAATGAAGGGAACCGCCGCGTGGACAGCAGCGAACCATGATGGTGAGAATTTCTCTGTGTGTTCCCGCCAAACTCCCAGAGGAACGTTTGCCGCCATACCCAATACTCCAATTGCTAGGATCTTGGCAGGAAGTGGTTGCGGTCGGAGTGTCTTTGCAAAGGCAGTTTGCGAAAGAGCTGCCCTGGCTGCAATGATCGCTTGGGGGCACTTGAGTTTCAAGCCAGGTGGTGGCTTAAGAGCCTTTGCCACAATTGGAAGGATATGGCTCACTGCACGGTATGACCTGGCGATTGGGCAGTCACCATTTTGTAACCAGTCGTCGCTCATTGATTCGTGCTTCGGGTCTCCTCCCTGAAAGACATAAAGATAAAACGTCAAGAGACGAGCAAATTGTATTTATGTTCTGGAGTATCTATCTTCTTAGATTCTCTACTCTGGAGTTTCAGAGTCATGAACTACAGGCAGGTTACAAAATCGCAATCCTTCAATATACATTGGAAATTACAAGCAATTATAAAATAAGCAGAGTATTCTTATAATACTTATAAAGGCAGCTTCTTTCGGTTAGGAGGCATGGCTTGTGTTGCCATTAGTGCATAAGTTGTAATACAGACAGCTTACTGCTCATCACCTTAGAGTATTGTTGAGTTTTAGGCTTTTAGCTCTCTCGGTTAGTACTGTACAGTGCTCGTTTTCTTTTCTTTCTTAGTTGCCTAGGATATCCTCTTGTATACGTGCATTGATTTTTTTTCCATATACATGAATTGTTTACTCATCCAAATAGAACTTCACTTTTCTTCACATAATAATCCCCAGTTTAGGGACTTGCTTTGAACTTCTGCGGAACAACTAAAGTTACTAAATAAGAAATGCTTGTTTGAACTGCTAAGTCATATACCTGGGAAGAATTTCCTTTATTTGATGACTTAGATTCTCTATGCTGATTCCTCCTCCATTTCCCAGAGAATCCACCAAAGAATGGTCCAAAACCTGAGAGGCTAATCGTAGCTGCCTTTGCTGCTAGAGGGTTGAACTGAGGGGGTGCGCGTTCAGACTCCAACTTCTTAGAATGCACAAATGATCTTCCAGAGAGAGGGACGACACCATTTTGCCCATGGAAAAGACTGAATGCCATTTCAAAATTGGCACCATCCTCAAAAATTGGACCTTTAGCTCTTTGAATCTGCGTATGAAAGATACCAAAAGTTTAGATACGACATGCATCAGAGCTAATGGGAGAGAGACCAGATTTAGTAGACAAACTTCGATGATTCATCACCGGAGATGAAGCTAGTGCTATGCACACGTGGGTAGAAAGTTTCCAATTAAAAAGTATGATATGTGAATGATCATAATATGCTGTGTAAACATTAACAAGTTATTAACTTACAGGCACTGGGATGGCAATCGATGAGGAGAAGGAGAAATTGGTATGCTCATTAATGTTCCTCAGAAATGGGCACCTAATAATGTCCTCATGAGAAGGTTGAGACTGCTCATTCATAGCCCTGAAGAAAAAGTCCATTTCGTGCAAGCAGGAAAACCTTCAAAGAGGAAAGAAGTGTTAATAATGTTTTCATGCGTGGTTGATAACCATAGTAATAATGAATGTGAAGCCAAAATTTCACTTGTTTTGCTAATAGAAGAAAGCTTTCACTAAGAGAATGCAATGAAGAACTAAAAGTGCTACAAATATGAAGAGCCCCATACAGTCACAAGTCCAATCAACTATATCACACCCTCAACCATGTGTTTGCATAGGAACACACTCAACAGGTACACTATGTAACATGATGCATTATAACCTTCATTCACATTTTTTAAAATCATTGTGCAAGTAAAAGAGAAATGAACATTAAACATGGACGTACAGAATGACTTTATCTTTAATGACTTTATCTTTAAACACGGATACTAGGAATAGAAATGCTTAGTGTGTACTTTAAGTCTAGATCAACCCTGGCATTTGGAGCAATTTGACGGCATGAGATTGTACAGCCAAATGATGCCATGTGCGTGTATGGCCAAAATCAATTACGAATTTGAATAAAAAGAATAATGACATGTTTAGAGACAACAGAGAGAGATTGTTTGGTAAAACTAAACTGTATCAACTATCAACCACTCAACACAATACTAGAAAGTCAATAGTTGGAGACACCACTGGAAGAATTCAGTACAGCCTTTCAAGACCTCAAGTTGTATCATAAAAATGCGAATTATAATCGAGTAATACCAAAATCTTAAACAAACACTCTCTTTACACTTTCAGAGACGAAATTCCTAATCAACAAACTATAAATATTGGTTGCTTCAGAGATGAACTGAGCATTCACTGGCTAGATGGCTAAAATGAACACAAGAAAATAAAACAAAAAATCCCTGGGCCAAGCCAAGGCCTCTGGGTTCTGCTTGCCTTAAAGAGGCAGTGAAAAAGGAGAAAAAATGCAATCAGGGTGCTTTGATCAAAGCTTGAGCTTAAGCTTTTCGAATTATTTCCGTAAACCATGAAGTCAATGAATAAAAACTTACTGTTTGACATATTTATACAACTGATATTTCAAGTTCCTAAGAAACTTGAGCAATTTCCACCAAAATCCTTACATCCTCCATTAAGTGAATTTATATACCTCTACATGAATGAGGTTAAAAATCATGACATAAACACACCTTTTTTTATAAGCGATAAAAACGCTAAAAATATAACATGACAAGGAATTGATCAAAGAGACTCCCAGCTAAACCAACTGTAAAGAAAAAGACTCTTCAGTTTAAGCAGCGACATCTCGTCCCCGAACGTCAGGATAACAATTCAAGCAATGGCTTGAACCCCGAACGTCAATTCAACAATGGGATTGTCCAATACAACATTCAGGACCACATCTCAAACTCCAACATCCTTTGCACACCATCAAATGTTTGTTTTATTTTCTTTAACATTTGGTAGGAAATACGTACATGCTGTTTAATACATTCATCGAACATCACAGCGATTATGTGAAAGCCAACAACAATTGAACAAGTCCAACAACCCAACCAACTCAAGAAATAGCCCCATCAATTTGAAGAAATAAACCAGCAAAATACATAGATCTGTATAAACACGTACTCTATTGAGTAAGAAATATGAAACCATACCTTCGGATTTCGCCGCAGAGGGTGAATACAACGCGTGAATGGCGATTAGGTAAGCGAAAACAATGCAGATCTTCTTGAGAGAGAGAGAGAGAGAGAGAGAGAGAGAATAAAAGAATGAAATGGGGAGGCGATAATATTGACTCACTATTGAGGTATATACATACACGCATATATAGAACGATGACGTCTGTGCTTTCCACACTCCAAAATTGACGACAAATTGTAGTAGTTGGAATTGGAAAAGGAAATTGGGGAGAAGGTCAGCGTTTTGTAGCTGTGCTTTCATTTCAAATTTTCAAGCAACTAATGACGCCTAGGACATGTTTTGATAATTAATACCAGTTAAAAATATGATGATAACATTTGTTAATGTTGAAAATGTCCTTGACGGGTATTAATTATCAAAATACGTCATGAACCGTCTCTAAAAAATAAGTATTTATTTGTAATTTTTAAGTTTAAAAATAATAGGCTTATTAAAATCAAAATATATATAATATGGATTTTGTTTGATTCTGTAAAAAAAAAATTTTAAAATTTAATTTTAAAAACTTATTATTTTTAAGCTTGAAAGTAGGTCCTTATTTTTTAATTACTATTCTCTCTTTCGTTTAGGATTCAGAATTTTAATTTTTTTAATTCATTTTCCACAACATAAATCTACACCTAACTAATATCAACATAGTTCAGTTTTGGAACTTCTTCATTAATATTTTGGAGTGCCAAAATCACAATCTTTAATTTTAAACAATTTGGATTAGGGTAATTATCAAAACTACTCCTGAGATTTTCAAGAACTATAGATTGTCCCCTCACGTTTGGAAAATTACAAAATACTCCTTCTCACATACTTACAAATTACTTCCTTGTCGTGATGTATACGTTAAAAAATTCAACTAAATCCGTGTGACATCATCAGATTCTATTTATAATGAACCAAATTGTCACATCCCGTATTTTTATTGAAAGTGATTACTGCTGAACAGAGCCGGCTCCGAGGTAAGCCTCGCAAACCCTCGATCTTGGGCAACCCAGGCAACCAAAAAAAAATTCAAGTTATATTATAAATTTAAAAAAGTTTCACGTAGTTAAGCAACACTTTGCTTGGTGCAGCGGTCACTGACGTAATGTTAAAGCATTAGCGGTACTTGGTTCACTTCCCAGGCATGCTCTTTTTAGGTTTTTCTCTAGCTTTTTGGTCTACGTCTTTTTTTTCTTTTTTTTTTTTGCCAATCCACAATTTTTATTCTACCTCTTTTTTTGTTTGTTTTCCTCCCAACAATAATCTATATAAGTGATATGTTACCTTTGATGAAAAAAAAGTCAATTAAAATAAATCAAGCAAGCTAACACGATTTTTATTTTTATCTTCGAACTACCATTTCGCAAGAGAGATTAAAGAGATTGGTTATGATCTCATTGGTCTACGTCTTTTTTTTCTTTTTTTTTTGTGCCTCCAATCCACAATTTTTATTCTACCTCTTTTTTTGTTTGTTTTCCTCCCAATAATAATCTATAAGTGATATGTTACATTTGATGAAAAAAAAGTCAATTAAAATAAATCAAGCAAGCTAACACGATTTTTATTTTTATCTTCGAACTACCATTTCGCAAGAGAGATTAAAGAGATTGGTTATGATCTCAATTGAAAATGAGGCACAATTCTACTAGGAGTATTTTTGGGCATTTGAGACATTTTTAACTTCTTATGCTTTTCAAACATATACTCCATCAACGAAGAATCAAAACTTAGCAGAACGGGCCCCGAGTTTCTGGATAAGAAAAGTACGATGACTCAATTGAGAAATTTTGCTTCAAAAAATGCTAGAAGAAGTTGTTTTTTTAAAATTGGATCGTGTTAATCATAAAACACTATTAACGGGATTTACATTTTGAAGTTGATTTTTTTTTTATGTTATTCAAGCTAAAAAAATAATGTAATTTTGATTTTTTTTTTGTACTTATATTTTTGTATGATTTAATAGTAAGTGGGCAACAAAACATGAGGTTGGGTTAGGGCAACCCAAATGTTGGGGCCGACACCGCTGAATTGGATATTTTCCATATTTTTGGATATTAGGTTGGAATTTGAAAAAAAGGAATAATCTGGTGTCGTTCACAGTGAATTATTTTTCTTCTATGTGGCAGTAATGGCATTTGAACGGACATTATAATATGTTGATGAGGGAATTTTCGGTGAGGGAATAGAAGGTTAGAGGCGGATAAAAAAAAAAATAAAAAAAAATAGAAGGTTAGAGAGAGTATGTATGGACATGCGGAGATTTTTATCAAAGTAATCTTTTTTTTAGAACAATTGGCGGAATACTCTGATTTTCAAACTATTTTTAAAACTACTCGGTAGAGCTACTTCAAATAGCGCTATATGCCATGTGGCGTTGTGCCATATGCTACGTGGGTTGCCTGACGCCACTTGAAGTAGCTCTACCTTACAAGGTAACGCCATTTGAAGTGGCTCTACCTAATAAGATAAATCATTTCAAGTGGCTCTACCCAATCAGGTAGTGCCATTTCAACTTGCTCTACCTTATAAAAATAACATCCACCGCCCAGGGATATCTCTCATTAATTTGATCACTTGTCTTGTATGGGAATGAAACATGACTAAAAACAACGAAAGTAAAATCATTAAAAAAAATTGCGAACCACGTTTGTAGTGTTTAGCGGAAGTTTAAGAAAATATGGATTGACAATAACTACTTTGCTTAAAATTGAAAAAAAAAATGATTGCCCATAATATAACTAATATATATAGAAAAATGTTGATGCACTTTGGGAATGCCTTAGGATTTTATTAACTTCACTGAAAAAATTGTATTTATAATTCATACACCCATTTTTAGCTTTATTAAATTCGTTCATGCTTTTTCACCTTTACTTAATTACTTCAGCCTGTTTCAACCTTATTCAATTACTGCAGCCTTTTCACCCTTATTCAAATCGTTCAGTTTTTTTTTTTTTTTGCCTTGTTCCATGCATTTAGCCTTTTCAGCCTTCATCAATTCCTACAATTTTTTTCAGCCTTATTCAAATCGTTGAGCTTTTTTCAGTCTCATTCAATGCGTTTAGTCTTTGCAATTGCAGACTTTTCAATTCTTTCAGGTTTTTTAGCCATCATCAATTCATACAACTTTTTTCAGCCTTAATAAATTCGTACAGATTTTGTTAACCATCTTTGTTCGATTTGTCATTTTATACAGCTTTATCCATGTAGATAGTATTAAGCTTTTATACAGCCTTATTCATATACAGCTTTTTGTGGTTCCCTACTGACTCTTGTCTTATTGGATCCCATTGAGGGTATGATCTAGGTATTGGCCAAAGCATATGTCTATAAATTATCTTTCATCTTCTACGTTTTTGTGTAATGAGCCTTAGTCGTGAGATAGTTCTATCATATGGCAAACAGAGGAGCAAGTTCCAGGGTCTGGATACTTCCCAAGTTAAAGGATCCATATTGGAAAGAAAAAGAACTAGCCTGAAAGACTACTATGTTGGTCTTCGACAAGAATGAAAATTTAGGGTTGAAGAGCAAGAGGGATTGGTTAATGATTTGTGTAACATGGGAGTCAGAATTCCACATCGTTGATCTCTAGAGATGCCAACAACAAATGAGCGTAAATATGAAGCAGCTGTGTCCCAAATCAAAGGGGAGAATAATAGAATACTGATGCGCAGGAGTAGATATTTCATCCTTCAGTTAGCAACAGAGATGGCTGAGGCAAATCAACGAGAACTAACGGAAAATGAACGTAACAACGCTTTGAATAATGAGAAGTATCTATCTGACTATGCTATGTCTGATGAGGACATGTAGATTCCCCATTATTGGTTCTGTGTTAGGTATTTGAAGTTATGTATTGGATATGCATTAAGTATGTTAAGTGATTTGCCCTTTCTATGTTTAGTATGAACTATTGATGTATTAGTTTATGTCAAGTACGTTAATTTTGTTGTAATCCCATCAATGCAGATAATAAATATCACTTAAATTTAGTTATTTTTGTATCGTCATGGATAAATATAATTTATAACTAATCACTCTCAATGGCTTGATAAGAAAAAACATGAATTAAAAAGTCATTGGAATAGTGACTACAAGATGATACTGCAACAAAATAAAAGCTCCAACAATGACAATAAGATACAATACAAAATGGTTCTTGATCTTCGAGTTCCAATGGTTGTTGATCTTCCAATGATGATCCCACATACATAGTTCTTGATCTTCGCCTGACGTCTCGATGTCGGATTGAACGTCTTCATTTATACTAACCTCCATATAGAAACGAGCTTCACCCATTAATCCTTCATCTCTTCGTTTATTTGCTAAGAATCGATAGTGATGTCGTTGCAAACGCATTTGCATGCGATTCACTTCTTCACGAAAATGATGCAAGGCTCTTTGCAACAACTGAGGAGTATCAATTGGCATGCCAACTGCTCGGCAACGTGGAATTGGAATGTTCAAAGTCCGACAGTCGAATGTTAGAACTTCATATTGTTCAAGTTGGCATTGATACTCACGTTGCATTTCTCTAAAGACGGTGGGTGTGTATGTAACACCCCGTCCCACATCGGAAGTCTACATGGATGATCTTGGGCATATAACAAACCTTGTGGGCTACTACTAGTACCTTGTGCTTAAGCTTTTGGGCCATGTGGTGTGGCTTGTGGATCAAAATCAGGGTACTGGGCCAGTAGTCTGCTCGGGGCGTTACAAGTGGTATCAGAGCCATCCATGTGCACAACCATGTGGGCCTTGGAGTTTGGTTTGATTTGGTTGTTGGTTTGATTTGTATTGGTGATTATAGTGCTCAACCCCTCGCGAGGGCGCGAGGCTATGAAGTTGGGGAGATTGTAACACCCCGTCCCACATCGGAAGTCTACATGGATGATCTTGGGCATATAACAAACCTTGTGGGCTACTACTAGTACCTTGTGCTTAAGCTTTTGGGTCATGTGGTGTGGCATGTGGATCAAAATTAGGGTACGGGGCCAGTGGTCTGCTCGGGGCGTTATAGTGTATCACATGTTTGGGTTCAAAAGGTATTCAAAATCGTCATCAAGGTGCCAATGACGACCCGTTGCTTGAAATATATTACACACTGTGTACCTCATAGCTAGCGATATGCCATATAATGAAAAGATGAAGTTGCAAGATTGGTTCTTGTGTCTCCTTTTTATACACATAAAAATGAAATAAATCATTTGTCCATATTCGTTGGAAAACCATTGGAATCCAATGCTCTTGCAATAGATGCCAATACCTAGACCACACAATGACATTAATTTGTGACCAATCAATGCAAACACGCGAATGACTTCACATTTCTACAATACACTATTTAATGGTCTGTTTTCATATTTGAAATGCATTATTTCAATTACACTGTTTAATATCCTTTTGTCACATTTGAAATGTATTGTTCAAAATATTAACCTTTCACTCCACATTGTCATAGTTTTGCTACGCATCGTGTATATTTATTTTGCTACTGAAGAATTCTAATTACCACTTGTTAAATATAGTTAACTTTCTCTAATTTATTTCGAAAACCTCATTACAATGTTAACTTCCTTCAATTATGTGGTATTGATTTTGTTATTTTAAGCGGCAATTTAACAATCGAACACTCAAGCGTTACAAAAACTAATAACCATCATAACTTTGCATTACATAGCTTTAACAACAATACTTATCCTCCAACTTCCATGAAATAAAATAAAAACTGAATATTACAAGTTACAGATCCATTTTAGCAATTGAAAAGTCAAACAGATGCATAGTTTTAAACATTACAAGTTACATATTTGCTGCTGAAGATGACACTTGTCCCCTCTTTGAACATTTCCGCTTGTTATGCCCATGTCCACCACACAAGGTACAAGACTGTTTCTGTGATGGTTGCGCCTCAAGCCAGTCGTCCATCATATCCATCTCATTTTGAAATCGATTTACTTGTGGACATCCTCGACCCCTAAGATGCTCTTCATCAGGATGAGTTATTGGACCTTCATAGGGAGGCCAATACGGTTTGTCATGCAGAGGTACGAACGTTTCAAAGCTATATATGGCTATGTTTGAGTCAAGCCTCCAAACATTGCCTATGAATCCTGTAGGGTCCATGACCATTCTGTTACACACTGCAATCACATGCGAGCACGGCATCCGCCATTGTTGCATCTTGTTGTAAGTACATGTCAGTTCATTGAAGTCTACAGTGTGCCTATGATTTCCTTTATATGGGCTAGTTGGATTCATTGGAGTTCACACCTCGTAGATTCCTGTCTCTCTATCAAACTCAACCACTTCGTGCCTTCTTGCTCTCATCCTCCATTCATCGTACTTTTCCGTTGCAAATTTGCTAAATGTTTTGCCTGATTTGATTCCATCCCTTGCTTTGACGGCATAGTTGTTAAAATACGTAACACACTTATAGAATGTCGTCCTAATTGTAGCCACTATAGGGAGGTGTCTGGCTTCTTTGAGGACTCCATTAAATCTCTCAAATAGGTTTGTAAAACGTGATCCATATCGCCTACCTTTATCGTCCTCAAGATCCTTATTGACTGCACCATTGGAAAACCTTTTAAGTTTTTGCAGCTCAATCTCAAACTTTCGAACTTGTATTTCACAAGCAACTAGTTTTACTTGGTTGCCCATAGTTTTATTGTACTTCCGTATGTAGTTTACCCCCAAGTGGCAGGCGCAGTATCTTTGGTACGCCGCTGGGGTCTTCATTCTGGAGCACCTTTGAGATATGAAAAAAGGCCTGAGTGCCTGTCTGAAATTAGACACAAGCCTTGACATTGAGTAACATAAAACCTTATGTAATTGAGGAACCACCCCCAATTTTCCTTGTTCACCTTCTCGACGACTACAAATGCAATAGCGAAGATTTGATTCTCAGCTTCTTGACTTATAGCAACAAGCAATGTTCCCTTGTATTTTCCTGTCAAAAAAGTACCATCAACACTAATTACTGGGCGACAATGCTTGAATCCTTCAATGGCGGGTTCGAAAGCCCAAAACACAGCATCAAATATAACATGTCTCGGCCTACCCGTCTCTTTTGTTATGATATGGGTTTGAGTACCCGGATTCCTTTCTTTAATAGCTTCCATGTATTGAGGGAGTTCTGCAAATGAGTCTTCCCAGTCACCGTAAATGGCTGCTATAGCCATTTGCTTTGCAGCCCATGTCTTTGCATACAATGGGTAGTAACCATCGCTTATCTTTTACTTGAAAAGCCTTGACCTTCGTACTTGGGTCGGTCTGCTTCCACGGTTGACATAATCATATTTGCAATGTAGCGAGCGTTAAGCATCTGATGATCTGTGGTGACACTGAAAGCCAAGTAGCTATGGGGTCCGGCATATCGTGTAATTTTTCAGACATCCTGATCCGGCTTCCTTATTGCTCTAAGTCACCATGAGCATGGTTTTTGATTTGCGCATTTGTAAACCAACAAAAGATTTGTGAACTATTCTGTCTTTGCCACATAATTCCTATCCATGCTATATTTCTTCACTGTATTTTTAACCTCAAGCTTCGAAAAGAACATTTGCGGATAAAAAAATCGGTAGAGGTAAGAGAATGCAATGTTTTCAATGAATACCACATTTTACGTATGAAATGTATGATGAAATATAAAGTGAGAGAGTTATCTTTAAAAAACACCTGTCTCTCGAAAAGCTCAGACCTCCCATCCCACCCAACGTGACTACTCGTTGGCATTGGTGGACTAGGGTCGACGAGGTTGGTCCATGTGTCTTGTGTCATCATGGTGGATGGCTTTTCGAACATCCCTATTGGGTCTTGTTCGCCTTTGTCGGCCTCTTTTCCTGCATCAACATCTTCCTCCAAGCTCTGTGAGGCCTCGTCAATGTCTCTAGTATGCATCTCAAACGCTCCAATGTCTGTAATGTCATCGTGTACATCCTCATGTATGATAGGTTCATCGTCAACGTCTTCAACAGTCTCCTCATTTAGAATGAAAGTGTTGTCATTTCGCTAGTGTTGAGAAAAATTTGGCCGGGATTGTCGTTGCGGCCGATGACTCAAACGATCGTGCACGACACTTTCATTTGCTTGGCTACCTATGGCATCCATCGTTTCCGTGAACAAAATGGGGGTGTAGCCGGTGATTTTATCAGATATATCAAACATAATTCTGATGCTACCATCATCCATGACATTAACTGCGGCGTGTTGGTATGTTGCGTGAGGATAGCTCATAATTGGAAATGGGTATGTTATTTTCATCATTGTTTCCGGCATATTCGCTGCATTCCAGATCATCTCTTGCAAGTCATTTAGAGTTATCCCTCTCATAATTGATAAGGGGATTATCCTACCACCGACGTAGTACGGGCTGTTTGGTTGTTGGACAACACGCCCACATATGTAAACCTATACGTACATAGTGTTTCAACTGTAGGGAGATATTCCCGAATAGGAACAAATGGGGCCCGAACACGTGGTACTTGTGACCATGGTATAAATACGATAAAGACAATCGCCGTGCAAGACGGTGGTCGGCGACAGGGATCAGTGACATGAGAAGTCAATAGTCCAGAAAGTTTGTGCAAGGCCTTGGACCAGTGAACATGAGGAGTTATTGGTCCAAGGGTTAGATAAAAAAACAGAGACATATGAAGTCACTGGTCCAAGTAATCCGTTCGGCAATGAGAAGGATGAATAGGAGGAGAAATCTGGGGAAAGCAGCCTCAGGTGCAAAGAACACTCTGGAAGGGTCCAAAAACAGTGGTATTCCATTAAAAAATGAGATCCCGAGACTGTAGGAATTGGGAAAGATACCCAACGGGAATGGGATGTTCGGTCAGTTATGGAAAAGAGTCCTAAAAAGACTAAGGTAATGAACTGATAAGGGAACGAGCATCCAAGATATTCTGGGTTTCTTATACGAGATAGGAATCCTAGGGCAACAAGGATGCTTGGGCAGCAAGCATCTATGAATCTATAAACACGAGGTAAACCTAAAGGTAAAAGGTACGCAATACGCAACACTTTGCATTATACAAGTTTCCTACTGATAATTAGGTTTATTGCTAATACGTGATACTAACTTAGGTATCGGAAGGCCTTTGCCATGAGAGGCAAAGGTGCGCTCACCCCTTCTCTGTTTTGCAGATTAGGTTCTAGACGACGTGCTAGGGTTCCGGTGAAGAGGCACGAGAAGCCATTACACTCTTGTGCTGTTCAAAACCTCTTTCAATTTTCTCCATTAACAATTGGCGCCGTCTGTGGGAAACAAAAGAGTTCCCTTTGAAAAACGACCACGATGGAAGGAAATCCAAAAACTTTGCTTGATCCAAAGAGCCAGCTAGGCGGGGGAGGAGATAAATCCCCACCAGAGGCTTCGAGGAAGCTCGATGGCGGGCATGCCAAAAAGATGACGAGCAAGGGTCATCCCTTGACTGTCCGTGATGACTCCCAAGAATAGGGAGGGCAGGACAACCACGGAATCCACGAAAAGGAGTAAGTCCCATCATGGGAGAGAGTCGATTGCACACTCAAGGAGTGTGCACAACAATAAAGATATCTTGGACAAGAAGAGACAGGAGATTGAGGAGTACGCTCCTCTGATTAAGAGACGAGAGTACGAGATTCAAGAGTTACGACAGATGCAAGAACATCTAGAGGATTCTGGACTTTCACGAAGGAATTCCAAGGGAGACAGGCTGGCTCTGGTAGTACACAAGAGGGCTCCTTCACAGAGAATGAGGAGCAGGAGCAGGAGCCCCACTCCAAGAAGGAAAAGGGTTTCTTCACAAAAAAAGAGGAGCAAAAGTCAAAGTCCCAACCCCGAGGAGGAGGAGACCAGAAAACATCACAGGGATAGGTACGAGAGACCTGATTCTGATTGGGAAAGGAGTGCTCCTAAATAGATGAAGGAATGTGAGGAGGGGACCATGTCTGCACGAGAAGCAGCACGGAAGGCCCTCAACAATATAGCATCCTCCCCCTTTGCAAAGAGGTTGTAAGAGGCAAGGTTGCCGAGTAGGGTGAAGCACGGTGCGTTCATCTTTTATAAAACAAATGCAGATCCCATGACGCACATACAACATAACCAATAGGCAATGTTCGTGCACAACGGAGATGATGCAATCATGTGCAAGATGTTCCCATCGAGTTTGGAAAAGGTGGCTCTATCTTGGTTCCATAAGCTAGGCCCGCGCTCCATACGAGGATGGGGGCAATTGGCCGAAGAATTCACTGCTCAGTGCCTCACGAGCAAGAAAGCGCCAAAGACGTTTGAGAGCCTCTCCGTTATGAAGCAAAGAGAGGACGAGCCGATCAGGGATTATGCGAAAAAGTGCTAGGAGACTTTCAATGAGATTGAAAGTTGCAGTGAGGAGTACGCAATAGCCACGTTCAAGACCGGGTTGCCTATTCGGGGGGAGCTGCGTAATTCATTGGACATGAGTCCAGTAGGAACACTGGCAAAGCTAATGGAACGGATAGAACAGCATGCCAAGAAAGAGGATGACATACTCTGGGAAGACGACAAGGTGGTTGTCGAGCAAGCCAATGGGCCTACGATGAAGGTAGATAAGCCAGAACCTAAAACTTACCAAGAAAGGAAAGATCATAGGCTAAGAAAGAGCCGTACAGGGAGAAACATGCCCCGAACCCCAAGTCCTTCTTTTTAGTAACTACGGTTTGGAAAAAACCAATCTACCGGGTTTTTTTATCAAATAAAGAACTGCCCATATTTCAAGTGGCCCCCGAGGTTGGAAGGGGACAAAGATGCAAGGAGGGCTACAAGTCAGCATTGCAGTTATCACAAGGATTGGGGACACATGACCAAGTATTGTGAGATGTTTAAACAGCACCTCAATGACTTAGTTTCTCGAGGTTATCTGAAAGAGTTCATTCAGGAAAAGCACAAGGGTGCAGAAAAAGCAATGGAGTTAGATTACGAGCAAAATCCAAAGGGCGAAATCCATATGATACATGGATTAGCCACACCTTATACGAGAAATTAGGTGAGGTTGCTCCAAAGGCAAGTAAAGCACGACCAACATATGATGCGGTTGGGGAGGAAGAAAGGATGTGAAGAAGAAGTATGCAATGAGGGCATAGTCTTCACGGATGAGGACCTGGGAGGAGTCCAGGCGCCCCATAACGATGCTTTGGTCATAACCCTACGAATTGGGGAGTATGACACGGAGAGAATCTTGGTGGATTCGGGAAGCTGCGCGGAGGCGTTGTACTATGATGCATTTAAGAAGTTAGGACTGACATAAGCAGACCTGGTGCAGTCAATAACTCCGTTGGTCGGATTCAGTGGAGGAGCAGTCTGGCCATTGGGCAAAGTAACACTGCTTGTTCGGGCAGGAACGGTGATGCTACGAACCGACTTCCTGGTGGTAGATGTGTCGTCTTCTTATAACGCGATTATAGGAAGAACGTGGTTGCACAACATGAGGGCAGTTTCCTCCACTTACCATCAGATGGTAAAGTTTCTTACGATTTAATGGTATTGAAAGAATTAGAGGGAACTAGAAGGTTGCACAACAGTGTTTGGTTTCTATAATCAAGAAGGCACCCAAAGCAAAATTGGTCCAAGCCATCGAGGTTCCAGACCAGCTGACCATCGAGGATGTCGGAGGGAACCTTGCTGAGAAAGTGGTGGAAGACTTGAAAAAGGTTCAGATCAACAAGACTGATCCAGAAAGGTATTTCCTGATTACGGAAAACTTGAACAAGGAAGAAGAGAAAGAGTTGGTCGGGTTCCTCAAGGAGCACGTTGATGTGTTTGCTTGGGTACCCGAAGAGATGCTTGGGGTGGATGCAAACGTGATTTGCCACCACTTGAATGTGGATCCACAGCATAAGCCTGTGATGCAGAAAAAGAGAAGATCAACCGTACAACACATAGACGTTTTTATCGAGGAGGTTGACCATTTGCTAGAAGCAAAGGCCATACGACAGGTCTACTACCTTGAGTGGTTGTCTAACACTGAAAAGAAGAATGGAAAGTGGCGTGTCTGTGTCGACTTCACCGACTTGAACAAGGCATGTCCAAAGGACAGTTTCCCTCTCCTAAGGATAGACCAATTGGTGGATTCAACAACAGGGTATGGGAGGATGAGTTTCCTCGATGCATGACGAGGATATCATCAGATTGCTATGTACGGGCCCGATCAAGAGAAGACGTCCTTTATCTCACCAAAAGGGTTTTACTGTTACAGTGTTATACCTTTTGGTTTGAGGAATGCTGGTGCAACATACCAAAAGTTGGCAACGATTATGCTAAAGAAGTTGCTCGATAAAACTATGGAGGTGTACATAAATGATATGGTGGTTAAGAGCAAAGAGAGGCAGGACCACATAACAGACTTAAAGGAAGCCTTTGAGGTTCTGAGAGAGTACATGCAAGCTGAAGCTCAACGCCTTGAAGTGTGCGTTTGGATTAAGCTTAGGAAATTTCTTGGGTCACTTTGTGATCATAAGAGGGATAGAGGCGCATCACGATCAAATAACAACTTTGCAGAGGCTCCAAAGTTTGAGGACCACAAAGAAGGTCTAAAGACTAACTGGAATGGCAACCGCCCTTAACAGATTCGTCAGCCGGTCCAGTAATAAGTGTAGGCCCTTCTTTCAGTTGCTGAAAAAGAGAGAAGGATACGAATGGGGAGTAGAATGTGAACAGGTGTTCCAAGACCTGAAGAAGTACTTGGCAGCGGTTCCACTCTTGTCTACTCCTGAATCGGGTGAGTCCTTAATTTTGTACTTAGCAATCTCTGAACATGCTGTTAGTGCAATATTATTGAGGGATAAAGGATCCGAGCAAATCCCTGTCTACTACGTGAGCAAGACGTTGTTGGATGCAGAAACGAGATATTTGCAATACCAAGGTAGCCAACGAGGGCAAGTTGGGGGCCAATTGGGAAGGCCCATATCGAGTTACTGAAATTGTGGGCATAGGGGCTTATAGATTGATAGACTTGGACTGGAACCTGGTGCCAAGGCCCTGGAATATCCATAATCTGAGTAAGTTCTTTGTTTAAAAGACTTCAGTTTGATTTTGCATTCTGTTTTAGGATGCACATCGTGATTGTGTGGGAATTACGAATAGAATTCCCTTACTTTTTAGCTTTTGTTAGTTGCAAGGGGTACGCGTAACGCCCCCTTAAGTTTTGAATTATGAATAAAATTCTATTTGGTGAAAATACAAAACTTGTCACTCATTCTTTGTCCTCCCTTCGTATTGGGGAGCAGAGAGTTGGTCCACACATACAATACAAATTTACGAGTTATAAAATTTTGAGTTGCATACGAAGACATGCAACATTATTTGAGTACGATCAAACTTAGAAACTTTCCCAGGAATGAGCAATCTTGGGTTGCATACGAAGAAATACAAGGAATATTTTCAAGTATGTGAAACCTTGGAATACATACGAGAACGTGCACAATTTTGCCAAATATGAATACATTTGGGCATTTGTCTAAGTACAAGAAACTCAAGAGTATAACCTAAGTATGAATACACTTAGGAATTGGCCCAAGTACGTGAAAACTTGGGGAGCATACGAGAATATGCAGATTTATCTAAGTACGAATACACTTAGAAATTTTTCTGAGTACGAAATACTTAGGTTTGCATACGTGAACATGCAACATTGTCTAAGTATGCATATACTTAGAAGTTGATCCAAGAACGTGACCACTTGGGATGCATACAACAAACAGCTAAGTACGAGCAATACTTAGATGGTTATCCAAGTACGAACACACTTGAAAAGCAATCGAACAAGTTAAGTACGAAATACTTAACTGTGTATGAAAAAACACACAAGTCTGCCAAGTACGAAACACTTGGGTGAGCAAGCACATTACAAAAAGTTTGAATGAATGATCGCATGAAATTGGCCATGCACGAAGGGCCTAGGTCTATAAATATATCTGGTAAGGATTGAGTACGGTTGAGATATATGAAGAGACACACAAACCCGACTAAGTACGAATGCTTAGATGCGTATGAATAAACACACGAAACTAGGGTGTGTGCATGTAAGCACAACAATACTAAGTATGAGAAACTTAAGAAGCATGTATATTGCATGTGTTTGGTCCTATCAAGAACAAGCTAAGGATACTTGTTCTCCATGCTAGGGAGCAAAGAGCATTCATCAGAAATATTCATTGGGTACGATCAAACTCCTAATTTGGCTAAGTATGAATAAACTTAGGCCATGAAAAATGCCACAATCCGATTGAGTACAATCAAACTCAAAGTTTGGCAAAGTATGAGTAAACTTAGGCCATGTCCATGAACGGTGCCGAAATTTGATTGAGTATGATCTAACTCAAATATACGTAAGTATGGAAAAACTTGGGCAGTCTACCGAGCATGGTTGAGCTTGGGCAATATCAAGCATGAAAACTTGGGTGACTACGAGCTAAATTGAAAATAGGTACGAATAAACCTGAACTATGACAATAAAGAATGTCAAAAGTAAACCCTAGTACGGAAAAGTTTGGGGCCTGAGCAGCGAACATTGCTTGAATCATGACAAGTGAAGATTGTCAGACAAAGGCCCAAGCATGAAAAAGTTTAGGGCCTGAGCAACGAACATTGCTCGGATGCAAGCTGAGCCTGAGATAGGCTAAGTGTGGAGGAAACCTAGGCCTTGACAACGGATGAGATCTCAAATCCTGATGCCCTTAGGACTTGGCATTGAGTAATACCCAAAACGGCCATGATCGGCTGAGAATTGGGGATGAGTATGAATATTCCTAGGGCAGTGAACATTGTTGGGAATTTGCTAAGTACAAGAAAACTTTGGGCCAAAGCAATGATTAAATACCGAGAAAATTGCGAAAGTGCGGAATGACCTAGGGTCATTGCTAAGTACGAACAAACTTGACAAGAGTGCAGGCAATACGAAGAGTGTCACGTGTAAAAGTAAGGGCAGGAAAAGGCTGTCTAGCCCAAATGATGAGACGTTTTACCTGGACTAATGATGAAAGTTACACCAATTTTATGAAACAAAGTGTAGAAGCAAAATGAACTTGCTCAGATCATGAGAGCTTTGCACGTCATTTAAGAGAAAATAACGAATAAAGCTGGGGAGCAATTGTAGGGAGATATTCCCGAACAGGCACAAATGGGGCCCGAACACGTGGTACGTGTGACCATGGTATAAATATGATAGGGACAGTCGCTGTGCAAGACGGTGGTCGGCGACAGGGACCAGGGACATGAGAAGTCAATAGTCCAGAAAGTCTGTGCAAGGCCTTGGACCAGTGAACATGAGAAGTTATTGGTCCAAGGGTTAGATAAAAAAACAAAGATATATGAAGTCACTGGTCCAAGTAGCCTATTCGACAATGAGAAGGCCGAACAAGAGGAGAAATCTGGGGAAAGCAGCCTCAGGTGCAAGGAACACTTTGGAAAGGTCCAGAAACAGTGGTATTCCGTTAAGAAATGAGATCCCGAGAATGTAGGATCTGGGAAAGATACCCAACGGGAATGGGATGTTCGGCCAGTTATGAAAAAGAGTCCTAAAAGGACTAAGGTAATGAACTGATAAGGGAACGAGAATCCAAGATATCCTAGGTTTCCTATACAAGATAGGAATCCTAGGGCAACAGGGATGCTTGGGAAGCAAGCATCTATGAATCTATAAATACGAGGTAAACCTAAAGGTAAAAGGTACGCAATACGCAAGACTTTGCATTATACGAGTTTCCTACTGATAATTGGGGTTTATTGCTAGTATGTGATACTAACTTAGGCATCGAATGGCCTTTGCCACGAGAGGCAAAGGTGCGCTCACCCCTTCTTTGTTTTGCAGATTAGGTTCCAGACGACGTGCTAGGGTTCCGGTGAAGAGGCACGAGAAGCCGTTACACTCTTGTGTTGTTCAAAGCCTCTTTCGTTTTTCTCCACTTACATGAACCGCTCATTTTTAGTGGAAGATGAAATTTGTAGTTCACGTTGTGCCTAAATGATTTATAGAGAATTGGCATTTTGTTCGGTCAACTAATGCCTATCTAAGTAGCTTTACTTAAGACATTGCTCATGCAAATCGATGGCTGCCAAGATTCGGGTCAGTCTGGGCCGGTCTGTGCATGGGGCCCAGCCAGGGTAGCGCCTCTTCAAATGGCTCTTCTTAGGTAGCGTCACTTCAAATGGCTCTACTTGTACGACATTCACAAGATTCCAGCAGTAGGTAGCTCTACCCAACAATGGTAGTGCCACTTCAAATGGCTCTACTTTGGTAGCGCCACTTACAATGGCTCTACCAAATAAGTGTATTGCCACTTCAAATGGCTTTACCCATACAATATTTGATTCAAGCAGTGTAAGTCAGGGAAGCCTAACAACTTTTATTTGCGAACAAACAATCTATTCATAAGCCTGGTTCAATCCTTAGGGTGGATTTTGCTTTAAAAGTCAAAATAGTAACTTATTTTATGTCTTTATGCAAAAAAATATCACGTTTGTTAGTTTTGCGTCAATTTTTGTTACTTATTAATTCCTCTCAGCGAGAGGAATCGAAAAAGTATAAAATTTTAGTCAAAATGAATACTGTAAATTTTTTTTAAAGACAAAAAAATAAGTTAAAAAATTATTTTTAACACTTATTTTTGTATTTATTAAAAAATTTATGTGTTTTGATAATAAAAAAAACACTTACTTTTGATTCCTCTCGTCGAGACGAATGAATAAGTCTCACAAGTTTGACATAAAACAAACAAGTTTAAAAAAAATAAAAATCAAAAAGCTTGCTGCAATTTAGAAGCCACGGAATCTTGGCCTCTGGATCTCCGTTGGGCGCGTCCCCTATACTGTCACGAAGCCAAAATGTTTGTCTTCACAACGGTACAAAGGGCTTGTTGTAAGAAGGCTTGAAGGCCATTTTCCCATGTCTTCAATTGAGAATTGAGAATCCACTAATGAGCAATGCCCCATGCAGGGTAAAAAGGATAGGGAAACATAGAGAGAAAGAATAGGTATCAAATAAATGAGTAGCTCATAAATATTCAAATGAATGCAACTTGAGAATTACTCCACCAAGACATTTCAATCCATTGGAATAGGTCACCCATTTAGGATTTATCTTAAATGTATAACCATTATACAAAAAATGTATAAACATTGGGTTTATCTTATGCTTTCTCTATTTTCCCAATTAATTGCATTTCCTGGGTTCGAATGTATAACCATTATACAAAAAATGATTCCCCATGGTCAACTTACGTCACACCTTAAGAAGTCGAACGACTCAAACAATCTACAGATCACGATCGTGTATTGCTTCTTCTTTATGCAAATCAAAATGGATCCAAAGAAGGGGAAGAAGAAGTCAAACGACTCGAACAATATACAGAAAAAATAACAAAATCAATACCCATCCATTTCCTATTTCATAGTGTCTGATATGGACACGCCCATCCATTATATTCAAACATTGCTCCTTCGAAAAATAGTAGGAGACTTAATTATATGTCATCCAACTTTAGTCAAGTACAAATACAAGGAAATCTATCACGCCCCATTTTGGAATAGTACCTCATCAGCCTATCCTGATATGACATGCGACAACAACCCAACGACAGCTACTAGCAATTCCAAAGAATAACTAAAAACTGAAGTTCAACAGCCACATTTTATTTACATCTCAAAATAACTGTCATTTACAAACTACAGCGAAAGTCTAAGCAAATATCTACTACGGGCCTGGAGACAAAGACTCCCTCAACCACACACTCCTCGAGCGAGTCACAAATGCAAAACGCGACCTGTAGTGGACCCCGACCTATACCTACAAAACTGGAACCCAAAACGAGTTCCAGGAGTCTATATGGGACATGGATGATGCTTAATGGAAGCAATAAATAAATCTAACATCTCCAATAACCATGAGTAAGAGAATAATTCATCAACAAATCGACACGAAGTATAAATCCGACACGAAGCCACAAACTAGACACAAAGTCATTAGCTCGGCATAAAGCCACAAATTTGACACCAAGTCAGGAGCACGACACTATATCACAAATTCAATCCAATTGAATAACAGCTATGAATCGAACACTCACCTCGGCTCCAACAAAAAGGAAAACCAATACAAGCTCAATCCCTACGCGGAGTCGCGGTACTTGTCGTCGCTTCCGAACCTAACATTCATCATATGTAACCACACATGGGAGTATTAATATAGGAATATTCATAAGAACGAATTTTAGCAACTACTTGCTTATACTCCTTAACAAAATATAGCAATAGAAAGCACAAACTTCAACCAAGTCTAGCAACTGTTTTTCAGTTCTCAACAATATGAACTCGAGTTCCAATTCTCACAGCCATATTCTAGGCAAACATGACTAGTTTCAGCCATTTGAGTTCAATTACAGCACCCTAAGGGGTGTTCTATGCCTCTAAATCATACTTTTCGGCATTCACTATCAATTTCTTGCACTTAAACACATATTTCCCTGCACATAACGCATATTTCCTGCACATATCACATATTTCCTGCACTTATCAATGGTTTTCAGCAGTTATATAAGTGATTTCGGCATCCAAATGTCAATTTCCAGCAACCAAAATTCAAGTTCAGCACCTATAATCCCAGTTCCAGCACCTAAGTTATTGTTTTCAGCATACAAACTACTTTGAGCTACTAATTTTAGCACATACAAGCAGTTTCCATAGTAAAATTCCTGCAGAAACTCAAATAATAGTAGCCTAGTCACCAAATCCAAGTCCTAACTTCCAATTCTTTAGCTTCTAGTAAAGATTAACAGTTTCTTAGAGAAAAGCAACAAAGAATAACCCTAATTAGTTGAACCTAATTGATTTAAAAAACCCTAATAACTCTATTCATGAACTTAATGAACGTTATCTATATTAAACAAAAAAACCTATGGCATAGTATGCACATACCCTACCTTTAGTGGCAAGCCCACTTAGTCTTTCCCCCTCCATCCTTGCACATTGTGCCACTCGTACCACAACACGGCTTCTTTTGTTGCCGCTTACTCCTATGTTGGGCAACAACAGGGGTCTTAGTAGTAGACTGAGTGACCTCTCCTCCACCCTCTGTCTCCCCCTACAATTGGATCCTGAAAGACTGCCTCTTCCTTAACCTCATCATCCTCACCATCATTATTCAACACAAAATCCATCTCTACCTCTGCCTCGTGTTGCAGGTCAACGTGCAAGTCTTGGGTGTCCAAACCTACCCGAGTGATATCTCCATGTCCTACCGACCCCCCTACGTCCCCTAAGCTACTCTCATCAATCCTCCTCCTCTTTGCCTCCACCAAACTATCATGACTGAATGTACTTGCACCAAATCCAACCACTTCTAATTCCTCCCAAGGTACCTTTGAATGTGAACAAGTTTGAGACGACGAACCACCGCCACCTATCGGTTCAACTGCTGGAGAGTCAAAAATAGACGGACTCATGACAAACAAGGCAAAATGTGGGAGAGGAGAAAAACTAGGTTCATGTGGTGGTGGTGGTGGTTGTGGTGCATGTAGTGACACAATACTATCGTCGGGGTGTTCCACGTGAGGATGGTCTTGTCCGTGGCTAGCTGCATCCTCTTGTGGTTGGAGTTCTTCCTCTAATAAGCCCTCTCTTTGCTGACCTAACTCCTCACCGCCCTTAAAAACACCGTGTTGTGGGGGTTAAAAGTGCAAAAACTTTTCGAATATGCCCATGTGCATAAGCGCTGCCAAAGCAACATCTCGGTAAGGGGCGGGGACCCCCGGCATATTAAGGGCCTTAAGACAACGAGTCTGCAAATGAAACATTAACACATGTTATTAGATGAATTTCATAGTGACGTACATATGGAAAGGATAAAGTTCAAGTTAATTGTTCTTACCACTCCATCTACACCACAACCAACACGGCTAATATAATGCCTGGTAATCCTATCATACCAAGCCACATAAGGGTCGTTGAAGGGGTATTCAACCAAGTTGATATCACCCAGCGGTAAAACTAGATTAAGTCTATTATTCCAAACTTCTATAATTGTTCGGTACTTCAAGGCCCAATCTAATGAACCACTTTGAAGGGTTTTGCCGTGCGGCTAATCTAGCGAGAGACGGTGGGGGGATGCATTGGCGGAAACCAAATTGGCGCATGACTCGCTCGGGCTAGTGATATTGACAAACAGCATAATATATTAGGGGAACAGTAGCCCGCCAAAAAGCTCTGCAGGCCCGACAATATTCTGGTAAAGAGTCAAGGAGCTCCTTACTGTATGGGGTCCAAATGACCTACAAAAATATATGTTCAAAAATTACATCAAAACAGTTCAATGCAATCAACATGTTTTGTAAAGAAGGGAGAAAAATGGTCATGAAAACAATTAAAGAGTAAGGGTATTATTTTAAGTAGTTCAATGCAATCAACATGTTTTGTAAAGAAGGGAGACAGATGGTCATGAAAACAGTTAAAGAGTAGAGGTATTAATTTTTAAAGAGATCATGTGTACTACTTACGTTTCCATGTATTTTGTTTGATTGGCCTCCACTTTGTAGTCATGTACTGATGTACTAGTCCATGACAATTTAGAACTAACATAAAGATAGTACGCAGTTATCATTACATATCCTTTTTTTATGTTCGAGTGTTGTGTAACATCTTCATTAATATCATGTTGTATTGCTCCTGAATCATGTATATGTGCTTCATAGATGAAGGGTAATGGAACCAAAATCACAATAAAGAAGAAAAAAATATGCACAGCATCCACCATTAAGAAATATAAGTGACACACATGACATATGTTGACCTTTTTCTCCCTTCATTCATTGAAATGCTACGAATTCTGTAAAGTATGACCTTTGAAGCAAACTTCCGTACGTACCACATCTGGCCTCTGGATGTCAAGGTGGTACCTGTAAGTGCCTACAAGATGGGTCGCCAAGTCAGGGGAATGAAATACATCGTGCCACCTGAGAATTGTACAAGTTCAACATAAAGAAAGAACAGAATATCCAATAAAAATAATCTAAATGTTAAGTTTTGGACAAAATTAATTTTTTAAAACTCTTTTGTACTTAAATTTGAAGTGAAAGTTATCGTCCAATAAGTGGAGCACCAGCCTTCAGAGCATGCTTCCCTAATCGTCTTGGGGCAAGGTAGGGCAACCGCTCCCAAGCCCAAACCTCCAACAGTATGAAACAGTCAGTAATCTATTTTGTGCCAGCCTTACAACCATGGCATAGGTTATGGTAGAGATTGGCAAGTGCACCACTGCCCCAACTATACGTCCCAGCTTCATCAAAGTTCCCCAAACGTTCCAGGTTAGCCAAGTGCACATATCCCGCTCTATGGAGATGAACACACAATCAGAGGAGATATGAGGATGGTTCTTAACGGACTGTACAAAAATTAAAAACAACCACTTTTAAGTATCATGAAGTCATAACAACCCAAATAATTTGTCCACTTTAATTCATTTGGTTACCTTTCAAATCACAGATGGAAGAAAATATAAAAGCCCTACGTTGAACATTTGAAATATTTTCCACAAAAGATTGCAAAATACCTGAGTGGTCAGCAAATACAGTTTCCCCCATAAGCAACAATAAGTAGCCGCGCGCGTAGCGCACAACAACCTCTGGGTTAGCCCCTTCCTCTACTTGGCCAGTGAACCTATCACTTAACCAGCTGGTCTTGACCTTCATCCCATTTATGTCCTGAGACTCTTTTGTAGGTTGTTCCCCCAATAGACGCTTACACAAGTCATAAGACTTCAAGTTTGTATTTCCAGTCACAGGTTTACCTTCAACCGGAATGCCTAACAAAACCTCAACGTCTTGTAGCGTGATTGTGGACTCACCGGGCCGCAAGTGGAACATGTGTGTCTCAGGCCGCCATCGCTCCAGAAGTGCCGTAATGAGACCCCAATCCATGGACACAAACGGCAATGAACAAAGGCCCTCTAAACGGGCACATCGTATCAACTCTAAAATAGGGGGTGACGGCCATGGCAATGCTCGTATACCTTTCTTGGCACTACGAACTCTGACTTTTTTTGAATCCACAGGTCGCGTGCGCTAAAATAAATTGGTAATTCATGGGTTAGATTGACAAATTTACACAAAAGTTTATGAAGTACGTATATTATCCAAATGTCACTTACATCAGCTTTCCAAACTTCTCGAGAGCGGTGCTGTTGTTGTAAATGTGGAATCGACCCATCTCTGGGCCCCGGGTTAGGACTACGAAGCGCATTATGGTTGAGGTCCATAGTATAACCTATTTTTTAGATTAATTGTCAATTTCGACATATTATCCACATTGCTAAACAAAATATAGGTAAATTTATAAAGACTTGATCAAGGGGTTTTGTGTCTACTCAATTTATGGTGCAATTTTTTTTTCTCAACCATTCATAAAAAGGAAAAGAGAAATGAAAAGCGAAAAAGAATAACTTAGGATCGGAACCTATTCCCCAACAAACAAGAACACGAGGCACATCATCATCGTGTAATGCACAATACAATGTTGGGAACTTGGGATAGCTTATTTACCCATGAACAAAGATGTTGGAATAATTAAGTGAATAAAAGTCTGACCTGCTTATTGAAGAAATCAATGTTTTAACATTTTACAGGGTATCATTCAAGTATCATACGACTCTTTGACTGCCATTGTGCTCATAGCCTAACTACACCTATGCACCATTTACAACTTACAATTATTCCTATGCATCATGGACTTAGAAGAAGTAGTTAGTAAGAAATTAAACAGACAAAACAAAGAGAAATGAAGCCAAAATACATGCATAGTAAGACAGTGGCGTGTTGTAGTACTATTGGAGGAGCTTTATCATAGCATTCCACGGCTTTGAAAGAAAGAAGAAAAATATGCCTAACATGTCCTACGGCTACGGCCTTCACTGTATCTTTAGCTTAAACTTTTAAGCCATAAGACTCCTCAACTGGTAAGGTTCTAATTTAATAAGATTTAAACCGACCCAGACTTATCATTTGACGAACATAACATAACTGAAAAGCCTTCTGAAGGACGCGCGGTTCTTTATGATATTTTATCTCACCAATTACATCTGCAGGTATTTGAATGTTTAAGGACACCTCGTCCAAACACAATATGATCTCACAAATTACATCTGTAAGTATTTAAATCTTTCCAATTAACCTAAACTTGAAAGCTCAATCACCACATGGCATAGCACTATAACGATTAAAATTCACCATACTAAACTACAGTTACTTGAAATTTATACCAATCAAGAATAAATAATGCCATAATAGCATATGCAAGTCATACTATTTTTTTTGTGTGTTTCCACTGGCAATATTGTAACATGCTTCCCGTAATACCGTAACAATTTGTCTCCTCATTGCCCCATTTTTTCGAACACATGGTATGTGACAAAACCATGACATTGTGGTAGCTAATTCTCCCTAACCCAATCTACCAAGGCAGCTAATTCTCCTACTTGTAGCCCTTTGGTTAAGTTGGTTCAACCATATTAAGTGTACAAAAATTTGCACAAGTACAAACCCATACAAGGAGATATTACCAGCACATACTAACTGATCAATAATCTACAGGTAATGGCTATCAACAAGGTTATGGGTGTATGGATGGGGGTTCCAGTGGAAGAGGCCGTGGTCTGGTTAGGGCACCAAATGGCTATTATTTTCAGCATCCACTCATACACTGTAGCCTTCTTTCACAAACAAATTCGTACCCTAATCAATGAGAGAGAAAGGAGGGAGAGACCGACATGCGGTAAGATTGCAATCGCGAAAGAGAGCGGACGACGTAGTGTGGCCAATGTTTTGGACGGCATCTGTTGAATTACCGGCCGGCGAGATCCCAAAAGGGGACACGAGAGATCGCAGAGGGGAGGAGACCAGAGATCGTAGATGAGATAGGTAGAAGAAGCCGTCTTTTGGGTTAGCCGTATACAAGCCCTAGTCTAAAGCATTAGAGCCATCTGAGATAGCGTTGCTTGCGTGGACATTGTTTCACGCAAGCTACTCGTATAACGCTACTTGAAGTAGCTCTACTTTGGTAGCGTCACTTGAAGTGTGGCTCTACCGAGTAGTTTTAAAAATAGTTTGAAAATCAGAGTATTCCAGCCAATTGTTTTAAAAAATAGATTCGTTCGATAAAAAACTCAGACATGTGTATGGATTTGGTGGTAACATTAGTTTTATCTTGGAGGCAAGAGACATGTGGCTATTGAGGTGTCAAGTTTTGGTGCATGAAATAGTGTGACGTGTTGTGAGCTATTTATGCATGATTTGCTTTATAGGCTGGCATTGTTAGACATAAATTACCTATTCTAAAAACAAAAATGCTACACACACAACATCTCCCACACAACAACTCACACAACTGCTGATATCATGTTGATGTCAGCTCAAAACGACGTTGTTTTGATAAATAAAAAGAAAAAAAAACCCACGCACATAACAAACGCTTTCCCTTCTCCTTCCCTATTCTCGTTCAAAATACAGATTACAGTCCGGAGAAGCGAGAGAGGGGCTCCACCACCACCACCACCGGCGATGATGCTTCCCACCTCCACCGGTGACCACGCTTTCCACCTCCACCACTAGAACCCAACCCCAGCGCTCCCCACCGCCGGCGACAGCCGGCTTCTGGATAGTTCAACATTGTTACCCCTGCCCTACTTGAAGCTCGCTCTCTCTCTCTCTCTCTGTCTCTCTCTCCCTGAACTGATTGCTGAGTTGCTGGGAAAAAAAAACCCTAAATTGAGTTTCTTGACATTGTAGACAAAATGAAAAATTATAGTTTGCTTAGAGCTTGGGAAAGCTCCCTGTTGCACACTATTTTCGTTTTTGTGTTGGTGTGGTTTCTGGTTTTTATTATTTTAAATGGAGAAATCCTCAATCCTTGATCCATTCCATTGGATGGCAAAAGCTGTAAGATGAATAGGGCCAAGCGGTGCCATGATGTCAAATGAAAAGGTCCTCAATTTCTTTGAATTTGAAGTTGAGCATTATGTTGAGAATGTTTTAAAGATTTATTACATACAAGGCCTTACTGTGTTTTCTATTGGGTTATTTTTGGGGCGATTTTGGCTCTGATCTCAAGTTCATGCTTATTAGGAGTTTTCTTGATAAACAAAATTTCTGACTGAGTGTTTTACCTTCTCTTCTTCCACCCAGTTTCCACTGCAGGCATGGGAAGGCTTATCTCTTCAGTAAGGTGTAAGTTATTCTTGATTTTGGTCAATCATGAATATATCTAATCACAAAACTCATCGTAACACAACTTCGTATGGACGTCTTACAAGAGGTTTTGATAGAAAAACGGGTTATAGTCGGTGGAAAGGAAAAGGATTGACAATGGTAGTTCCTTGCTTTCTTAAATGCATGGTGGATATAGAAATTTGACTCCATTACTTGCTTAATTTTATTTTATAGCATCCGGTTAAATTTACGGGGAATGAGTATGAGCGCTCCTTCATCTGTTTTATTTGCTGTTAAGTTACTCTATAAAAAATAAATTATAAAAAAACTTAGCAGTCCCCTGGAAATGTTGAGGAATTTTATTCTCTTGCTCCAGTAAGAGGTGATTCCTTTGCTCACATTATATGCTTCCTACCAAAGATGAGATTTTCAGGGTCTTAGAGCATGTACATCAGGATCTGTAAAAGTACAATTTTAGCTACTTTGACTAGGAAGGGCACAAAATTTCTCTACACCAGACTCGGTAAAAAGCAATGTAAAATACCTCTGAGAAAAAACCTCGCTACCTATACCAAGGAACTATTCATCGATTTCCAATTTTTTATTCTTTTTTCTCTCTCTCCAACGAAGAAACGAAGAAAGGCTGGTTCTCTTGCCCGAACGATCGACTTTGATCTTGAAATCAATTGACTGCAATGGAGGTCCGGTGATCTGGGTTTCTCTCTCTACTGTTTGCTGGCGTCGATCCGGGTCCAGTGAAGAAACGAAGAAAGGCAGGGTCTGGCAATTTGGGTTCTCTCCAATGAAAAAATGAAGAAAAACTGGGTTTCTTTCTCCAACTATCTGATTCTTTAGCGCTGCCAGGTTCGATTCGTTGCTGTAATTAGACTCTGTTGACATATAAAAGCTTCAGCCCTCAACCAAATTCCATTTTCCTCTGGTTTTTCTTTTTTCCTCTGCATATAGAAATATTCATGCAGTATATGTATAGTCTATTTAACGGTGAAAAAACATAAGAACAGTAGTTGTAGAGTTCTCAATTTGATGGACGACGACTGCGCGTGAGTTTCGGTCAATGGCGGTATGGCCCAATGGGATTGCAAATGGGTGTTGCTTAAAACCTGTACATTATACATCCATATATATTTGTATTTTTTGGGTAGTATTTTTTATTATTATTTAATAGAGATAGAGTGGAAGATAGAGAGGATTGGTGTGGGGTTGATAGAGATTTGAGTAGGTAAAATGAAAAAAGTGAATTATTGGGTAGGTAAAATACCTATTGATTGGTGTACATGCTCTTAAAGCGGTTGTATGTCACTTCATCCTTCATAATTTGTATGTTCAACTGCGAGTAGAACAAGAGAATAGAATATGACTAGGGAACCGCGCTGCTGAAAATTCCATAAACAAAATGAAGAATTGAGTATTGAGTGCTTTTGATTGGTATGATTGATGTTGTGCATCGTTCCAGTGCTGTGACATTTTGATGTTCTTATATTTCTAATCTTCCAGAGTGAATGTCACTGTTGGGGAGATAGAAGAAAGGATGATGATGACGGGAATGCATGCTGTTTGTGTTATTATGGCTATTTGTAATGTTATTCTTTTCAGGAAAAGTATGGTGCGGCCAATGGAGAGAGCCATATCAAGAAAAGTATCAACACATCCCAGTCCTTGGTTGATCCGAAACAAGTATCAACACATCCCAGTCTTGCAGTCAATGACTATATGGGATCACTTGATGGGGGAGCATATCAAAAAAAGAAATCATCTCATCATGCAACTGTAAAGGATAGCTCAACTCTTGCGAAAGTTAGCTATGGGACCAATAGCTTTGCCAAAATTAGTGGAGACTCGAAAAGGCAGTGAAAGAGATTGAAGCTATTCAAGTCAATCAAAGGCCAAGGAAAATGATCAAATTTGTTGTAGTTTGGAATATCAATATGTACTAAGCTTTGTAATATCAAGTTGTATTATTGCAAAACGTAACTTCGTATGTAATTGATAATTGTGATGAGAACAGCCTGGCGTGGGTTTTAAATTTATTGTATTATGGTTTTCATTGTGAAATGATAATTTGGCAATAGATTTTGGTTATGAATGTGGCTAGTGAATAGTGATTTAGAATGAGAAATGCCCGGGGTGAGCTCGTGCGAAATCTCATGTTGTTTCTATTGTTGTTATTGCTATACTGATTGAGACGCGAGACGTTGGGCTAGGACCAAAAAACAGGGGAGACCATGCCAAATTTTTTCAAGAACCAAATACAGTAGCATGATAATGTCGAATAGAATCTCATGTTCAATAATATCATGATCTCAACATGTCAATTTGACATTCTAACATGTCTATGTCCATTTTCATTAATAAAAAAGAATAACCCATCGTCATTAAATAAGTCAACAAGAAATAGAAATCTCCAAACCATCAACCTCATGAAAGGTCATTACAAGGACACCAAAGGGGACACAAGACACAAAAGGGGGTACAGGACATAGGACACGATATAAAACAATACAAGCAAATGAACTACTCTTCAACATTATCCGGTGCATTCATCATTTGCGTATAACTTTGTTGTCCCCCGCATCCTTGCCATTGAGTTTCAAGCATACTTGGTTGTGGTCCTCCCTAATATTGACCTTGAGCTTCCAAAATACCTGATTGTCCTCCTCCCCAACCTTGACTACCCGCAATAGTTGATTGACCCATCCAAACTTGACCATTTAATAAGCTTTGTGAACTTGGAAAAAAAGGCATAAATTGGTTCAAGCATGTTCCGGTGGGGCACAGAGTTGGGGAAAATAGAAAGATGCTTCTGCTTTGTGCCATATTTGGTTGCATAGGATGGGGCATTATGTTTGGCCACATTGAGTTTCCCATGTAGCTTGGGTGGCCCTGGCCATTAAAACAAAGGAATTTTGAATAATAATTACATGACACATGAAATTATGCAATTAAAAATAAAATTTCTTACATTTACAATACTCTTTTGTGTCCCAATATGGTGGCTAACCGCAATCTCCTCAACCTTCTGAAATTAGCAAATAATATAACTATTACATTCATCGAACAAATCTATATGTCCATATTAACTAGCAAGGAACAAATCGTAAAAAACTTATACCTTGGATTTTTCGTTGGACAATGGCTTTTTAGATGTTTGTCTTTTCTTCTTAACAGGCTTAACATCTTTTTCCACAGCACCGATCTTTCTTTTGCATGGTAGTCTCCCTTTTCGTCGAAGACCTTTCGGGTCAAGTATGTTTATGCTCTGTTTAGAAGGTATAACCCCATCTCCAAGTGAAAAAGAAATATTATGAGTACCTATGCATCACCAAGTGAAACCACATTACTTTCACAAACAACCGAATCTTCCATCAACTCTCGTTTTAGCTTGTGTACCCGTTTCATCACCATACCATACTTCTCTTGAGATTCTTCCACTAAATCAGCAACTTCATTAAAGATATTGCACGTGTTGTGATGCCGACATGCTTCAATTGACGTTGACGACTTATCATAACAAATTTGACCTTTTGTGTGGACCATTTTCACATTTTTACACCATCTTCTCAACACATACTTGTCAGACACTCTTTCAATTCCCTTTTGATGCCACACAAATAGTTGATGTTTACACACCATTCCTCTATACTCGAACAATCTACAATTACAATGTGTTTCATTGGTTTCAGTATTGAAATCAACAGTAAATGACACTTGAATCCTCTTTTTCTCTTCTCCTTCCCCATATGTAACCCACTCATTTATCTCATGTTCAGACACAATACCATCAACTTTTGCCGGCTTATCACAGAAATAGTGAATTTTATCGAAAAATTGTTTCTAGAACTCCTTGACCTTTGCATGCGTATAAACACTTTGAAATTGCTTCTCCAACTCATCTTCAGTCGTTAACGGGATGAAAGTGTTCCAAATTTTCACATCTGCTTGATTTTCACTTTCCACCTTATTCCCCAATGCATTTTCATATTGTCCTACAAATTGTTTCAAGGTCGTCTTTGAATGAATGTAGCCATCAAAATATGCATTTATATTCTTGCTTCTTTGTGTGGATGACATCCCCGCCCAAAACACATCGTTCAAATAAGCAGGCACCCACTGTTTCCTCTCCAAATATAACCCCTCTAACCATGTGTTACTTTGAAGCTTATACTTCTTGATGAACACGTCCCAAGCATCCTCAAATTGTTTTATGGTAAGTGAAGTATAAACTGCCCTGCACATACACTAACTAATATTCTTATAGGCGTTGCATCCATTCAACTTTTCTAGGATTTTTTTTCATAATATGCCATATGCACCACCGATGTCTGGTGTTAGGGAATATATCTTCTATAGCATTCTTCATGGCCATACATTGGTCGATAATAATTGCTTTCGGAGCACAACCCCACATGCTTGTCTTCCAAGTCTGAAATAACCTCGAAAATGACTCCGTGTCTTCGTGAGAGATAAGCCCACATCCCAATAAAACAGACTGGCCATGATGATTCACGCCTACAAACGGAGCAAAAGGCATGTCATGTCTGTTTACCAAGTAACTTGTGTCAAAGGTCACAATATCACCGAACTCCTGACAAGCTGTCATACTCCTTGCATCAGCCCAGAATACATTCCTTAGTCGACCTTCATCATCCAAATCCATTGCAAAAAAGAAGTTAGAATTGTCGGCTTTCATCTTCATGAAATAATTGTGCATCGCCTGAGCATCTCCTTCCATAAGTAGTGAACGTCGTACTTTATCCACATGATTTCGGCAATTTTTCTGGATATATGGAAGCTTACCAGGTCCCCCAGCCTCAATCTGAAGTGAGGTATAAATCTGGTTCAGATTGATCCTAGCTTTATCATTCAATTCAAGTCTTCTTTTTATGAGTTCATCGAGTACCCTATTGTTCCTCAAATACCTTGCCTTTCTCGGGCTCTAGTCATGATTGTGATCTAAAGAAACCCGGTTTAACCTCCACTTTCCATTCGGGTGCAACACAACGGTAACATGAGCTTGACAATCAATTTTTTATTGTGGCCGTGGTTTGGCCGGGTTGCTTGTTGTCACCCTTGCCTTTCCAGCATGACTGCATGCTATAGTTACATCCTTCAACTTTCCATCTTTTCCCTTTCTTGATGATCTTTTTGCCACAGCAAACCCTTTTTCTTTAGTATATCTTGAGTAATACGAATAAGCTTCCTCCGATGTGTCAAATGTCATTCCCTCTTTCGGTTCTTCAACTCCATCTTCACAATTTTCTGTTGCCTCCTTCCCAACTCTACTAGTATCTATTTCATCACAATCTTCACTCCATACCTCTTCTTCTTCTACACACTCTTTGTTTGGAGGCATCACCAACGCAACAGAATCCGACGACATCATCTATTGGTAAATAAAATGAGACAATTATACAGAGATATAATCAACTGACAATGCAATGAATAAAGTGAACAATAATATAAAATACAAGAAGCTAGAACCATTTGACATGCATGCAACTTGTTATCAACACTTAGTATTTGAAAGGGAAAAAAAAACAAGAATGTGGATGAGAACAAGAACAGCTACCCATTAGTATTTACAACCAAAGCATCCAGCAAATCACATTTAAAGAGAGTTAACTTTTATAAGAAAATCACATTCAGCAACCATAGCATCCAACAACCACCCACCTTTTTTTTTCTTCTCTTTTTTTACTACCCTCAAACATCATGATCGCAGTTACTACTAAAGAAAGTTAACTTCTATAAATCAAAGTGACAACATGTTATATGTGGGCATGCAAACAAGTACGTCCAAAAGCCAACACTTCTCTGTACGCGTCCCAATCAGTCTCATGTTCCTGCCAAATTAGTCTCTAATCCTCATATACAAGCATAATCGAGGGCAAAATTTACTCATGAAAGTTGATTCCATCAGAAGGTATGGAGGGATCAGTAATGTCAAACAAAATCTTTCTGCAAACTTCTAATTGAAATCTAAGGATATAAATTTGTGCCTAAAAGTTATTACGGGTGAACAAAATAGGAGTATCAGTTGCTAAAATATTTGAATTTATTCGAACCCTATCAATGAAAGTAATCTGACCATACGAAACTACTCCATTGAGAGAGAGGAAATGGTGTAATGGATGTAAGTTACATCAGATTTGTGCTAATTGGAATGTATATAGCTAGTGTTACAAGCCTATGGCAATCCAAATAAACAATTTTCTTCATAAAAGTAGAGATTCTGAAGGGCAATTGAGACAATGGGATTGGGGAACGAATAGTAAAGAATTTGTTCCCAATGAGACCTAACCCAAAAGCACGAGAGATAGAGAGACCTTCGTGGTGGGGGTAAGTTCTCCGAAATCAGTGGTGGCAGTCGCCGGAGGTGAGGGAGCTCTGGGGTTAGGTTGTGGTGGTCGCCGGTGGTGGTGGGAAGAGTATCCGTATGGGGTCGAAATTGGTGGTGGTGGCAGTCACCTCTCTCTCTCTCTTCTCTGAAATTTTTGAGCGTCAGAGTGGAGGAAGGGAAAGGAAAGGGGAAACGCGACCTGGGACTTGGGTTTTCTTTTTTTTATAATAATCAAAACGACGTCTGATGTCAGCTGACGTCATGATGATGTCAGCACGTTGTGTGAATGGTTGTGTGTCCGTACGTTGTGTGTCTAGCATTTTTGTTCTAAAAAAGGCTCCTTGACGTAGATTCCCTAGAGGAGTGATTCAAGACTTGTAGTTCTTTATTTCTTTTTGCTTATTTGAGAAAGGGAAATCAGGTACTGTTAATGTCAGAATCCATTTGCAGTCCTACATTGGTGGAAAATATGGAAATGATTTTAGTATATAGGTGATTCCGATCATCTACTGTATAACTTGAGGTTAACATTTTGAGCCATGTTGTTAGGCGAATGGTTAGCAGGTCAGTTGGGGCGGATCGTTACAATTGGTATCAGAGTACAATCTTGGTCTACATGGTGCGGGCCACCTCTAGAATCTAGTACAAACACACTAATTGTGTTGTACAGAGTTAAGTGTCACACCATGGCCACCAAGGGAAGGTTGTTGGGCCAATGCAACGAGGACATTGCAGCCAAGGTGGAGAGATTGTGAGAACCTACTTGTGCAATCCCACATCGGTGGGAAATATGGAAATGGTTTAGTATATAAGACCCGTTCGTTTTGGAATTTTGGATTTGTAGGTAAAGAGTGTGGAGACAAATAAAGTAATGATTAGAAATAAGGGTAATGATTAAAGAGAGATAGAGAGAAAAATGAGAGTAATTATTGGAGAGAAATAAGATAATGATTCAAATCCAAAATCCAAAACCCTTAAACACACAGGGTCTAAGTTGTTCCAACCAGCTATCGTATAACTTTAGGTTAACCTTTTGAGCCATATGGTTAGACATATGGTTAGCAGGTCAGTTGAGGCGGGTCGTTACAGTTAAAATACTAAGTTCAACCTATATAGAGTTTTGATGAACCTAGTGGTCAAATTACATCAGTTTGGGATAGAAATTATGGATGGTGCTTACGGCAATAGGAACCACACAATTAGCAATCACAATTTGAGGTACTGGAAATATACAATATGCATCCCTTTCTCTAGAGTATTTCCTTCATATCTCAATTTCATATTCTGTAATTGATATCTTGCCACATTTGAATTATGTGTAATTTATTGGAATCAAGAACCGTTGTCATTATTTATTGACTAAAGCAAGGTTCTAAAAGATGCTAGGTGCTCCCAAGTTGGTCGGGTACCGCCTAGCACCTAGGCGGAGGACTAGTCGGCCGCTTAATCGCCTAATCCCTTTGGCGTTGGATCCTCGCCTAGCGCCTAGGTGGGGACATTTAGAACACTGGACGAAAGAGATTGCCACTAAATGCTGCATAAGATATCTTGGCTTAATGCCATGGAATGAATTGGTACATGAACAAGTGAACTCGGCCAATAGTCCTCCAAGATATACCTTTTTGGTTGAAGGGGTGAGGTCCAGTCACTATTGTGTACCAGAGAAGCTAGATTTAATCCAGCTTGAGATAATCTCGCTTTGTCGTTGATTGAGCTAATTCCTTTGCTTTGAGCTATTATTCGTCGTATTGAATACTTCCCACGTAATTTATGTGGCAGGTTCAGGAAGGAGTTAGCGGAGACCATGTTGGAGCATTATTGAGGATTTATTTTTGTTAGAGATATTTGAGGAAATAACTATTGTTGTAGCAATTGAGGATTTTAGGCCGCATGATATAGATTTTATCTTGAGGACTTGTAATTACTGGAGATGTATTTATTTTGAGGCAAAGCAAAAATTCGGGTCGTCAGACAAATTGTCTTATATAGCATGTGAAAAGCAATTTTTGCACCTTTGTAGTCTTCCACAAGCTACAAAAGAACATTGTGTCCATTGTAATTAGGATTTGAGGATGTCATAGAGATTTTTTTGAATTTTTTGGAGGCTACTTTACGACAATAGGTAATTTGTTATACAATAAGGAGTAACTTATAATTTTTTAATCTTGAGTTGGGGAGCCCAAACCAAGGGATATCATGTTGCACCCTAAAGAGAGAGATTTTCTCCAGCAGAGGGAGTGGCTAGTGTGGTTCGAGAGGAAGTTGGGTCTGCTCTCTGGCATTTATCTTAGTGGCTGGCACTGGCATCTTTAGTTGTTGGAGTAAGGCCAGGATGAGCATTAGTCCAAGCAACGGCGGCTCGCCGACCACCTCTATTGGAACCATGGCCCCGTGAGAAGGTTGAGGAGACTACTGAGGTTGATCGGCTGACTCATCTTTTGCTCGGGTGGAGGCGAAGGAGAATATCCTCTAAACAGTGACTGGGAGGTAGAGGCTTCCTCGATTGTAAAAAAGCTTACCCAACCCGGAAGTGCAGATGGTTGTGTTGATAGCAGGATTGTTGGCCTTAAGGCCGAGCAAATAAAGGTGCTTCAACAAAGATTTAAAGCATGCAAGGCACACGTAAGAGTATGATAATGTTCGGCATGAGAAGCTTTGTCTCAACATTTAATGAGTATAAATGACAAGCAAAGCTGAGGAGCAATTATAGAGAGGTTTTCCTGAACAAGTACAAATTAATAACCGTGCATGTGACATGTGAGTTCACACTGAGTAAATTGGACCATACTATTGAACGAGTAGGTGGTCGGTGGTAAGCGCATATGGCACGAGAGGCCGGTAACGGATTTGGTTTATTCAACATGCATGACGGCCAAACAAGAAGGAGAGTCCTAACCTGTACTGCGTTGAGTGATAAGGCAGTGGAAATATTCTAGAAGGTTTCAATATAGCTACGCTACGTGATAGAGCAAAATCTAGCGAACAAAGGATCTGGTAGAGTTTCCTAACGAAGATAGGATACTCGGCTTATTATGGAAAGAGATCTCATTGCTTTCCTACTGAAAATTAGGGTTTTCTTCTAGTTTGAGATACTAACTTAGGCATCAGAGAGCCTTTGCCGTCGAGAGGCAAAGGTGCACTCACCCTTGTCTATTTTGCAGTTAGGGTTTTAGCGAGTAGTCATGTGAGGTTGATCAACAAAGAAGTTGTTCTAGCACTAGAGGATTTATTCCCCTTACAGGTTGGTTACTCTCTGACGTGTAAGTAAAATTAGTACAACTCTCTCCCTTATCCTCATTGATCATATTGTGCAAAATAATCCACGTCTTCATGACTTTCCGAAGCATTTTTTGACCCCAAAACTGTGTCAATCCTTTTATGGTTTGCAAATTGAGCTTGCAAAACCCCAAATGCCCACTCCACATCCTTTCTTGTTGACTCTTGCATCATCGAAAAAGTGCAGTTTTTTGGCTCCTTGGGGAGATGAAATAATTTGAACCAATGTTTCCCATGGAGGACATATGTCATCCGCTAGATATTATCTCATATTATAGGCATGTCCATTGATAGAGTAATTAGCAAAAGGAGCTCGCCCTTGGACAAGTTCATCAAAAAGAGGAGAACGATCTAAGACATTGAAACCTTTGTGTGATCCCGGCATTCCAAAAAGGGCATGCCAAATCCACAAGTCATAAGAAGCAACGACTTTAAAAATCATTGTAGGTTTTTTTAACATGAACGCAATAGGCACCTGTCCATGCTGTCAGAAATTCTTCCACTCCAATGCATGCAGTCCAAACTTCCTAACATTCCGGAAAATCCGCGAGCCTCCCCAATAGCAAGCAATTTACTAACATCATCTATTGGTGGAGATCTTAAATATACATCGCCAAAGTTTTCGATAATCGATTTACAAAAATGGTTGAAGCATTCAATTGTAGTGCTTTCTCCTGAACGCAAGTATTCATCAGTTGCATCAGTCGGCATTCCATAGGCGAGCATTCTCATTGAGGATGTCATTTTTTGAAGGGAGGATAGTCCACGTGCCTCGCATGCATCTAGCTTTTGAACAAAGTAGGGATTGTGTTCTTCAATAGCATTTAGAATCCTCCTAAATAGGTCGCATCTCATTTGAAAGCGTCTGCGAAATACCGATGGCGAGAAAATAGGATATTCGGCAAAATAATCCGCAACTTGCTGATCATGACCCGCTATTCTTTCACGTTGGTAGTATTTCTGTCCCAGAACAAAGCCACCCCATTGCTTGCGTTTTCTTGTATCTTGTCTCACCATTTCTAGCATTAAGCCATGATTTGCCTCATAGAGACCCACAAGTGTAGCTATGGCTATTTCTTCATCACTATCACTAGACGAGGATGATGAAGAAAGTGTAGAATATTTAGAAGGCTCCATTGTCTAATTGATGTGAGAAAGGAAGTGATCTCTCCAACATAAATTTGGTAAGATTTTGTCTAGGATAAGACAAAATTGAGCGAGAGTTTCGTCTGTAAAAGGGGAAAAATATGAGGGAAATAAAATAAAATAGGAGATGTTGTTGGTAAACAACGGAGGAAAACAAATATAGAGGAAAATACTTTTGAAAGTATAAAAATACAAAATGTATTTGAGTAAGAGATTATTTTGTCATTGGAATAAGCCGGACCATAATGAATTTTGACCTAAATTTAAGGGGAAATTATACTTTGCCCCCTTAAACTATCACCCGGCCACACTTTGCCCCCTTCAACTACTCAATCGAACACTTAACCCCCTTTAACTATGATTTCGCTGCCACCCCTTTAACTCTGTTAACGTTTTGAGCTAAATTACGTAAATACCCTTAGACAATACAGGTAGATATACATACACGATACTCCTACAGATTTCCCCAACGCACAATACGATTTCCCCAACCCTAAAAGCTAATATTTCGGTCCATACCAATTTTTTTATTTATAAAATTCAGTTTTTGTTAAAAAATTAAGTATTCCAAATTTCAATCCGTTTGAACCGGTGGAAAGATTTTCGTTTTCTGATCATTTTATTCTAAATGGTCATAATTAAATTTTGACTCTAGGGCTCTCGTTGATTAACCCTAAGAGATATTTGATTTTACGACTTTCTTAGGGTTAATCAACGAGAGCCTTAGAGTCAAAATTTAATTATGATCATTTAGGATAAAATGATCAAAAAACTAAAATCTTTTCACCGGTTCAAACGGATTGAAATTTGGAACACTTAATTTTTTAACCATATTTTTTAATATATAAACTGTCTAAAAAGGAAAAAAAAATTAAGTGTTCCAAATTTCAATCTGTTTGAACCGGTGGAAAGATTTTAGTTTTCTGATCATTTTATCCTAGATGATCATAGTTAAATTTTGACTTTAGGGCTCTCATTGATTAGCCCTAAGAGATATTTGTTTCTACGACTTTCTTAGGGTTAATCAACGAGAGCCCTAGAATCAAAATTTAATTATGACCATTTAGGATAAAATGATCAGAAAACTAAAATATTTCCACCGGTTCAAATGGATTGAAATTTGGAACACTTAATTTTTAACCATATTTTTTAATATATAAACTGTCTAAAGAGGTTAAAAAATTAAGTGTTCCAAATTTCAATCCGTTTGAATCGGTGGAAAGATTTTAGTTTTCTGATCATTTTATCCTAAATGGTCATAATTAAATTTTGACTATAGGGCTCTCGTTGATTAACCCTAAGAAAGTCGTAGAATCAAATATCTCCTAGGGCTAATCAATGAGAGCCCTATAGTCAAAATTTAATTATGACCATTTAGGATAAAATGATTAGAAAACTAAAAAATTTTCACTTGTTCAAACGGATTGAAATTTGGAACACTTAATTTTTTAACCAAAAATCGAATTTTATAAAAAAAAAATGGTATGGACCGGAATTGTATTCCGCTAAGGGAAGAAGAAAATGAACTAGTCAATGGAGGGGGAGAGAGAGAGAGAGAGAGAGAGAGAGAGAGAGAGAGAGATGGGTTTGTGTAAAGTCTGAAAATTTTCATTTCTGAGATGGTTGTGTATGCTAGAAAGAGAAGGAGAGGGTAATTTTGTCCTTGGGTTTCAAAAAAATTGGCCTGGAAAATTTTTCCATCCAAAACCCTAACTGACAACAAACGGAAGGGTTAGGGTGGCAGCGAAATAATAGTTAAAGGGGGTTAAGTGTTCGATTGAGTAGTTGGAGGGGGCAAAGTGTGGCCGGGTGATAGTTTAAGGGGGCAAAGTATAATTTCCCCTAAATTTAAATAAAAATTTTGATAAGGCGGAAGGTGCTTCTGTAACGCCGTTTTTCACTGCCGAAAGGGGCTGTAAAAAGTGGTAGAATCAGAGATGGGGATGGGGCTCTCAAACAAACGAAACAGCTGGTGTCATCACACACAACACATTGGTTTCTCCGTCTTTCTTGGAGAGAAAACAAGTGTTTCTTCGATCCGACCAACACCACCTGCATCCACCCACCTCCGAAAAAACCTGTATACATTAATTCTGTATGTTGTGTATATATCATTTTTGGTGACTATAATGACACAAGTATTTTCTCTGCTCCTCTTCATTCCTCAATTCCACAACACCACGCTCTCCCAACTAGGAGCTAGATCTCTCTAATGGCGCCTCAAGGACTCCTTGGATCTTCTATCTCTTTATCACCTCTCCCCAACAAATATTCACTTCCCAGAACCTCACCTGCAATCTCTACGGTAATCTCTCTTTCTCCCTCTGTGTGTGTGTAAATTTTCCAATTCTGTCGTATATATTGATTTTCTGTTCTATTTTTTTGGTTTCCAGTTGAAATTAGTGGAAATTGAGAAGACCCATTTCAAGTAAGTTATTGGTTATTGAAAAATTGCTACCTTTCTTTTCATTGTTGGGCCTTTTTTCCGTTAAAGGTTGAAATTAGAGGATATTGAGCAGAGTTATTTTAGGTAATGTTAATGGGTATCTGAAAAGTTGTCTCTCCCTCCCTCTCGTTAATGTGTCCTTTTCTGGTTCTAGGAATTAGTTGATTCTCATACATCCCCATTATTTTCTTATTTTTGTTCAATTGTGTGTTTCTGAATTTTAATCTTGAGTTTGACTCGAGGTCTTGGTTATATACAATGTTTAAGACACTGCTTAAGTGGTTCTTGATTCAGGAGTAATTTTATTATTAACATGTTGAATCATTTGTCTTAGTTTAGCTAATCTTGTCATATTGAAATTCAAGTCAATCTAAATCCTTTGTGGTCAAAATCGAAAATTTCACCAAAATAATGAAGCAAGTTTAAGGGCCGGAAGCCCACCTGGGTAACCCCCAGTGTTTCAAGGTTGATTATTAACATGTTGAATCCTTTGTCTTAGTTTAGCTAATCTTGTCATACGAAATTCAAGTCAATCTAAATCCTTTGTGGTCAAAATCTAAAATTTCATCCAAATAATGAAGTTTGTTTTAAGGCCGGAAATCCACTGGGGTAACCCAGTGTTTCAAGGTTGACACTACGACTAACCGTATATCTACAAGTGTTCGATTGTTCTTTAATTTGGTGCCAAAAAATTTAAAAATGATGATCGAAAATGCTAAATTTTTTGGTCCAAAAATTGCACGTTTTTTCATTAGGGACTATCATTTTGGGATGGAGGGAGTACAATATATGGCTGGAGAAGTGCAGAGGCAATGAATGGTTCACTTTCCACTATAGTTCAAACCTTTCCACGATACATCAACTTGGACACAAGGCTGTCAGTGCTCTTTTTATTATTATTATAATCGGTTAAGAAACTTTCTTGACCTGATCCGCCTGTGTTCGGTCCATCCAGTACGATGGTTGTGAACCGTGTAAACAAGTTTCAAGTAGCTTCCAAGATAGCATCAACAGAATTGAAAAAAATGATGCTGAATTTCGAAGTTGGAATAAATCCCCCGCTCTTCGGGGAAGACCTCAGTGTCGCCGGCGTTAATTCTGACACTATATTCATTTGCTTGAGCACACCTGGTTCCAACTTCTTATTTACTTGTCCTGATTTGTCCACGGCGGAGTTGTTTGCTTGTATTAATGCAGTTGTGAGATGGATCCTCTTCTTGCCATAATAATTGGTTCCTACACTAGTGGGGGAGCCTATTGTACTCTATCTTCTATTCTGTGTTACTCTTGCATATCAAACTTCTAATTTTACTGTTTTATGATGTATTTATAGGACTGTCATTCTTTTTAAGCTAACAGTCTACCATGCAACCATCAGGATTGACCCGAAGAGATAAGAATGTCTTTGATTTATTCTAAATCATCTGCGCTATCTAGTTGGCTGATGATTTGTAGTAATACATGTTTTCTACCCTCTTCTAAATGTGTACCTTTATCTATTCCATTCACAGAGGCACCCCTGGGTTGCGGCTGAAGGCCTCGATGGAGTCCTCATGGCTTACTGAGGAACTCGCAAATAACAAACAGAATATTACATCAGGAACTCAAAGTGGGTCTGATTTGTTCAATGAAATGAAAAACAGGTTTCTAAGTTTCAAGCAACACAAATTCCTGTAAGCAAAGTATTATTTTGGCCTAATGGTGTTCAGCTTTTATATGGAATTTGGTTGTGCTGATATGAGCCATTCCTTAAAACAGGGAAGAATCGGAACACTTCCAAAATCTTGCCAAGGGTCAAGCACCAAAGGTAATAAGTACTTTCTCTTTTGGATCATTAACCTTGTCTAACCCTTGTTATTTGTTGGAACCAACTTCGATTGCAGTGTCAATTTACCTCAATATTGTGCTAAAGTTGTTGAGATTTGTTCACTGACCGTGGCAAGAACAGTTCATGGTGATTGCTTGTGGAGATTCTAGGGTTTGTCCGTCCAACATCCTAGGGTTTCAACCAGGAGAAGCCTTTGTAATACGGAATGTGGCAAATCTAGTTCCCCCATTTGAGGTATTGTATACATTGCACTTGCTTTCGCTAAGCTTTACCATTACTGCTAGTAGTTCATCATTTCAGGATGCATAGATGTGCACAATGAACATTTATAAATGATACTCTATTTCAGCACACATGGTGTTTATTTGTTTGCTATTTTATCAATTGCAGAATGGGCCGACAGAAACAAATGCTGCCCTTGAGTTTGCCGTCAATTCTGTACTTGTAAGTAACTCCTGTTGTTCCATTAAAAAAAAAGAAAAAAGAAAAAGAAGCAATACCTACTGACATGGTTTTCTAGACTGAAAACATGTCCATCTAGTCACCATTGGTTGCGTGACCCGTACATCGCCTGGGACTCTATTTTATCATCTGTATTTTTCTATTAGGATTCAGATGCCAACCATTATTCCGTGGAACTAATTTTTTGGACCTCGCGTGTTAGTTTGGATAAAAGCCCAAGGTTTAATTGTAGGAGATTTTAAGCAAATTGAAAACAAATATTCTTTTCTCAGATGACTAGAGTTTCTCTAATCAACTTCTTGATGTAATTGTATTGAGCAAATTGGTCACCATTTGCTGACAAACTTGATCAGCAAATAACAATTCTTACTAAGTGTGAGCTTATTGCAGGTTGAAAATATACTAGTCATTGGCCACAGTTGCTGCGGAGGTATACGTGCCCTTATGAGTAGGCAAGATGAAGTAAATCCAAGGTTTGCCAACCTCGCCTCCCCCCCCCCCCCCCCCCCCCCCCCCCCCCTCTCTCTCTCTCATATTCACCCGTACACATACACATGCTCATGCGCGCACGCGCACTCTCTCTCTAAAACACACAAGCATGAATGCAGGTAAGTTTCCAACTCAAAAGCTTCCCTCTTGTTTATTAAGTGACCAAGCATTCGATACCCGAGCATAGCAGGATAATAGTCTCTAACAGTAGGCATATATTCAGTTCGAGTGAAAGAGAAGTGCTATTTGGATTTCTCATTGATCTCGTCTATTGTTTCCAGTAGCTTCATTGGAAGTTGGGTAGTGGTTGGGAAGAATGCAAGGTCAAGCACGATGGCTGCCGCTTCCAACCTAGACTTTGATCATCAGTGCAGACACTGCGAGAAGGTGATCTGTTTTATTACATTAATAAATTGTTCTTACCGATTATTATTTCAATGCAATAACCTGAAAAAAAAAAAACAAGTTTGGTTTTTGTGTTTTATTTGATATGGGAATGGCTATCCTGCCATCTTATGTCAATATAGTGAATACCCATTTTCTTCAGTCTTTTCTGGCACCTAATGCTAATGGTGGCTGTTAAGTTACCAATTGTCCGAAAAGTTTAAATTGTTGGAAAATGGGGCCAACAATGAATATCAAGCTCTTTAACACCATCCCGCGTGTAATCTTGTCTTGCACGTGGAGATGTAAATATTAGTATATGGAGCAAAATAGAATACCAAGGAAAGAAGCATAATGCAAATGAGGAAAATGCAAACGGAGAGAGTTGAACCTAGTACCTCTCCCAACTTGAGCTCTATACCATATTATTTTGCCAATTGTTCCAAAAGCTTAAGATGTTGGGAAATGGGTCAATAATGCACATCAAGCAAGGTTTTAACTAATGGTATTGGGATACGTACCTGTAACAGTCGTGGTGTAATGGCATCAGGAGTATTGAATAACACGAATCGATTGTCGCGGTCGTGAATTTTACACAAAAAAAACTGTCAAAACCACCCATAATGGTCGTCTGTGAATCCACAACGGAGTGATATGGAACGAGAATTGGCTGATATGCATCCATTTCCCTCCCACCGGTATATGGGGGTGTAATGGTATCGAAAGGCCAATAAACCATTGCGCGTCAGCTGTTATGTTAACGGCTGATTTTAAATCCTTGACTTCAAGCTCTTCACCAGTGGCAAGGGAAGTCCCTGCTCATTTGGAAAGCTTTGGGTCACTGCTTGGTGCAATCAAAAAATGGTATTAAGTAAGTTGTTGAAGGTTAGATCTGTATCTAGTAGTCCACCTTCACCTTTCCACATCTGAGGGGCTGGGTATTGGCATTAACATTTGATATAATGCTGGGCTGCTATTTCCTTTTAGATACAACTAATTCGTTTGATTTTACAGAAGACTATTTTGACATGTGTACACTCTTCCGGTTGGATGCTCAATTATTTTGAAAGATTATAAAATAGGTGGTTTTGGGGGGCCTTTGGTGCAATTAAATGCTTATTAAACCCTTATTCAGAGGGTTCAGTTATAATGAATTGTGAAATTAAACCAATAGATTGATTATAAGTAGAAGAGATGTGTAACATCAGATCAGGGTACAACTACAACTGTTAAGTTGAACAATTACTAACCACTCCTAAAACATAGTTATGTTTGAATCCATCTTATGAAACTCTCAAACTCAATATGAAATCCCTTTGGAAACGATCAGATATAACTTCAAGCTATTGCGACTGAATAATAATGTAATGTCTCTTCATTTGAAAGTTATGTCTATCCAAACTGATTCTTAAGGATGGAGGAATCATTATACTATACTGAATTTATAAATTGTTGAGCCATCATGCTAAATATTTAAGCCATTTATATCTTTCTTTCTCAGGAATCAGTCAACCGTTCATTGATGAACTTGCTCACTTACCCATGGATAGAAGAAAAGGTGGAGAACGGAGTGCTTTCCATTCATGGGGGCTACTATAATTTTGTCGATTGCACTTTTGAGAAATGGACACTTGATTACGAGGAAAGTGTTTCAAGGAAGGGAAGTGACATGTACTGTTTAAAAAACCGAGAATTTTGGGCTTGATTATGTTCTTTTTATGCCCTGATGATTAGTATATGTTTCCTGGATCATAGCATATGTATGTGCTAATAAGCGTGGAGCCGTGGAAACCTATCTAGATGAACCTTATCCTTTATGATATGCCCCATATCATAAAGGATAAGGCATTATCTTTCATCTAGATATGGGGGAAAATTCTACCACTTGTGTTTGTATTTTCATTTCTAATTTCCTTGTATTGTGGTTCGAGTGAAATGCTTTTTATTGTATCCTGGGCAGTTTCTCTGAACTCAATGATCAAGCTCTTATTGTGTTATGCTCTTTCTATACCCTGAGACACCATGTTTTCTTCTCTTTGTATTATAGTGAATGGGTAGTAGTGCAGTGCTCGGAACTGCGAGGACTGGAATGTTTTATTTAGGGTTGTTTGCATTAAAGATGAAACATCTGGTGGAAGTCTGGAAGGTACTGTGCCTGGTTGTGCTTTGTGTCTACACTTCCGATGGTTGATGTGCCAGGCCCTCCTGTGCCTTCCCAGATGCAGGATGATCAACTTTCCTTGTCTAGATGTGTGTCTGCTTCCCGAATGCCTGAACCTCATCAACTCAGCTTTGAGGACTCCTCGTCTGGTTAGGGAAGTTCTTCAGGACACTGCTGATGGACCTCAAAATTTGCGGTCTAAGAGGATTATGGCTTTGTAGCGATATCAACCAGAGGTATGCGGCCCTACAACCGTTAAGCATCCCGGCAATCGAAAAAGGAGAAAGATAGACTGTGTCAAAGCTGGTGATCAGAGTGTTAAGGCTGCACAACACCCCACCTGGAGGAAGCGTAAACGAGAAATGGTCATTGAGGATAGCTGTGGTGACCCTCATACTTACCGAATCCCTGCTTTTAATTGACTCATCTTTGCCTCGTGTTCCTAACCCTTGTTTTGTAGGTTTAGTTGGTCGTGTCTTCGGCATTGAGGGATGCTTGGGTTTCTTTTGGTTTTGTGAGGGTGTTTTGGTAGATCTTGTTTGTTTGTTTAGTTTTATTGGGTCTTTGTTTTTATTGTCAGGTTGTTTTTAGCTTCGGTTTTTATGCGTATGGTCTTGTTTGAATGAACAAGTATGGATGCTCTTTCTTTTGATATAATGGGATGATTTTGTTTGTCGAAAAAAAAAATCACAGTACATTTTTTCTTGTTTTTCTTATTGGGAGTGGTCAGAACATATTTAGGCCTCGAGCTTGGCATTGTAATTGGCATGGAGTTGTTAGTAGTATATTGTTCCCATTTTGATGTAATGCAACATTATAGAATGATGAATATTCTAGAATGATGAATCTTATAGGGCGAACGTAATGCACGAGGCTCCCCATTGCGGGATCTGGAGAAGGGTCGATGTAACAAATGTAAAACAATTTCAGCTAGTATAGTTAATACAGTTAGCGTTCATAGCACAAGTTATAGTTAATGAAGTTTGACAAGTTTGTTAATGCAGTTAGTAGAACTACTCTTCCATCCATGGAGGTGAGGTTTTAGTTCCTGTGTCTATGACACGCTGTAACCACCAAGGTTATATTAATTCCTAATGTTTACTTTTTAAGTAGTCGGATTTTTTTTCCCCCCGCTACAAAACTAAGGTTATTTCAATTATTGGTTTTTTGAATTTTTCATGTTTGAGATGTCTCGGAACCCAAGTACCAAAAATACACACTTATGAGTTAAATCTAAAAAAGCATACTATTTTTAATCGAAGTTAAATCTAAAAATAGAGTAAAATTATTAACGAGTAGTTGCGAATTGGGTTGTTTGACGGGATATAAAACTTATGGTAATCTTATTTACTGAGGAGACCACATATGTGATAGGAGTATTTGGTTAAAGTTCATAAAAATTGGATTTACACATTAAATGTATAATTCCACAAAATTTGGAAGATATAGGCCCCGTTTGTTATCACTTATAAATTTGGATATTAGACATGATTATTTTGATTATACATTTACAAAACTTAAAATAAGTTGGAGATGTGCTTATTACAGTTTTTTATAATTTAAAATAAAAGTTCAGCATGTTAAATAAGTTGTAGATTAACTTATTATCAAAAAAGGGAATTGATTTTGCCACTCCCATTTTTGTTAATGCCACTCCCCCTTCTCTCACAAAACAAACCATCTAATAAAAACACAAAGGGAGTGACATTAACAAAAAGAGGAGTGGCAAAATCACTCCCCCCAAAAAATGTCTAAATCAACCTTAATCATAATATATAAATACTTTTGAATTAAGTGCTTTCCCATAAAATGTACTTCCACAACTTCAAATAAGCTTAAAAAGTTACACATTGAAACTTAAAATAATCTCAATTTTTTTGTTCAAATAAGCTAGAAAGCAAAATAAAGGAAATGATTTTGACACCTCCTTTTTACAATTCATATTTTTTTTTTGTCTTTATTCAAATAAGTTTACTATTTTGCCCCTATTTCAATGTATTTTTTTACATATTCAAAGATAATATTGTAATTTATTATGGATAAAAGACAAAAAAAAAGTTTGAATTGAAAAAGGGGAGTGCGAAAATCACTTCCCCTAAATAAAACGAGCATTCATAACTGTTCAAAAAAAAAAAACTATCAATTTTTTTAAGCAAGTTAAATAAAGTTGGTTCAATGCAAGTGTGAGATTATAACCTCGCCATTAAAAAACGGGGCGATGGTCACAAAAAAACACGGCCCGGTTCACTTTGAACCGTTCACCGCTCCAAGTCTCGGTTTCCTAAACCTGTCGGGTTGCGTAATCAAGACATGAACCGGGCTGCTTACTGCCTCTCTATAAATAGTCAGAGGGCTAGGGCTCAAAATTTGATCGGGAAGAGAAGACTCCGACTTACAGCGATTCCTTCCCAAACGGTCACTCTTTTCTCCACGTCGTCGCTCTCTCTCTCTCTCTCTCTCTCTCTCTCTCTCATGCGAAAAGTGTTAATTTTTTCATCTACTTTTGTCTTCGATTATTTGGTTCCCTATTGGTATACGCATGTTCTACTTGCAAGTGGGATTGATTTCAGTTGGTGCGTGTTGCAGACCTGTTGATTGATACGCATGGGTTACGAGTCGGACGACGCCTCTCAGGACGGTCGGGATGAAGGTGGGTTCAAATCGTTTTGGAGATTTTGGGAATGTTAGAAAATCATGCAAGACAACGTTTGCGCAAACTAGCTGTTGAATGCTTAATAAATCAAAATCGTTGGTTAGCATCAATTAGAAAACTAGGTTTTGCAAGTGCGAAGGTTCATAACCCCAATGGGGTTTGGCCCGAGTGGCAAAGTGCTTGCTCCCATGTAGTCTCAAGGTCGAATTAAACGTTCCAAACCTGGCGGCCACTGGAGGTTTGCCTGGTCATTAGCTTCGGGGGCCTGAAGTAGTCGAGGTGTGCACTGGCTAACTCGGACACTCGGTTTACAAAAAAAATTCGTACTTTTTTGGTGGACATGATGAAGTGTTTATCCACGAGCACCAGAATGACGAGGTTAGGTTGTTTATTGGGACATTGTATTTTTGTTCAATTTTAGGCCCATCACAGTAGTTTAGCTCCAATTCACACGAGATTTCTTAGGTTTGTTGGAAAATTAGTAGTTTTGTTGGAGGAGATGATGGAGTGTTTGCACACGACTCCATGACGGCAAATGCTAGCTGTTGAATGCTTAAAGCAATATGTAAAATGGTTGGTTAACATTCATTTAACTAATAGATTCGGACATCCTATTTTGGCTCATTTTCCTGACCCAATGTAGTAATTTAGCTCCTCTTCACATGGTATTTCAGTGGTAGGTGGGAATGTATATGATTTCTGTGGTTATGTTACATATAGTGATGGATTTAGGATTTCAACTTTGGGGGTGCGAAGTTATTGATTGAGGGGTTGAACCATTATAATTTTGTGATCATCTACAAATCTGTTTGTATAATGAGATTTTGTATAATTGGCGGTGCCAACAACCCCTGTACCTGTTGTGCATCCATCACGGGGAACATCTGAGATCTACTCAAACTGGAGAACTACTGCAAAGCGATGAGCTGCAAGTTAAGAATGGAGTCATATAAAAATGTGTTTTTCTATTTTGTGCTCGATTGCCAGACAAAATAGGTAGACTGTTGAGCTCATTTGCTAGACCAAATAGTGTGTTTCATGCTGTTTATTTTATGGGTTTCGCTAGCCAGTGTTGTATAGTTTCTTTATTTATTGCCATAAAAAGGTATTGCTATATTTGCTAGGATTTTCCTACAAAGACCATGTAACAAGACTAACGAACAGATACTAGTGCTTATGTTTATCATTTTTTCCTCTGAAAATTTTGGTTTCTTGATTTGTTAGATGATGAAGATGATTATGAAGAGGCTGGTGGGGGCAACCGACTTTTGGGATTCATGTTTGGGAATGTTGATGGCTCAGGAGATCTGGATGTTGATTACCTTGATGAGGTAAGATTCTTTTCTAGACGTTATAATAAGTTGCTTACTATGCATATTCTTGTTCGTTATTACTTTATAAATAGAACCGGCCTTCATAAATATACAGAGGTGCACCATTATGCTTTTGTATTAAGTTTATGATTTGAAATGGATTTTGTTGTCATGACTCTCCTGTCGAAAACAAGCAACTTTTGTTTTGCTTGCTTCTTCCCACTTCACCACCCCCCACCCCACCCCCACCTGGTAACTGTAATGGAGCATATGATATTTGAGCTCTGCTTAGAAGTTGAGTTGACCAGCTATTGAGTTCTTAATCTTTCCTGTTGAACTGGTTCTAGGACATTTTTGTTGTTCATTAGTGTATCAACGGGATTGGTGAAAATTGGCTTTGTGTGTGTGTGTGTCCTCGTAAGTCACCTTTTTTGCAAGTAATTTTTTGCTGTTAACTGCTTAGGAAATCAAAGCATGATTGCAAAAGAAAGTTCATGATGCTGGAAGTAACGAATTGAGGTTGAGACCTGATAGGTTATAAAATTTGATCTAATGGGGAAAGGTTTCCATTTATAGGTCAACAGCCAATAAATTAGCAAACTTAGTGCTGCTGTACTTATCTACTGTTGAATTGTACAAAATTGTTACCTTTATACATGGATTGCACCGGAATTTTGAATAAAGTTTTGCATATAATCACGACGTTTACATATGAAGATCTAGTTTCACCTTGCAAGTGATTTTCCACCATTCTAGTTTCATACTGAAGTAATATATATGTGCAAGTATAAAACAATCTCCATTATCCCATGTTCTGAGATAGGCAGCTTCAAGGCCATTTTATGTCATGCGATAGACTTCATATCCTTCTAATAATGCATCAGTGGAAGAAAGCAAGGAAGGATTCGACATCTAAAACTTGGTGTTTATTTTTAAGAAAATAGGTTGAATTGCTTTCTTGCTCGAGGTCTCAAATCTTAGAGAGCGTGCATGCAGCTTGTCGTTTTACATATTGTTCATATGCCATACTTCTGATCCTTTCTAAGGACGCGTCTCTTCCAAAGCTTAATACTTGCTCCTGGAATATGCTTGTATGCTCTTATTGCTCTCACACTTTGTTCTTTGAACAATCAAATTGTCCAAAATCTTTGTTGACGGAATTTTATTGTGCTGGATTGGCATTCCATCGCAATGAACCAAGTCTCTTTTTGTGGGCTCCTGTAGCTCAGTTGGTTAGAGTGTTGGTTTTATGAACTGAAAGCCGTTTGAGCGCCGCCAGGACCTTTTGCTCATTGTTCCTTGTTCGTAGGTTGTTGTTTCCATAAGAAAATTTTTTTCTTCCCTCAGAATATAAAAGAGCTAACTTTGTCTATTTAACCTCGTGTATCTATTATCCTGTGTAGGTGGTCTAATGGTATGAACTAGCTTAGATGGAAAATGGTGATAAGGTTATAAATATCTTGCGACATAATCCATGTGGGAGATGCAGAAAACCTTTTTATGGATTGCAAGAATATACATGCAATAGTTAGGGCTTAGATCGACGAAAAAGTGTATTCCTTCACTTGCAGTTCGTGGATACCATTTAAGTACAAGTGCATAAGGGCACTCAATTTGCATTAGGAGCCTTACCTTCCTATTTTTCTTCAATCCTTGATGGTGACAGAAAATACAAAAGAGGAAATTAAGGAAAAGCCAAGGAGAAAAAACCTGCCGAAAAAGTGAAGTACGATAATAGCAAATTATAAATGACGCCATTCTCTAGTCTCCGAAATGAGAACTAGGGAATCCTCTTACAGGGACCCAAAAAATGCATAGATAGTGAGCTCTCTCCCACAAGGAATCATCTGCATCAACTTTATCTTCAAAACTATTGGAGACTTGGACTCTGAAAATGAGAAAATTTTGGTTGCTATGGACATGACTCTGACCTTTTAGTTGGACTGTCATCTATGTTTCAGGTTTCTAACAGAAATATGCATACGACTTGAATGATATAATACATTATGCTTTATGGTACCTTTTAAATACCATCTAGCCTTGGAAATGAGAGAAAGGAATAAGACAATTTGCATTGTTCCATTTCACAATATTCTTGACATGAGAATTGGATGAACCTGGGCAGTTTGACACAGCCATAGGAAACCCATACCTGAGTCCTTGTAACATGGTGGGAAATACACTTTAGGTTGAGAACTGGTGGTCCCTTGAATGAGATGTAAATTTGGTATAGAGATGTCATACGATAGATTTATACTATACACGATTGAGATCTCAGGCTTGATCATTTTGTGTCGTGTTCACTAGTCTTTTGACTCCCTATTCCATATATTTTCTGCATTTTTGCAGATCCTTCAGCACTTATGCTAAAGTTGTGATTGTGTTCCTTAGGATGCGAAGGAGCATCTTGCTGCATTGGCTGACAAACTTGGTTCATCCTTGACAGAGATTGATGTATGGGAACTGCAATGTACTCTGTATATGTTTTTCAACAATAATTTAGGGAGGCTTTAAGTTATGAAAAATTATTGAATGGTCTTGGCGCACCATCATGTGGTGCCCCAACACACAGATATTTCTGTGAGCTCTACCACTAAGAGTATGGACTCCACAGAAATATGTGATATTGAGAGGTGTTGGGGGGCACCACGTGGCGGTGCCCCAAGACCACTGTATCATTATTCAAGTTACAAGCATCCATAGTCTTATATTGGTTCAGGGGAGGTACAATCCAAGTGTTTGTTTTCATCTTGTGATGCTAATTACTTTATTTGATTCACAGTTGTCAGTAAAGTCATCACGGACACCTGTTGATGCTGCTGAACAAGGTGATGTCGCATGCCCGTAAAAAGCTCATCTCCTGTTGTTAAGTTGTTATCTTGATTTGTATAACAGATAACTGAATTTCTCTTGAAATACTTACTCCTACAACTTGTTAGCACTAGTGTGAATTAATGTAAAAGGCACACCGAGGTGCCAAGATCTTCTTGGCCTAGGCATGGCGTCATTGTAGTCTCAGACTCTCTGTTATGTATGCACTCAATTGATCAATACGGTATGCCACAAAAAGGTCCCTTGAACTTGAACTCATTATGGTTGTTCCTGTTTGCTCAATTGAGGATGCCCACCATAAATTTCGCGGAATTAGAAACAGAAAAGGAACCCAGGTGCTTCAGAAGAAAAACCACCAGCAAAAGAACTTGCAGGGCGAAAAAAAATTCGGCAGGGAAACTAAGCGGATTAATGGACGTGAACCTTGGAACAGAACCGTTGAAAAACGTGGCAGAGAAGAAGAGAATTACCTGGACTGCAGCCGAGGAAAAAGAACACCCAGAGACCAGTGAATGTGTAGGAGAAGGACTCCTGTTGGACTAGAGGACAGAAAGAAGAGAAACAACTGAGGCTCTCTAAGTGTGTGCCTCACCGAAAGGGGGTAATTCGCCAAAAACCTCGCTCCTTGAGCGCCCCATTGAGTGCACCTTTGCTGAAGGGCACTAAGACATAAATGAAGATCGCTAGTGTGATGTCCAATGAAGGGCAACAAGGTCGTTGTCTATTGAGTGAGAGATTGTGACTTCCCACATCCGTGTTGGTGGGGTGTGGAAATCTCAAGTGAATGAGTTATATATAATGAAAAGCCACTTGCTAATAAAGTAGCCTGAGTTCAAGCTTTTGGGCGAAGTGTGGGCCCACTTTCAAAGCGCATGAGTGCGCGCCTTGCACCACATCAAAAGGCTTGTTCCTTGCATTTCAAAAAGTTAAATGAAGCTCACTAAGTGAACCTAGCCATAAGGCTTTCTTCTTGAGCATCTAGTTGTGCACCTAAGCACGCGCTAGCTTTGTGTTTTACAGCACTGATTAACTCTAGGGTATTTAGATTTATGGAAGACAGGTCCCGAAATATTGGGTGTTCTGTGCTTCATTATTGCTATGTGATAACTAGTCATAAAGTTGAAGTCAGCCAAAGATACTGTTTTTGCATTCGTGATGCTTGGTTTCAGGCAAGATAATGTCTATAATAGCTAAGATGGTATTTTCGTTAGTTTGTTAACGAATTTGAATTGACTGAACTCGCTTTGTGGTTCACATGCGCAATGTTCCTTTCAATATTATTCCGAGTAGCATGATGAGAGATTATTTTTAGACTATTTTTCTATCACAAATTGTGTGTATGAAGCAAGGGTTGATATGTTTGGCCGCCTTCATGGGCTGCGAGAAAGTGCAAAATGATCTGAACCTAAAGGAGTAACAATTACTCTGTCAATATGACTAGGAATTTTTCTAAAAGCAAATATTTCCTCCAAGATCTAGCTGACAGTGGATTGATTACAATTGATATGTTTTATTCTGAAAATAGCTTGAATTCTTGTGGTCTTCATCATATTTTATTTGAAGGAAGATGCATGACTAATCACAGTTGTTGCCACGAGGTTTCTGACATGATTTTTGCTTTTTTCCTTCTTCTATCGGACAACACCTATTCTTATTGATGCCTTGATGGTATTCCAGAACCTGGAAGTGTTTGTATCATTGCTCTTTACTATTATGAGACAAATTTTCAGTCTACTTCCCAATTATACAGTATCATACTCGATGGCCTGTTTCTAGTTATATCTCTGACTGAGATGGTTGGGTTTTTGGCCGCTAGATTATGATGAGAAGGCCGAAGATGCAGTTGATTATGAAGACATTGATGAACAGTATGAGGGACCAGAGATTCAAGCTCTTTCTGAGGAGGACTACTTGTTGCCAAAAAAAGACTATTTTGCTACAGAAGTTTCAGAGGTTACGTTGGTGCAAAAGACTTCTGTGTTTGATGATGAAAATTATGATGAGGAGGATGATGCAGCAGGATTTGAGAACGAGCATGAGTTGGTGGACACCAATGCTGAAGTTCAGACTATTCCTTCATTAGGTTGGTTTACTATGTGGTCTATGGTCCACTCATATCAGTTTGGTTGACATTTGTTTGTTGCAAACCTTGGTTGTGTTAAGGAAACCAAATGTCAAATTGTATGTTACAGTTATTGAACGTGATCTTCATTCAGTGCCTTCTTGGTCATCGATGGTGTATATGTATATCGTAGGAATCTTTTTCTTGAAACACATTGGAGTGCTTGTGACTCCTATCCTAGCTGCTTTCTTCCTTTCGATGTACTTTCTGTTAGATACCAGTCAATTCTTATAGTATATGGCTTCCCATTGTTCTTATTACGAAATTCATTTACCATTAGCCATTAGGACTTAATATGGACGTTTCCCCCTCTAACTGGCTTTTCAAGGGACTTGAGATCAGTTATTTTGTTTTGTCTTTATATTATCTTTCTCTTACTCTCTCTCCCTAGCATTGTACTTATGATGCGAGTTGAGTAGTCTGCCATACATTATTATGGTTTTTATGGTGTTTTATGCATATTGCTTTCGATTTGTGTTTCCAATGCCATTTTGCATGTAGCTGATAACCTCAATCCATCATGAAATCCATCATGAGGCAATATATTGGTTAAGGTGTTTTTGACATGTACAAGTTTGTTCAATTGGCAATTTATTGTGCTACTCTCACGTGTATGTTGGCATTGATAAGTCTAGGAAAAAGAAACTATTCCTTGTTTATTGTGTTAATATTTGCCATGTTCGTTTGTTTCCTGCTTTCTAGGCGTGCCAGGTGATACCTCCGCTGTCCTCACTGAAGGCGAGAGGTTTCATGGGAATGACCTACAGACCCATTCTTTTGAAACAGAAACAGAAAACATGGCTGTTGATTTGGCAGATTTTCAGGTCTGAATTGAACCCCTGTTTCTGTCTTTTTATTTATTTATTGTTATTGTCATCCTTTACTTACAATTGTATTTTGGCTCTTACTGCGGTTTCCAGTTTCTTTTCCTTGATATTTCTGTTGATCTTGGAGTGATTCTGGTTGCTGTCATGAATTAATTTATGTCGCCCAATTTGAGTATATCAAATTCCGTATCTTTTTGTTATTGGGTATTAGCTTAGTTGCAGGAACCTTCTATGTGGGTGGCGAATCCACCTCGGAACCTCGCTCCCATTGAGAAAGGAACCCGCTCCCAACTAGGATAGACCTCTTTAAGCATATAAACCCAAAAGAAACAAAAAGAAAAGACACCAAGCAAGAGAAAAGACGAAGTAATGATAAGATATTATAGAAATATTAACTTATATTTGCTTAATTACTTAATATAACCATAATATTACTTAGTCACTTAGACAATCTTTGCAATTGACATGAATGACGCATAATAATGTCTTCTTGCGTTACATATTTTCATGTATTACTTCTAAACGCTCCCCGTCCCGAAAGAGGAATTCATATAATCCTCCGTCTCTGATCCCCGCCCCCCCCCCCCCCCCCCCCCCGTTTCGTGCAACTAAGATATGTAGAACAACTAGACTAGAATCACATATTAAAATTATAAATATTTTTATGTTTTGCAATTTAAGTGGTAAAATAATATTTTCTTTTTGACATTTAACTATAGTAATATACATAAAATTATTTATAACTTAAATAATTTTTCCTAAACGCTCCCGACGGCGCTCCCACACTTCTATGATCATCCGCTTCCCTGCCCCCGCTGCCGTTCCCGATCCCACTTCGTGCAACTAAGGGTATTAGAGTACAGGAAAGTTGTTGTCGTGATGTAAATCCTGGTGTTCTATTATATAATGGAAACAATTAGAATTCGTCGCCATATACTTTTTGACTATGCGACAATGTTTATATTCCTTCCTATCGGAAGCATAACCACTTAGAAATAGGTTGAAGTATCCATATCCGGACATAATGGATGCAGATGCATATCGGACATGTATCGAATTGATTCCCTGAATTCTCTGGACTATCCTCTGACATTTCAACTCTGTGTGGCTATTTTTTTGAGGTGAACTCTGTGTAGCTATGAAACACGGGTACTTCAAAAAGATTGCTGTAGGAGTACCCTGCACGTGTATAGCTGCATGCGTACCCAGTACATGAGTAGTACTATGTCTATTTTTTATTTCTATGGGCTTGAATTATTATTTGGTATGGTGATGAGGAAGAGTGTTGCTCTCCCTTGTTTCTGTTAGTTGAACTAACTATTATCCCCCTGAGCTTACCCCTTTAGCAATTTGAAGTTTTAACATGGCTGGGTAGTTGGTGGTTCCTGTCTCTGTGCTGATAGACTATGATAATAACCTTATTAGTGCTCTCCCCTGGTTAAAATTACCCCAATAGATTTTCCTTGTATTATCATAGACACCTTCTTTTTCTATCATACTAACTTTCTTTATGTGGTTTTGCACCTACTCCTCGCGGATTACTCTGGTTGTCTTAGTATTTATTATGTCTACTCATGCTGCTTTTTGCATGCTATTTTAGGAACCAGAAGCTCTAGTGGAGCTGCTTGATGATAAAAGTTCTACTCCACTTCCTATGTTATGTGTAGAAGATGGGGCAGTCATCTTACGCTTCTCTGAAATCTTTGGTAATTTTGAACCGATGAAGAAGAGAGAGAAGGAGGACAGGAAGTACACAATTTCTAGAGGTATATAGTTTTCGAGTTCTGTGTAAGGGATAATCTTCCAGAGTTGATGTTTCAATCCTCTCCATGGGAAGTTTAACACAGTGATTTGTGCAGTGGCTTGGTATATGCCTTTTATATAACTTTTTTGTAGCCTCCTTGGCTGCTTCCTGTCTCCATTTATTAAACTTGATTTACTTTTTATTTGCAATGTGTCAAAAGGATTTGGTGTTATCTCTGTTCCTATTTGCATGAGGAGAATTCCCTTATCGATGTCTCTTGTTTTTTTTTCTCTCCATTCTGCCAGAGAAATACAAGTCCATGGATACTTCAAACATTGTTGAAGAGGATGAAGAGGGATTCCTGAAGGGCTCTTGCCAAGGTTTTCCTATAATGAAACATGCACATGTAATTCGAGATGATGTTTCGGGAAGAATGGACTATGAATTACAATCAGAAAAATTTGGGTTTGTTCAAGGGGCTCCCATGTCGGCTCCACAGTTTGATGAGCAAAGGCAAGACTCTTATCTCCTGGCTGAACCAATGAAAGCGGATACAACAATAGACTTATCTGCAGAGTGGAACTCACCTTTATCACCTAAATTTTATCCTCTTGATCAGCTAAACTGGGAAGATAAAATAATTTGGAATGAGTCTCCTACACAGAGTGACAATGCTGCAGAGAGTTATGAGACCGCTGGACCTGACTCTGAGGATCTGTTAAGTGTTCAACCAGAAGTGGGGCTGGAAAATAATCAGTCAGATTTGGAGATAGAATATGATGAGAAAGATCATGGTTCTTTTCTGCGTAGGTGCTCAGTTTTGGTGGAGCCCTTTGGCTCAAAAGATATTTTGGGTTTGACAAACCAATCTTTCTCTGAAACCAGATATCATCCCCAACTTTTGAGGTTGGAGTCGCGGTTGGGACCTCCAAGCAACTTAGATGGCAGAGAAGATGTTACCAAAGAGAACCACCTAAGTGATGCCATAAAGCATTTTAGCAAACTCAACTTAGAAAACAGAGACATGATGGAAGGATCTTGGTTGGACAGAATAATTTGGGAATCACATCAATCCATTCCAAAACCAAAGCTAATCCTTGATCTTCAGGATGAACAGATGCTCTTTGAAGTTCTGGATAACAAGGAGGGTAAACACCTTCAACTTCATGCTGGGGCTATGTTCGTAACCCGCTCTGTGAAGTCCAGTGGTGGCGATTCTACAGAGCCAAATGGCCATGGAGGTCTATCTGGTGCTCGATTCAACATTTCGAATGACAAATTCTATTCCAACAGGAAAGTTTCTCAGCAGTTGAAATCACATTCTAAAAAGCGTGCTGCTCATGGTGTCAAAGTCTTGCATTCAATACCTGCACTTAAGCTGCAAACGATGAGACCGAAGTTAAGCAAGTAAGATCAAGTGCTTTATCTCACTTGCAGTTATACTAGACACTTATATTGTTGGAAAATGTCAAAATAATTTGGACGTTGCTCTTTTGTTGTATGTCACGTGGCTTAATATGTCTTGCAGCAAACCATTTCGAACCATTTCAGCAAATGTTTGGAGTTAAGTTAGCTTTGCGTACTCTAGACAGACAACTAACCAGGTCTTATTGTTTTTCATCTTAGACTGTAGAAATATAAAATGCTCTGTGTAGTAAATAACCATTTCAAGACACTTATATCCATAGATACATTGTTGAATTAGTCATCAAGCATGCATAGGTTAGATATAAGCAGGCTTTTTCATCAAGAATATATTGGTTAGATGGCTTCCATGGTGGGGGTGTAGGGATGGACCCGGGGGTTGGGGTGGAGGGTGGTGCCGGCCGGGGCAACATTCTCCCCGGAACTAGAGTTTTGTTAGCAGCCTATAAACAACCACAAATCAATGGAATAATTATACAATAATGAAGGGGAATTCTTGGTAAAACTTCTTGGTACTGACTGAACAATCTTTTATGTGTTGTACTGTAGCTACATAAGTGAATGCAATTTGAGTGATCTGTTGTTGTGACCGTCTTTGTGTGCTTTGAAACTTGCAGGCCAAACCTTCCTTGCTTGTTTGTGTGCACGCACATTCGCGTGTGCTCACTGTATAAGCAAAAATTATGTTCTCACTGTATAAGCAAAAATTATTTGGAGAGATCTGCTTTGAGCTGTTTGTCCATGTGCTTTCTTGTCTGCAGCTTGAAATATCATCTTTGTTGTCGTTTCTGTATCTGAGTGCTCTTCTAATCATGCAGAATAACTGTGATTCCTGACTGAATTGAGGGATTCTTTGGGTTTTTTTTGTTGTTGTCTTTCTTGTATTAGCATTTCATACTTAGGCATTGCTGTGGTTTCTAAGTTAAGCTCTGTCTTATCTATATTTCCGGTTCTTATAAAAAAGAGAGGTTATCTATGTTTCCAGAAAATTCTAACCAATTCTTTTTCAGCAAAGATATTGCGAATTTTCACCGGCCAAAGGCTTTATGGTATCCGCACGATAATGAGGTGGCACTCAAAGAACAAGGGAAACTACTTGCCCAAGGACCAATGAAAATCATATTGAAAAGCTTGGGTGGCAAAGGAAGTAAACTTCACGTGGATGCCGAAGAGACCATTTCTTCTGTCAAAGCAAAAGCTTCAAAAAAGCTAGGTGCTTGCCTACCTTATGCATGCTATTTTTCTTCTTATGATGCTTGCCCTTGTTGTTTGCATAATGTCTCGATAGTTTCTCTCTTTGTTAGTAGTTTCATTCACTATGCCATTATTGTTTTGGAATAACTGGTACCTTTTAAAGTTACTTTATTTTTCTTTCTGCAGATTTTAAACCATTGGAACCAGTAAAAATATTTTATTCTGGACGAGAGCTTGAAGACTATAAATCCCTTACTGCTCAAAATGTTCGTCCGAACTCCTTGCTTCATCTTGTTCGTACAAAAGTACATTTGTTGCCCAGAGCGCAAAAGGTTCCTGGTGAGAATAAGTCTTTGCGACCTCCTGGCGCATTTAAGAAGAAATCTGATCTTTCTGTCAAAGACGGCCATGTCTTCCTTATGGAGTAAGTTTCTCCAAAAATTAGATCCAATATTCATCTGTAGTTGGGGTTCCTTTGGGTTATAAATGAAGTTAATTGGCTCTATCAATTTTTGTCAAATGGGTGTTCTGCTTATAGCCTCTTCTGATGGCTAGGTTATATTTTATGTTGTTCTTAACTTAATAGTTTCCTTAACGCTCTACATTTTCTTAATTAACATTGGGTTGCTTATTTGCATCCCATTTTGATTTGTTGACCTTTTGTACTTGAAATCATTTTTTATAAAGTATTTTTGTTAGTCGCTCTACTTTCACTCAATGATAGATTGCTTAAAATTGAATTATCTGTAGCATTTGAACAATTGAGGTAGATATAGGTTCCTTCATTGTTTGAATATATGACTTGTTGATTTCCTTCTCTAACTTCTTATCGGTCTAGATTTGAACCATGTTGCTTCATGTGCTATTATGTCTGTTCCTTTAGTTCTGTTCTTGCTTTCAGGTGGCCTAGGTTAAATTTTCTCTATTAGCTTAAAAAACTGGCCAGTTAATTCCACTTGCATGCTTTATTTGTCTTGATGCATGCCATGTTGGAAAATCAGAATGTTAGTCTACACCCCAACTTGTTTGCTCTCCCTGATCACTGAGTTTGTGATTTTCCTAAAACCTAACCGATAAGCAAATTTTTCCGGCCAAAAACCTAGAATCTTGCTCCTAATCCATACCTGTAATACTATTGACTCGAATTTTGACATCATTGATTGAGTAATCAGACAACCAAACTTAAAAGAGAGTTTTTTTTTTTTTTTTTTGTAGTTCTTTAGATGTGAATACTGAATACATTTCTCTGTTTCTCTATATTTGCACACACACACATAGACGTGTATCGGAAAGAGGGTTTTTATGGGGAAAGGAGGGCTAGCCGAGGGTTGACTGTTTAATCATTAAGGTGGACACATGGCGACCATTAAATACCGGGATAGAGGAGGGCAACAAGGAAATGGGACAAAGGATCCCAAGCTGACTAGAATACCACCAAAGAAAAGTACGGAAAGGAAACAAGACTAAATAGAAGTCTAGCTGCAAATCCCACACTGATCCATGATATCTAGAAGTATAAATCAACATTATCCCCTTAAGGAGGAGTAGAGATCGTAGCCCAAAAGGAAGAAATAACACGCTATCGGATAAAGATCCGATATTGTGGAACTTGTCCTCGAACGCCCTAGTATTCGCTCCAACCAAATAACCTAAAAGATTAAGTAAACACAAATCCACGAGGCTTTCGTCTTCTTTTTTTTTTTTTGATAAGTGCACACTTTTATTAAGCTCAAAACAAGGGAAACAAGGATTTCCAGGGAGTCAATCCCTTTACAGAAACAACTTACAACAGAAACAAAGCAAAAACAACCATTTATCAAACTAGAAACTTTAACTATACAACCTCCATGACTCTGTTAGACAGTCCCCAAATCGCACAAATATTCTTATTTTGACTGGATAGTTTCATATGTTTCCTTGAGCTGAGAAAATCCCGAATTGTAGCTTCAATCCCATCAGCCACCTGGGTATACCCTTTTGCCATTGCTCGAAAGATTCTGGAATTCCGTTCCTGCCACAACCCCTAAACAGAAGCAGCCAAAGTGTTTTTAAGGCTAATGAAACTCAGCTCAGTATTAGTACCCCTTCCAGTGGAGAGAAACCAGTTAAGAATTTGCTCTAGGCTCATAGGCATCCCTTGATCTCTGGTCTTAGACATCATCTGCTGCCACACTGCCGAAGAAAAGGAGCACTCAAAAAATATGTGTTGATGGGTTTCCTTCATTGAATTACAGACAACACAATTCATCCACTTGCAAGCCCCAGTTTCGTAACCTATCTTTAGTACTCAAACGTTGGAGAGCAGCCAACCAAAGAATAAAAGACCACCTAGGCACAGTATGTTGACCCTAGATTATCTTAGACCAAGGGTTTTGTGGGTACTTCACCCTTATGGCATTCCAAGCTGATCTAACATTGAAAGAACCACTTGGATGAGGCACCCAAATGACAATGTCTTGCTCCTCAGAATTTGGTCTAAGAGAGTGAGGAGTTTGGGCAATGATAGATTGGATAATGGGGTTCCGTAGACGAGGCCATCTCCAATATCCATGGGCAATAATGGAGGCCACCTTAGCCCTCAAATACCTACCCACATCAGTCACTACCCTTTCACCAAAAGTAGAATACAATGGCCCAAGAGGGTGCCAGTTATCTAACCACAAAAAGGTATTGTTCCCATTTCCAACTTGATACCTGATAAGAGGTTGCCCAAGGTGTCTGAGGCCTAAGAGCTTCCTCATAGTTCATGAGGCATCACAAGGTAACTCCATGGACCAGATACACTGCCCTTTTATGATGTATGTATGAATCCACTTAACCCAATGGGTGTCTGCCTTCTTACATACAGCCCACAAATGCTTAAGCATAGCTGCCCTATTCCAGTCTTTAATCCTTCTGAGCCCTAAACCCAATGTTCTAAATGGCGCTTGGCGCTAGTAGGGCGGAGACCCACCTCCAAGCGCCAAGCCGCCTAGGCGGCTCCAAGCAATTCGGCGTTTTTTTTTTTTTTTTTTTTTTTTTTAACATTTTTTTTTAACAATCTGTCATAATCTGTTTTTTTTAACAATCTATTTGTCGTTATACAATCTGTTTTTTTTTAAATACCAAAATAAAAAATAAAAACTCAAATCAGAAATACAAAAGAGTTCGTCTGCTTCGTTCGTCTGAATCTCTGGGAGCGTGGAGTATTGAATGAGGATGTAAATGTAATTGTAATATATATAGATATGATTTTGTAAAATTACATAATAAGCCCTTTTAGTTTTTATACTTTTGATCCTAGCCCTTTTACATTAATAGTATACAATTTCGGCCTCCAAAGACGCCGCCGAGCCCGCCAAGGCCCGCCAAGGCCACCAAGTCCGCCAAGGCGCCAAGGCCGCCAAACACCGCCAAGGCCGCCTAGGCGGCCGCCAAACGCCGCCAAATCTCCTTGGGCGCCAAATCAAACGCCAAGGGGTATTGGCGTGGCGGCGGGGTGCCTCCAAGCGCCTAGAGGCCGCCATTTAGAACACTGCCTAAACCCCCTTCATCCTTAGGACAGCAGATATGAGCCCATTTCACAAGTGTCTTCTTGTTACATCTAGATCCAAAACTCCTAGAATTGATCAATAGCAGTTGGGAACAAGAAGCCGGGGCACGCAACAAATTTGCCCATTTGATGCAGCTGATGTCATAAAGATAACATGGAGGGCAATGCCAAATTAAATGGTCAAAATTCCTTTCTCCTACACGTGATGCATCATTGAGGATGCATATTGCATTTTTACTTTCATTTTGGTAAGTATTTAGCGTCTCTTTTGAAAGATGTCATTAGTCATGACAGTGCTACGAGCCACACAAAAACCTGGACTGTTTCATAGCCATATGCCGCACAACTTTCCAAATTTCTTTTGAAATGAGGAAAATGAATATAGTATTTATTACTTATTAGCAAAGATTTTATCAAAGAAAGACCAAATTCTCGATGAATGAAGAGACCACCCTAAATATCACTATCATAACGATGGAAGGAAATGTTATCAAGATTAGCCAGTAAGGAAACTCTACTTCAACCGACTTACAGTTATTGGGATTTCAAATGAAGATGAAATTCTATGATATTGGAGTCAAATGAGGGAGTTCCATAGAAGGCATGGGAATACGAGGCAAGGGAAGTGAATGATACAAATGTGGTAAGAATATTCGGAAAGAGGAATACCTAGTCCACACATCCTCCCAAAATTACGCTCTCTCATCACTTCCCCACATTTAAGGATAAGAATCTTGAAAATTGAGGGTAAATTTGGGAGTTATATTATCATGGAAACCAACAATTGCCCCTATTGACCACAAGAAAATCCCAACAATTAGCTCGAACTCCATATTTTTCTTAATAATGAAGTGATGAATTATCCTCAATGGGGAATTTGCATAACCACTTGCCAATAATGAATTATCCTCATCACGACGTTTATGATGGGAAGATCTTTTTTACCATCGTTAGCATATCTCGTTGAGATTATTAGGCAAATCATTTCTGTATCTGTTATGTTTCCGGGTTTATTGACGAGTTTTTGTCTTAGATGCGAGTCGCAGGACTGAAGGGGAACCGCTGATTCTCAATAAGAAAGTAGGGCTGATTCTCAATAAGAAAGTAGGGCCAAAATTAGAGACACCCACATATACGAGAGCAACTAAATCAAGCTCAATTACAACTCACTCTGATCAAATAGCACTCAGGTATAGGATTTCCAGCGGAAAGGTAGCCCTGCTCGCTTCTTTACCCTTGTCATTAGAGGGTATACCCTATGGGTTTTAGATGAAATTTGACACAGAACGTTTGCCTCTTTTCATGACGGCCACTACCCTTAATGGAGACAAATGTCTGGGACCTCAAAGTAGAAATAAGCATTAGTATGATTTGAGCCTAAGACAACGAAGTAATAATTAGGAAGCCTTTTAGTGGCTCTAACTGTACCACTTGGTGCTGCATACTTTTATTTGAGTTATTTAGCAACATTTTAATTTCGAAAACATGTTCAGTTGAAACAGAAAAAAAGAAAAAGAAAACTGGAACGTGAAGGTAACAAAACAAACTACCTCGAGCTAAGGCTGTCTGAGCCGGATTTCATGTTTCTGGGTCTACACAAATCTGCCCACTGTGTCTTATTAATATTTTGTCTGTGTAAATTTGAAATGAAAGGACTAGATTATCCATTCCTTCATCTTTTCCATTAGTTTCTGTTTTATCTACCGATAAAGGCCTATGACTGACTAGTTTCATTTTGAACTATTTCTTATCAACAAGCACCAAAGAATCAATGGCGGTGCTTAATAACTTATGTGGTGAAGTCTTTAAATAGGAGAGGTTTCTGCATGAGTGGACAGTGACCTAATTGAGGAATAATTGCAAGTCTTTTTTGGTCCTTAATTTGGAAGCAAATGCAAATACCATGATTTGGTAGGACTGTCCGAGCAACCAAGGAGGGACTGTCTGAGCAACCAAGGAGGATGGAGGTTCTTGGGCTAGTAAGATGACTATGGGTTCATGTGAGAGAGGTGAGATGTTGGTGAGGGAAAAATAGAGATGAAGGGGTGAGAGAGAAAATACTCAGCCACTAGGGATGAGCTAGGGCATACCTACTCTTGAGCTTGAGGGCTCAATTAGGCATGTTGGTTTTACGTGATATTCTATTTGTATATAGTGGGCTCTCTCTCTTCCATGGATGTAGGCCATTTGGTCTGAACCACGTAAACTTGGTGTTCCTCTCTTTCACGTGTGCAGGATTATTTATGTAGGTGCTTATGTTACCTTGTGTGAAATTGTGGTGACAAGAACTTCGTACATAAACTCACTCTATAATATCATGGCTCACAAAATTGTAGTACGATTAACAACTAAACAATTTTGTTTAAAAAAATAAGCTTTACAATCTTTATATATCAATTCTAAAGTTTAGAAGTGATATTTTGCTTCATTTGGGTTTTCATCACGCTTCTCATTGCTTAGTGTGTTTTTCTTTTTGATTTCAGACATATTTTTCTCCTTATTGAAGTTTCGCAGCAATTCTGAGTTATAATCTATTATTGGTAGGTACTGTGAAGAAAGACCTCCACTCCTTGGAAATGTTGGTATGGGTGCAAGACTAAGTACTTACTATCAGAAATCTGCCCCAGGTGATCAAACTGGCACCTCGTTACGCAATGAAAGCAGCAGTTTGGGCAGTGTCCTCGTACTTGATCCTGCTGATAAATCTCCTTTCCTTGGAGATATAAAAGCTGGCTGTAGCCAATCATGTCTTGAAACTAACATGTATAGGGCTCCCATATTTGCGCACAAGGTGTCATCAACTGACTATCTGTTGGTTCGTTCTGCGAAGGGAAAGCTTTCTATAAGACGAATTGACAGACTTGATGTTGTTGGACAACAGGTAACATGGACTATTATGGGTCGACTATGCTGAAACTTGGTTGGTAACTATTTAAAAAATTAACCTGTCAGGGTAGCACCAGTGGTAAAGGTCCGTCATTTTGATAAGCGCACCCGTCCTATCTGTTGCATGGGGCTTGGAGGCGGTGCAATAACGCACTACCCAAGGCCAGTTCCTGGGTTGAAGATAATAAACTATTCGAGGAATTCGAAGAAAAGTTTCAATGGTCTTTCATGGATTCTATTGTTGCCCATAATGGCAACTCATGGTTTATGTTGTTGGTGCATATTAAGATCTTCTTGATCTGCGAAGTATGGGGTGCCACTTGTTAGTTGTTATTACTATTTTATGTGCACATAAAATCTTTTATCCTTATGTTATGTACCCTGGTACATGCCATTTTGGTATTTTAGATGCAAGGCTGCATTAGTGTGATTTAAATGTGTTCTGCACTTGATTAGGTATATTTAAATTGTGTTACCGACACTGATTGGTTGGAGGTAGTTCATTAGTACCAAACAGCGGAAATCGATTTATAATCACAAAATTGCAATGGTTTTATTTAGCTTTGAGCAGTCCTAGCCAGAGACTCTCTCAAATGCTTTAAACTGGTTATAGCAGTTTTTATCGGTTTCCCCTGATGTTTATTATGGAGCCATGTGTGAGTAGTAGATCATCGTCATGAGGGACACAGCTTTTTTGAAATGAAAAATGTACTTCTATCTGTGGTCGATAAGAAATCTCTCTGTACGCAAACGTACATTTTGCATATCTGGATAAAAGGACATTTTGCATATAAGTGTATATCTGGATGTCAATTGAATTTTTGAATAATATAGGCAGATGCTGTACAATTGTACCACTCTTTTGTTTTGTCCTTGTTAATTTCAAGTTCAATCTTTGTACTCCTGATAACTGCTATGTCATTAGAATTCCGGAAGACGTGGCTCTGTATGGCTTCGTCTTGATAAATCTGTCTGATTTGATTTAGCTTGGTTTCTTTGTAGGAGCCTCACATGGAGGTAATGTCTCCGGGAACAAAAGGTGTCCAGACATATATAATGAATAGGCTTTTGCTCTACATGTATCGTGAATTTTCTGCTGTCGAAAAGCGTGGTTTGCTTCCTTGCATCCGCGCGGATGAGTTGTCTGCACAGTTTCCTACCTTGTACGAAGGTTTCCTTCGGAAAAGGTTGAAGCATTGTGCAGATTTGCAGGTATTCAAGCTCTAGCATCAATTTGGCTATATGACCCAACATATATTTATGTGGTGACATAAAGTTTTACCTTTAGCTTGTTCATGAGTGGTGTTTTTGTTCTCCAATAACATGGATGCTTATCGTGTGTATAAACATGTCAGAGGGGGGCAAACGGACAGCTATTTTGGGTTATGAGGCGTAATTTTCGCATTCCTTTGGAGGAGGAACTCAGAAGAATAGTGACTCCCGAGAATGTGAGTTTTTCTATACAGCACTTGCATTTTGTTTTTTGTGAGTATATCAACCTTTACCAGAATTGATAGAACATTTTGCTTCTATCTTGCAAATTAGAAGCCTTCTGAGCAAAGAAATTTCAGTAATTTATGAGAGTGCATCCTGTTACCGAATAACAAGTTTTTCATTACCCCTATTCGATGTCCTTGTCAATATTTGGGTGATAGTGTCTTTGATGCTCCTTTTGCTAGGTCTGCGCCTATGAAAGCATGCAAGCTGGACTATACAGGCTCAAACGGTTAGGGATTACAAGGCTGACTCATCCTACAGGCCTCTCCTCTGCAATGAATCAGCTCCCTGATGAAGCCATTGCTTTAGCCGCTGCATCCCACATTGAGAGGGAACTGCTGATAACCCCATGGAACTTGAGTAGCAACTTTGTTGCCTGTACAAGTCAGGTAAGCTATTCCCCATCTGAATCCAACTTTCTCATTGTCAGACTCTTACCTAGTCAATTTCTCCAAGGTACTCAAGTTCAAAACCAATGATCTCCTTGGATCTGATTTTCGCTTATAAGTATTAGTTTGGATTCACTTTAGAAGCTTTTGTGCTTTTGTCGAAATATATTAATTTGTCATGAATTTAAGCTGCCGAATTCTTTACCTTATGGTGATTAAAAAATTTGGAGTAACTATCAGGGGTGGAGGCAATTTGGGGTGGGGAGGGTGGGCGTACGTGCTACCCCCGATTGTAGGAAAACTTTAAAATATATATATATATATATATATAAAGGTTAAATAAAAAAATATGTGAAGAAAAAGATAACCTCATGCTCTGCTTTGGTGGTAAAGCATGTAAGTCTCCAAGGCCAGCTGTTGGGTTCGACTCCCCTTGGTGCTGTTTGTTTTTTTTTTTTTCCTTTCTGTTCTTTAATACTCATATTTCTCTCTAAATTTTTACATAGATCCCCACAAAATTTGTATTTTTCCCACTTTAAAAGCTACATGACTCATTTGGACATTAAATTTTTATGTGACCCATTCGAACAAACATTTTTTTTATATTCCAACGTGATTCGATTGGCTACGTATTTATGCTTATGCAATCTTTTGCACAAATATTGTAAAAATTATAATTTAGGGAATGACCTGTTTGAATCCAGAAAAATTAATATAATAATACTCTTGTATTTGCATACCATAAGAGAGGTTAAGCAACCATTTATTTCTTTTTCAAAAAAAAAAAAAAAGCCTACGACAAAAAAGAATTACATAACATTACACTTAAATTTTTGTCTTTATATTTTTCTGCACAACATTTAACTAGATTTTCATTGAATGGTGCCCACCCCCATGACCAAAATCCTGGCCCCTGGTGACTATTTCAATTATTTGTGCATGTGCATGAAATCCACCCAGAACAAGTGGATTAAATTGTTGAGTCAAGTTGCATCCTTGTCGAGCAAAAGAAAAAGAAAGAAGTGTAGGCACAGAAAATTAGAATTTATTTCGATGATGATGGCACCACGTATCTGGCATTGGTTCAAAAGTGCATTACACTCATGGAGCCATGTTGACTGTTCGGACGTCCTACGTCCCATAAGGAATTGCACCCGCATTTGTGGTTCGACGGAAGAGCTCTAGAATAAACCCTGAATGAAGTTGGTGGGTCTAAATTAGTCCCCAGCTTTCTTGTTCTCTCTGTCTTTTTCATTTGTTTTTCTTGGGTTCATGTTGCTCCAATGTATAACAACATCTGGTATCGTATTAAACTTGCATACTTACTGTCCTAGGTGTTAGAACTCTATAACTTGATTACCAGTTCCTGATGGGCGATCCAACCCAAGGAAAGCATCGCACGCAGCACCGTGGTCTTGATTTTCCTTTCATTTCCCTTTTGCAGGACAAGGAAAATATTGAGCGTCTGGAAATTACTGGTGTTGGTGATCCATCTGGAAGGGGCCTAGGCTTCAGCTACGTCCGTACTGCTCCAAAGGCACCAGTATCAAATGCAATGGTGAAGAAGAAACCAGCTATTAATCGTGGAGGTTCAACTGTAACAGGAACAGATGCTGATCTACGTAGATTAAGCATGGATGCTGCACGAGAGGTGCTCTAACTTACCCTTTTGTTTTGTTAAATGAGTATTGTTTTCAGCAAGTTTTACTTCAACCTGATCATCTTTTTAAAACAAATGAGCTTTACATGAAAGGATCTCATGGCTTCTTAAACGGGATCAGCGCCATGTGCTAGATTATGTTTCCTTCTTGGCAGTATGAATGGGTACAACTTTAAGTAAATTTAGCTGAAAAGATAAGTTATTGATGTATAACAAAGTTGTCTATCATCTTTTGCTGATGATATTGTGGCCAAACTGAGGGCAGGTGGAGCCTTTGTCGACATAAAGGTTTTCATGAGCTCCAGTTGTCGGTGCAATAGCTTGGTTGTGTTTTCAGAATATACATAGCTATCTGTGAGAGACCTTTTAGCAACATAATTATGCTAATGCTGCCTTCAAGTAGATAAGTACAATTATGAAACAGACCACAACTTTTGGACTCCCTGAGGCTCTTCAGATATCTAAAGATATCTAAATGAAGGTCCTTCAATAGGGACTGAGCTGTGATATACTTCTTGAATTTTATGGATTTGAGACTCCCTAAGGCTCTTCACTGTTTTGATCTCTAAAATCTGCTCTGAGACGTCATGAAATGACCCCTCAACACGTATTCAAGCTGCTGTTGACTGTTGTTAACAGATAGGCCAAGAACCATTTGCTGAATCATCTCAGCAGTGGTTGGTTTCCAGCTCGGCAACAAAGAATTCTCAGCCTCTTAATTTCAGAAGGGATCACCTACAATGAGCAAGAATGCCTGCAGAGAACATGTAACGCTTGGTTGGGGTTTGGTGAACCAACTGGTCACTCCTCTAGTTGATTGATAGGAAAGGCATAAGCTAGGGAGAAGACCATTCCAAACAATATGACAGTAATGCATATCATTTACCACCGTTTATTTCTAGTCCACAATGGACTTAAGTCTGAATTCTCATCCTCTCTCTGAAGTGTCTCCTCTCAAATGGAGAGAACATAATTCTGAATGCAAATAATAAACAAGCTCATCCATCTATTCTATGTATGAAGGGAGAGCACCTTTTGGTATGGACTCAAAATTGAGGTTGGCTCACACTTCTAATTCCATGATTACCCACAAATTAATTTCAAATGCATGTTGAGAGTTTGGGGATAGATGTGTCAATAACATTCAAGTAACCAAACATCACCATCTATAACTGCCCATTCCACACCATTTTCTCTGTTAACTGCTTCAATTACTTAGTGTTTTTTTTTTTGCCCTCACTTGCACTAGTGTGGGTGTGTGCCCCACACGCTTGCCCATATAATGGCAGTCAACCTAATCGTCAAGAGCTAACTACGTAATGCCAAGAAGTTGTAACTTTTGGCAATAAGATTCATAATAAGAGTACTAATTGTGTTTTGCCTTAATGCTTTGTTGTATCTAGGTTCTACTCAAGTTCAATGTACCAGATGAACAAATTGCTAAACAAACAAGATGGCATCGAATTGCTATGATTCGTAAGCTTTCAAGTGAGCAAGCTGCATCTGGCATCAAGGTTGATCCAACAACAATCAGCAAGTATGCACGTGGCCAGCGGATGTCTTTTCTGCAGCTTCAGCAACAGACCAGGGAGAAGTGTCAAGAAATTTGGGATCGACAAGTCCAAAGTCTTTCTGCTGTCGATGGTGATGAATTTGAGAGTGACTCAGAAGCAAATAGTGACCTGGACTCCTTTGCCGGGGACCTAGAAAATTTACTGGATGCAGAAGCATTTGAAGATGGGGATGAGGGTAACTATGAGTCTAGGCATGACAAAGTAGATGGTGTAAAGGGGCTTAAGATGAGGAGGCGACCATTGCAAGCTCAGGCAGAAGAAGAAATTGAGGATGAGGCAGCTGAAGCTGCAGAGCTATGCAGAATGCTTATGGATGGTATGTGGTTGATGGATCATACAGCTTTTAACTAGTTTGAGAATTTATTGAGGCAAACTACTGGTAATCAGAATGAAGGTGTGGCCAATATGAAGCGTATAGAATTTGTGTCCATTGCTGAATATGTTTTCATTCAAGGGATGATATAGCGCTGTCTTGTGAGCATAATAGAAAGGTAACGCACCCATACCAAAATGTAAAGTAGACTACAGAGACAAGAAGTACTCCAAGAAGAGAAGAAAATTGAACCGGTACTAGACACACAGTTCCCTACAACTACTAGGAAAAGAAACACGGGAATCCCCTTAAAAGAAAAAAAAAAAAAGGGGTCAGAAACCCAAAAAGGGGTCAGGACGTCAAGTAACAAAATTTCTCCCTAGTGCTAGTGTTCAAATTCCGTCTGGAAAATTCTTGTACTTGTTTCCAACCAAAGTAATGTCCATTCCATACATTCCCATACATAAAATAGGGGTCTTGGACTTTAATTGCGAGAAGTAAGTGAACTGGATTTTATTTGTTCATTTTTGGTTTGGATAAGAAGAAACATTTAAATGCAAAAAAAAAAAGGTATGTGGGGCACCAGCTAAGCAAACTTCAAGAGCCCTATCTTTCATTTATTGTGATATATTATTTACCGCAACATGCGGTATATTATTTACCCCAACTGTTGTTTTGCAGATGACGAGGCTGAGCGGAAGAAGAAGAAGAAGACAAGAACTGCAGGGGATGAAGTGCGATTGACTCCAGGTTTACGTCAATTTGGGGTGGAAAACGCAGAGCGAGTGAAGAAAACTAACACAATGGTCAAGAAAATTGCTATTATGGCCCAACCTGATGAATCCTATGGAGCAAAAGACAATTTCATTCGAGAACCAAAGAAGGTAAGACAAGTGCTCTTGCCTTATTTTTGAGTTATATTTGCAGCATGTTTTTGGTTGCATTCACACTTTGATGCAGATGTCCTATATAGCTCATGCACAATGTTATCTTTCGTTATTGAGGAATTGAGATGCTACTTCTTGGTTTCAGGACGAAAAGCTTCTTAGTAAAAAGAACTTGTCCGGAAAGGTAAAAGCAATGAAAAAGAATGACATTGACTGCATGGGTTCACTTAACAAGAAAGTGAAAATTTTGGGAGATGGACTTAAGGTAATATGTAGAGAGAGATTATATGTACTGCAGTTTATTCCTCATTGAAACATGCATCCAATGACGTCTCATTTCCTTTTCTTTTTTATGTGTTGCTTAACACGCATGCGTATACAGGTCTGCTCTTACGTTTCATACGATGCATTTTTGGTGCTGATCAAAGTCTACTTTTTAATTTTTATTCCCTTAATGTGCAGAATTGCATATTTAAGTGTGCTCACTTCTGAATACAGATTGTCAAGGAAAAGAAATCTGCCAGAGAAAGTTTCGTCTGTGGAGCCTGTGGCCAAGTATGTAGCTTTAAGATGGATGTGTTTTTTGCTCTCTTTGTGATTGATTTTTAACAATGGTATCTTATCAGCTTGGGCACATGAGGACCAACAAGAATTGCCCCAAGTATGGAGAAGATTTAGAAACACAAGTTGAAGGTTCAGATCCGGAAAAGGCATTACTAAGAGCTAATTCTATGGATCACGGTGGTAAAACTGTAACAAAGAAGCTCATATCGAAAGGTGCAACAAAAATGGCTCTTGTGGAAGTTCCGGAGGATGACAAATCTAGTTCAAAGGCAAAAGTTCTAAAAGTCAAATGCGGATCTAATGAGAAACTTCCTGATAAACAAACTCCTGCAGCCTCACAAAGTTCTGATAAACCAGTAATATCAGATGCAGAAACTGGGAACATCAAACCCGTTGTCAAGGTTAAGAAAATAAAATTCGCCAACAAGTTGAAACCGGAAGAGGTCCAAGTTGAATCGCACAAACCCTCTATTGTGATCAAGCCTCCAGTAGAGACAGATAGAGAGCAGCCACGAAAGATCGTCATTAAACAACCGAAGGAGGTCATTAATCTGGATCAAAGCAGTCAAGAAGTTAGCCCTAGTCTTCAGAACAGGAAAATGAAGAAAATTATTGATTTGTCCACTTTTGAGAAGCATAGTGAGAATGAGAGCAAGCGTTCAGCTGAAGAGGCAGCCAGGAGAAAAATGAGAGAGGATAAACGGTGGTGGGAAGAGGAAGAGAAGCGGGGAATCGCAGAGAGAGAGAGAGAAGAGAGGGCCAAGAGACTGTATGAACAAAAGAGGATACTGGAAGAACAGGAAAGGTTAGCTGATATCAGAAGATTTGAAGAAGACATAAGAAGGGAGAGAGAGGAAGAAGAACGTCAAAAGGAAAAGAAGAAGAAAAAGAAGAAGAAAAGGCCCGAAATGGCAAGACATGATTATTTAGATGACCTCATGACGAGAGAAAATGACAGAACGCTCCCAGCAAGAGACCGGTCAGCAAAGAGGCGACCTGTAGTTGAGTTGGGGATATACGGTGCAGAGTATGCTCCGCCCACAAAACGCCGCCGGGGGGGAGAGGTAGTTGTTTTTCATACTACTAGTCCTTTTCTTCAAATTCTATGTCGGTTTCTTTGTATTGCTTGCTTCTTTATTGCCAAGGGTCATTTGTTTCACGGATGACTTAGATGCTATACTTTTATAAATCTTAATCGCTTGGGTTGATCCTGTCACTCTCTTGCCCTGATTAGAGAAATGTTAGGTGGAAGGTCTATTTAGCTCTTGGATCTGGTTTGATGTAAGTTTTTCATGTGGATGATGAAAAAAAAGTATGCCCAGTGAGTATCCTTTAATAGGTGCCCGGGAGGGGTAGATTGAATACCCCTAACCGTTTGAAATTAAATTCATTGAGCGGCTACCCTCAAAATTGAACCCTCAACGTAGATGTGGATCAGGATCTGGGATAATAATTTTTTTAGCATCTGCCTTTTGGTGAATTGTTTTTCTAAGCAGTTACTCAGAAGAGCTTAAGGCTATATTTGTTTGAGGATTTGGGTAAGAAAAAGGAAAATAAATGAGAAAGCTGATCTGTTAGATATTTTATCTTTTCTTGTTCTTTTTCCTTTTCTTTCCCAAATGCTTTATCCAAATACAGCTTGAAGCTTAGAGAGAGCATGGAGCCCAGGCGTAGCACTTTTAATTTGTTAGCCATGGACTTTCCTTGTCTTTTCCCTTTCTCCATCAGTGAACCTGTTTGGACTACAGAGAATTCAAAATCTTTTGTAGCATGTCCAAATTGGTTTCCACAATTGCTCATTGGGTCAGAGACATCATTACGATGTGTACTTTTGAAGCATACCACAAGTTTTCAATTTTTAACGGCTGTTCTAATTGGATTACAGGTTGGTTTGGCAAACATCTTGGAGATCATTGTGGACACCCTGAAGGACAGGATTGAGGTGTCTTACCTTTTCTTAAAACCAGTGTCAAAGAAGGAAGCTCCCGATTACCTGAAGATCATAAAGCACCCTATGGATCTTTCGACAATCAAGGAGAAGGTGAGGAAGTTAGAGTATAAGAGCAGAGAGGAGTTCAGGCACGATGTATGGCAAATCACTTACAATGCTCATAAGTACAATGACGGGCGCAACCCAGGTATTCCTCCCCTTGCGGATCAGCTGCTAGAGCTATGTGATTACTTGTTAAATGAGCATGATCTGGGCTTAACAGAAGCGGAAGATGGTATTGAATATATGGACGGTTAGGAGAAGAACTTGTCACATTAGATTATTACATGGAAAGGGCTCCTCTGCAGTCCGGTTTTTCGGACTGACTGAATGATTGGGTTTGTGAGTCCAAGCGGTTCATTTTGTGAGTCCCGATGTGCACATTTGTTCAGGGGAAAAAACAGTTTAATCCTATCTGATCGGATCGCACCTGTCTTGCAAAAATTTAGACGGCCTAAGGTTCTGACCGTCGGTTATGTGACATTTGATCATGCACTTACCGATATCCAATCAACTTGGGTTGTTGCGCGTGATTTGGTCAGACAACCCTATGTAATTGGGGGTTTGGATAATGAAAATGGGACCTGTGGTGGGCCCCATGGATGCTAACTGTTCGGTTTAAGTCCCAAAATTGGACCGGAGATGAGCCAAACGACCCAAACCCCTATTGTAGGGACACTTCAAGGTAAAAATGTCGTCAAATTAGAATGTTGCCAAGCCAATTGCCCCATATTGCTGGAGTGTATGCCTTCGTGGGATTTGAATTGAATAAGGTTGGATTTGGTTTTAGTTGGTTGTATGGAAATTTCCTTCCTTTGTAACCAAGAATTGGCGTCTGTACATGTGAGCTAATCTGTAAAATATAGGCTTCATGATATATTCGAGTTGATATAAAAGAGAGTAGAGTTGGTCCCTTTATGTGTAACACATTAACTTTTCAGTGCTGAAACCCTTGGGTTTGGGCATGGCATTATAATCTTGTTTGAAGTACACAAGAGTGTCATTTTGGTGATAATTAGGCATGGAAAAGAAATTGTTACAAGTGGTTCAAATACATACCTGTTCATTCTTCTTTGGATCTTTTATGAGCTGTGCTATCCGCACAGATTTCTGTGCACAGATTGTGCACAGATTTTGTTGTGGGGCCCACCACGGGTTCTACACAAATCATCCAAGCCGTTCATTAAATGTAAAACATTTTTTCAAGGATTTCCGTAAAAAATAAGCTCAATCCAATACCTATATGTGCTTCATTCAACCATCTAACTTTTCATTTAGATTTTCGGATAATGAAAAGTTATACGATTGGATCGAGTATCTATAGGTATCGGATTGAGATTATTTTTTACGGAGATTCTTGAAAAAATATTTTACATTTAATGAACGGTTCGGATGATTTGTGTGGGGCCCGTGGTGGGCCCCACAACAAAATTTGTGCACAATCTGTGCACAGATTGTATGTGTGTGTAGACTTTCTGATCTTTTATAGAGTGATGTTAATGCGTGGGTAAGTTGGTATCAATCTATACTATATACAAATGTAGTTAGGCTCAAAAGCCTCCAAACCCTTCACCCTAAATTTTTGCAATTATGATTTTTCTTATTTGTAGAATTGAGAGAGAGAGATGTAGTTAGGCTCAAAAGCCTCCAAACCTTTCACCCTAAATTTTTGCAATTATGATTTTTCTTATTTGTAGAATTGAGAGAGAGAGAGAGAGAGAGAGAGAGAGCATGGGGAGGGAAAAATTATTTCTCAAGGCACTCCCAATAAATAATTGAGTGGTTTTATCTTATTTATTTTTTTACAATTGTGAATTAATTTAATTTACACTTTAAATTTTAATTCATCAAAGGAGGTATAAGTCTTCACCGGAGTATCTGTTTGATGCACAAAAACATAAAAAAATAAAAATAAAGTGAACCTTTTTTCTCTATTGTCCCGTACATTGAATGGGTACAACGTTAATTTAGAGGCTATTTGAAAGATTAACAGACTAGGAAAACCAAGATCTCCTCATGTGAGGGATTCTTATTGTGCTGCAAGTGGAGACCATCAGGATTTTATTTTGATGATCGTAGTTGTGCATTTTTAGGTCTCTATGTTCCGTTTAAAAATAAATATAGTTTGACACTAGTAGCCATCTAAAGTAAGCAAAATTTTCCGACTGGATGGTTCTGTTGACAAATGTGAGTGGACCACACTTACCGATGCCTACAATATTCAAACAAAAAAGACGACGTGTGTACATAATAAATTGGTTGAATCATTAAAATAAAAATGTGATGTAATGTATTTTGCATTACATGAGGAGATCATAATCTTAGAGCATCCACATTGTAATAAGCAAATTGGTATGTATAAGCAAATTTAACAACAATGCTAAAAAAACACTTCACATTGTAATAATCAAAGTTACAAGTCTTTTAGCAAATAACCAAATTCTACCCATTCCATAACCAAACTTAACAACTTTTACCAATATTCAAAACTCAATAATCAAACCCAATAACCAAATTCAAAACTAAAAAACTAAAAAACACCCAACATTAGAATCGTCTCATCGAGAAGAATAATTTGGTGTGGTCGGGTTCATGATTAGAACTCGTTTTGTAATTGGACATAGGTGCATTGCGTATTGTGGGGGTTTTTTTTATAGGGATGCAAAAATAACCAATGTGGAGGTAAAGTTTGTTAAATTTGATTATGCACTAAATGGATAATCAAATGCTGACGTGGCACATTTTGATTATTGATTTTGATTATTCCCATTGCGGATGCTCTTATGGTCCTAATCTTACAGTACTATTTAAGTAAAGGAAAATGAACTTGGAGACAAGCCTTGTCAAATAATTGAAGTGGTTATTGCTGAAACTTAGAGAAATCCTCTAATCCCGGCTTTTCGTCTCCCTAAATCTGGAGAATTGCCCCTCAAATGCCCGACCTTATAATGACAAGGATTAATTTCTCCTCCACTTCAATCAAAAAGATTATAGACACCAATTGCTTTTTAACACATGATATAAAGCCATAATGCTTAAATTTATGGAGTAGGAGTCCTGTTTAGACTTGTGGGCCCTTTTTGGGCTCACGATTAGAGTCTCATATTTTAAGAATACAAAATTCGTCGAAAATATCAACTCCTTCAAAAATTATGTTAAAAAAAAACCGATTTATATGTTTTCGAAACACATTTGTAATTCAGTGTTCTGATCTTTCTTTTCCAACATAAATAAATGTATTCCGAAAATATATCAACTGCTATCTAATGAACAAAATTTTGGGTTGTTTTGTCATTTTTGTTGTGTTCTAAAAAGTGAACAATTCAAATCATCAAAGTAGGAGCATAAATGGTCTATAAAATGACTAGGGTGAGTTCATGCTATTGACGAAATGATATCTTCCGTATCTAGTCCAAAAATATCCATTATCCAAGATAACTCACTTTCCTTATCTAAATGAACGAAATGGTATTTTAGTGGTGATATTTTGGCATTAGTTTTAAGACAAAAAATACGACGTGAACTCCCTCCCAATAAAATCTCTAGTCCCCCTGGCAACTGGCATTAGTCTTGGTAAATTCTACAACTTGTTTCTACTCAAAATTAGGTGTAAACGGTCTTAATTTGATGTTTGAGCGCAAATTAATTGAAGGGTACATGTTATTATGACATGTAACTCCTCGTTTTTTCTCATTCTGTAGGGTGGTACATTTATGCGTTTACACGCTTTTTCTATTGGAGCGTCCGATCTGTGGAATCCCAACATTCATCCATAGGAATCTTTTGATGAATAATACAACCTTTCAATTTTGACAAAATAAAAAATAAAAAATTGCAATCAATTGCACTCTCCATCAATTGGCCTCCATATGCACCTATCCGTCTATCAATGGGCACACGCAAAGCCATTATCCGTTCTAAAAGGTTTCAAAGCTAATGGATCGCCTGCGGGCAGATTTTGGGTTACCTTATGGGCCAGATAATGAAATGCATTAGAATTGAAGATTCTACCTTCTTTTTTGATTCCCAAACCCGCGGGACCGGTGGTGCTAATTATTGTAGGGTTACCCTAATTATGTCATGAAATGGTAAGCTCTAAGATGGCTATGTTTTTCCCTTGTTATGGCAGTAGGTGAATCCATGCTAGATCCGTAATTTAGGTGTATTCATTTAGGGCCCCGGTGCAAGACGGATAAAGGGGGAGTGACCCCATGAGACATGTCATGATTAGTAGTTGGGGAGAAAAGGGCCATGTTGACAAGATCTTAGAATTCACTTAGGTCTCGTTTGATAACGGTGATAGATTAGTGAGATTTGTAAGGAGATGAGACTATGATTGAAATTGGTAATGAGATGAGATTGGTAATTTGCATATTTGTTTTACACTGAATTAAAAGATAGGATTGTTATTACCATGTTTGTTTTACATGAGATATGATTAAATTGATATTATACATTATCATTTTTGCCCTTGTGGAAAATTTAAGTATAACAACCATATCCTCCTATTTCAAATGCCTCGTTTGGTACAGAACTAAGATATGATACAATTGCTATCTTTCTTCTATTTTTTTTTGTTGGTTTGGAAAAATGAAAATGTAAAATACTAAATGCATTTTGAAACAGTAAAATCGTACTATTATGCATTTTGTTAGAATAAGAAAACTATTTCTATCACATGATTCCAAGTTTAAAAAACTTTGGATAGACGGAATGTTTTGAAGAAACTAAAAATGTAAAGCAATAATAGGATGATCCTAATTAAACCCATATAAAAAAAAATATTTGGCTTTTTTTGTGGAAAAAAAAAAAAAAGCATTGGTACTTGGTAGCATTTGAAATTTTGCACATCACCAGAATATAGCATTTGGTCGTTTTGGTTGATAAAATATGCTTTTAGCTTGCCATTTGGACGTCAAACATTCATATAACTGGGGTAATTTGTGTTGGAAAAATGTGTTTACTCTTGTGACAAAAACCAATTATATGAGTGCAATAAAATCGGAACTCAAACTTGAAAATTGATAGAAACAAATTGGTGATCAAGGCTAGTGGTAGTGTGTGACATTCTGTACTTAAGACAGATTCGTCCTCTTTACGGTTCTGACTGTTTGCATGAACGTCTATCTCCTAGTACTGCTTGATTGAACTCCCACAGAAGCAGCACTACAATTGATGCAAAACTTCTATGATGCTCCCAAGTGGTATGGGAGCATCATACTCCCAATGAATATGGACCATTGGATTGAAAATAGCCAAATCACAGCCGTTAGATCAAAACCAAAAATCCAAAGTTGAGTGGTTTTGTTAAAACCGAGATGGTTTTGTGAATTTTGACCAAAAAAAACAAAAGATTACTTACTACAGAACAGGCAACACTTATCATTGACTAAGGGAACACTTAACATTTTATAAGGTAACACTTACCACACAAACAGACAACACTTACTACAACCGGTTGGTCAAGTAACAAGTTATCATTAAGTTAAAAAAAAAAAAGTACCCGATTTTTTGGCCTGGAAAATTTGCAGATTTTAGGGATTTATATATTAGAAGAATTATCTAAAAAATGGTGTTCATTTATAAATTTGGTTTAAAAATTTAATTTGCTATGAAAATATAAAAATTTGAAAAATATTTTACATAATTTCCAAATGACATTATAAATGTATTTAATTAATTAATTTTCAAATAATCATTTATTATAGATATATTTAAGTAACTTAGTTTTAAATATTATGGAAAAAACAAGATATTTATTAATATTTTGATAGCTTACAAATTTAGTTAATATATATTATAAAATAATGCTACAAGTTGATTGTTACAACAAACTGGAATGATAAATATATTTTTGTTTAATAGCTATTGAATAATTTTGTAGGATTCTCAATTGAATTTGTAGTAGTATTTAATGAAATTAGGCTATTCAATTTCATTAATATAGTTTATAGTGATCAATATGATATATTTTGCAAATTTAACAACTAATAGTGTTGATACTAATATACTTGGCAGTGATCAATCAACGAGAATTGATTCATTTGTAATTGATTGATCTGGTTATATGTTCAACAAATTGATCAAATGATTTGAATCGATTAAGATCATATTTGGCAGATGTGGTAGTTAACAATGATGTTAATTGATAGTGATTAGTGAAAATTAATATAATTGGCTAAAGTAGGCTGACTAATTTGTTTAATTGCTTAACCACAGACTTATCTATTTCAATCCTTCAAGTTACACAATTAGCAAATTTCAAAAATGGTTATTTGATGGTTAACATGGATCACTTATCAAATGAAGGAGTAACAGTATTTGAGGTTAACATTGATCACTTGGCTAATGTAGGAGTAACCACTAGTGAACCAGTAAATTAAAATATCTCATTTATTTGATCTTTTTTAAAAGTAATTTTATTAATATAAATAATTTTATTTAATTTATCATAAAAGTAATACAATAGATCCAAATAAAATTTAATGTGGTAGGTAATATGACATTAATGAAGATATACATAAATGTATATCTACCCGTCATTAATGTTATACTTATTATAGAATAAAGTTTACTTACCAACGCATAAGACTAGAGATATCACAAAAACTGAACTTTTACGATGGACAAATATTTGTTGATAAAACTTACCACGTGGTTGACAATACTTATCATAAAATAAGAGCAAAAAGACTATATGCTTAAACCAGTCTTACCACACAAACTGATTCATGTTTTGCCAATTGCTTTGTTTACCTACCACCAATTATGACATTAATGGTACTAAATTTCTCCATACCTACCTTAAACCCTGCAAACTTATCCACTCTAATTCCTCTAGCTCTCATTCATCTCTCCTCTTGTCCAAAAAAAATGAAGATTTAAGAAGAAACTCCATAACAAGTTGAAGAAGTTCACCAAATAAGTTTTTTGAAGAACAAACTGAATTTAGTTGTGATAATGATTACCTCATACCAACTTACCGAAAGATCATAAGTTAAAGAATCTCGAATAAGTGTTTCACAACAATCTAATGAAGCTTCCCAGATTTTTACGTTTTTTATGGTTATACTTTCCATTGCTTATGCCTTTACATATCACTTTTTATGGTATTTTTATTATGGGTGAAAACTGTACTTAGGAAGTATCAAGAGAATAAGTTCTCCATATTTGTTGTAAGCATATCTAGAATTTAGTAAAAAACCATGTATTTGTGGTAAGTATGGTTATGAAAATGATAGGTACACTTCGTAGGTAATATAGTTTTGCATGCCATACCGTAGGTAATATAGTAATTGTGGTAAACATATTTATGTTAGTTTTGCTTGCCATATCATGTCTTTTAGTGTTTTTTACTTTGTTGAAAGGTAACAATGATTATATGCTGAAACCACACTTCCCACAGAAAGTTAGCACGTTTTGATCATTGCCTTGCTTACCTATCACCAATTATGGCATTAATTGTACTAGATTTCTCTATACCTACCTTAAACTCTTCAAAGTTATCTACTCTAGCTCTCATTCATCTCTCTTCTTCTCAAAAAAAAAGAAAAAAGAATATTGAAGAAGAAACTTCCTAACTTCTAAAAGCCAATAAGTTGAAAAAACCAAGTAAGTCTTTCTCAAGAAAAAACTAAATTTAGTTGTGAAAATGGACTATTTGAATTGTCGGGACAGTAGTTTTTTTCAGTTTATGCCACACCCGCTCAAATTGTCGGGAAAATAGTTTTTTTAAGTTTTTAGTTAGCAGACCTTATACTAAATTGTTGGGACAACAGTTTTTTTTTTTCCAGTTTTTAGTTAACACACCCTATTTTTGTGGCAAGTATGGTCATGAGAGTGGTAGGTACTCCCAATTCATGTCATACTTGCTAAAATCGTACTTACATACAATCATTTTCCCTATTTTTGTGTGTGGTAATAGTTAGCACAGCCTGTAGTTATGATAAGTATGGTCTTTGAAATGATATGTACTACCTGTTCATGGCACACCCCCCAACAAACTCACAAACATGCCCAACAAGGTCACAACATTCATCATTCATCATTCATCAAACAACAAGATCCACCAAGGCACATGACATTCATCAACATTTGATTAAACAAAAAGAGCCACCAAGGCATGATATTCATGAACAATGGTAAATAAAAGGCCACCATAGCATGTCAAGTTTAATGATTTACATAAGCCATAACACAAAAAGGCCGCATTTGCTATTTACATTCAACAAAAAGAGACATATCGTTGTTTGTCTCTATGAACCATACAACAAAAATAGCTACAATGTCATCAAATTTTCCTTCAAGTGTTGGAATATTTCTGTTGAGCCTTTCGGATAACATCTTTCATATACTTGTTCTCCAAAAAAAAGGATCAAGTCCAAAAACCAAGCTGATCCCACCTTCTTCAGAACTGAACTTTAGCTACATTTAAGAAATAAAAGCAAAATTTAGAAACAAATTCGGGTCTATGAACCGGTTATCATAAGATCAAACATTAAAAACAAGGAGCTAATAGGTAAGCGCCTCACGTTGGTGCCTGCTGTTTTGACCTGAAAAGCTCTAGCTCTCATCGCAGCTCTTATGTCTAATCAAATCATTCTCTGCAACTTTTATCTCTAATCCAACTTCTATGTCTATGGGCTGCTGTGGGCACTGTACATACAAGTATTTTGAGTTCTAATCAGAAACAACATATCGAAGGATTATGGGCACAAATAAGAATACATGACAGATGATAGTACATTGATGATTGGACTTCTCTTCTAGCTCACCTTGGGAAATTTAGCTTCTCCAGCTAAATATTATATTGGATTGAGTTGAGCTCTTCATCCACAATCACCTCATTATATGGTCTGTCACTGTGTAGTACTTCTCAATAGCTAATCTATGCATATACAGAAATTGGTGACAATAAATACCGAGCTTTTTAGCTTGGAACTAGAATGAATCAAATTGACAAATTTGAAACTAAAAAAATAGTTCAAGCAACTGGTTATATGCTACAATTTTACATGTTTTGTTGCAAAATGAGGAATACCATGAAAAAGCTTTTGGCATAACATTTCAAAAGCAAAGAAGCCAGTTGCAAAATTAGCCGTCAATGATCCAACTAAACCACAACAACGAGAGAGTGAAGCAGAATAAGACTGTTTGATATTTCTATCCATTAATTCCCTGGCATGAATTCCAATTCAAACTTAATAAAGATTCTGAACATGTACTTTCCCGAATCAAAACCATAACAAGGTAGAAAAAGATAGATATTCATTATGCAATACAAGTAGGGGTAGTCCTATGGTACACACCCCTTATTAGAGGATGTACCGTACGCATCATGATTTTAAATCCTTGGATTTCAAAGTAAATAATCCGAACCATCCATATATTAAATCAATTTATAAAATAAAAAAGGGCTTAGCAGGTAACAGGTTGTTCTCTCCTCCTTGACTTTCTCTCCCTCTCCCTCATGTGTAAAATACTACAAATTATATAACATAACCACAATTGTTATGACAACACAAAAAATTGACACTTTCTTATCACAATGTGTCGTACCAAAAGAAATCGATCAAAAGATACTAGATACAAGACCAAAATATATCGTAGCACAATCAATAATTATTATACCCAAGCAAGATACATGTCTAAAATATCACAAATTAAATATTGTATAACTTAACATCCTAACAGTCCTGATCGATCATTTTAAAAATACACTCACTAACGACATTTAAAACTGTACAGTCAATTTATAGTATTTGGTATGAAACCTAGTCCTCTGTTGTAGTTGAATGTAATGTAGCCATGCGACTGTGACACAATAATGACGATCAAATCCGTTGAATTTTTTATGTTTGTTGATTAAGTCACCTACGTAAATTTTTGTCTCAATCAGGTTTAGAAAGGTCTATCATCGGCACGCAAATTGAATAATATAATGATATTTTCCATCCAATTAAGTGTCTAGCTATAAGCCATCAACTTTATTCTTGGTACGAATGACCTAATTAATATTATGTAAAAGATAGATGATTTTGATAATAATAAAAAAAAAACACCTTACGTCGGGCTCAAATGGTGCATTATTATATTTTAACGTTGTATTGAAATTGAACGACAAGATTTGTTGAAGTATGAAACTTTAAGAACTAACTATGTAATTTATCCTAAAAAATAACAACATTCTTTAAAAAAAAAAAAGGAACGAAGGGTGTAAGACATGAACCCCAGATCTTTTAGATAAATGTCCAAATTTCAACACTTTATCACTATGGTACACAATTGAGAATTTGTAATTCTAAATACTATTAATTATATAATATTTTCTTGTATGTAGCGGCTTTATTTTCAGGCTAAAAATTTGAGAAGACAGAGACTTCAAATGCCTCTGTCCTAGTGCTGGGCCTACACTTGTAAATCATATTATAGCCTATATTATTAGTGTAAATCAATATGTCGACTATAATAATTTTTTTTGAAAGAAAGTACAATGACAATAAATTTACAAAATTATTTAGATTTTACTTCCACGACCTAGTTCCAAGGACCACCATTAAATTTTGATTGGTATGCATAGGGTGAAGGTTTGACACCTATCCATGTGTCAAATATATAGTGTCAATTGTTAAGTGCACCGCCCTGAATATTAACAAGATTGGGTATTAATATAATTAATTTCACCAATTACAAAAAGTGGAGTAATTTTCACACTCTATTTTTTGATATTCACACTTATTTTTTTGTACTCCATTTTAGTGTCGAAAATGTATGCATTTGAGACAGTAGGATAATTATTTTTTAGTGACCTCTCATTTTTCCACGAAGGAATTTTGATTTTTTGAATTAAATTTTGTAGAGAAAGAATTTGATTTAGACAATATTTTGAGAGGAAATTATAGTTGTATTCAAAAATTTGGATATAGTACTTTTTTTTGGTGAATTTCTTGGATGAAAATTTTGTGCGAGAACTTCATTTTTAGTTTAATTATTGAGGTATTGTGTAGGGACAAATAAGAATTTGAAAAAAATAGTATGGAGGGAATCGAAAATTAAGATAAAATGGTGAAAATTTTAAAATTTTAAAAAATAATGTGGCGAGAATTGAAAATAATTAGTGGTATTATATTTTGCCAATTATAACTATCATTTACTGAACATTCCGATTGAATTTTTTTTATACGACACGTTGTGGGTATGAAAACGCCAATTTATGGTGTTGTTATAACAAATTTGGTTATATTACTGAATTTGTGGTATGATATTTTGTTGATTATAACTATTGTTAATTGAACATTCTGATTGAATTTTTTTATACGACACGTTGTGGGTATGAAAACGTCAATTTATGATGTTGTCATTACAAATTTGGTTCTATTATTGAATTTGCGGTATGGTATTTTGCTAATAATAACTATCGTTAACTAAGCATTTCAATTGAATTTTTTTTATACGACACGTTATGGGTATGAAAACGCCAATTTATGGTGTTGTCATAACAAATTTGGTTATATTACTGAATTTGTGGTATGATATTTTGTTGATTATAATTATCGTTAATTGAACATTCTGATTGAATTTTTTTATACGACACGTTGTGGGTATGAAAACGTCAATTTATGGTATTGTCATAACAAATTTGGTTATATTATTGAATTTGTGGTATTTTAGACATGTGTTATTACGGAATATTTTAATTAATTTCCTTTGATACGACACATTGTGGTAAGAAAACGTCAATTTATGGTATTGTCATAATAATTATGGTTTGTTATATAATTTGTGGTATTTAAATATGTTTTATTTTGATACGATACCTTGTGTTAAGAAAATGACAATTTCAGGTGTTGTCATAATAATTGTGGGTATTTTATAAAATTTGTAGCATTTTACAAATATTTTTGGCTTGAGTATAACAATTGTTGATTCTGGTACGACATATTTTGATTTTGTTACAGAATATCATACGAGTCAAAAAAAATTTGGTACGATTCATTGTGATAAGATAATGCCAATTTATGGTGTTGTTAGAACATTTGTGGGTAACATTATTTAATTTTTGATATTGTATGCATATATTTGGTTATGGTACAAGTATTATGGATTTCGGTACGAATAATTATGGGTAACCTGCTAATGACCTGTTCAATAGGTAAATTTTAATGTACAAGTCGTAACTAGAATCATAAATATGCATTAAAAAATAAAAAATCGGCATAATAAAAATCACAAATTGTCATAATTTAGACGTACCGTATACCCTGTGTACCATAGCTTCCTCCTACAAGTAGATTTACGCACAGCAAAAATGTCTTAGTTACTCCTACAATCATAAGATTAAAAAAAATTTATTGGCGTTGAAGATTGATCTATGCACAAGAATGTGCTTTTCCTATTCACAATGAACACTAAATTGGACTAAGAGAATAACACAAGTGGGAGTTACCTTTCTTTTATCTTTTACCTCAACAAGTTAAATCCAAACAGCCATATAGTCACCTGTACAAAACAAAGAATTCAAAATTACTTGATTAGGACTCCAGATTTATGCACAAGCTTATGCTTCCTCAAACACAAGTGCAAATGCCCCAAATTGCACAATATTCAAGGTTTAAAAAATCTGAAGTCCAAGCAATGGACTCCAGATTTATGCACAAGCTTATGCTTCCTCAAACACAAGTGCAAATGCCCCAAATTGCACAATATTCAAGGTTTAAAAAATCTGAAGTCCAAGCAATGGAGCATCTCTGAATACACTAGAGATAAAAAGTTATGTAAGTTAGTAGTTTCACTGAACATGAAGATAAAAAACTAAGTAGACCTTACCTGGATAGCATCAACCTTTATTCAAAGAATACAAACACACAAATTCTAAATATATAAAGCCACCTAATTGCTTATACCCAATAAAGGGACCTAAAACAGGAAATTTTTTTTTTCCTGATGTTTACGATCCCCAATTAATATAGCGTTGCCACTGGTCACAACCCTAAAAATGCTAGGGCTATCCGTGTGTGGGTGTACAGGGGTGGGGTGTATGCGTGCAGTGGTGTGTGTGTGTGTGTGTGTATGAGAGAGAGAGAGAGAGAGAGAGAGAGAGAGAGAGAGAGAGAGAGAGAGAGAGAGAGAGAGAGAGAGAGAGAGAGAGAGAGAGAGAGAGAGAGACAGAGAGACAGAAAGGAGAGAGATGCCTCGCAAATTTGGCGGAGAGCACAAGACAGAGGGCTTTCATCGTTTGCTCAGAGGCTGTAGAGGTGTGGAGGTTTCCTTCGGCCGCAGAGAGGAGCACAGAAGAGAGAGGCGGGAGGCATCCGACTCTGATTTCGTTGTTTGCGTTAGGGAGCTGTGGAGGTGGAGGTGGAGGTGAACGAGTGTGGAGAGGAGAGGAGAGAGGGGCCAAAATAGTTTAGGGCTTGCAAATATTTTCACGTTAACTGGTAGTAATAGGGGTAACTGGGAATAGGAGGTAACTGGGAGGAAGAGAGAGAAGGAGATCTCTGGTTGGGATTAAAAGAATTTGATCCAATGTTTCAAACAGAATGGGAGTATGATGCTCCTAAAACCGCCTGGGAGCATCATAGCCATCCTTCAATTGATGGGTCTGTTGAACCTCCTTATGTTTGTACTTTCTCAAAATGAATGACTCTGACTCCATGAAAATAAGGACATAAACATCTTTTCGAATCACATAGGATGAATGGGTAACATCCTATTTATAGACCAACTGGTGACTATTATAGTCACCAAGGGAGGAGACACATCTATTCATATAAGACGCATCCGTCCACACAACAAATAGGTGTCACTGAAAAGACATTACTCTAAATCAAGTCAATTCACATTCAAACCAAATTAAAATATTATATTTCAATAATATTTTTCAACAGTCCCCCACATGAATGAAATTGACTCAATAACCAATGCAAAAATAATGCAAACGACAGAGAGAGTACAAGTGGAAATTTCCTGCATAGGATAGGTAGCTTCTGGCTTTGAACCTTCCCTTGTAAAAGACTATCGGATTTACTTGCTAACCAGTGGACGCGATACCTTGACCTGTTTAGCGTTTTGTGTAAACCAAGACAACATAATTCACAAAAAATCTTTCCGAACACAGTTGGTTCTTACGGCGGTGCCCATTTTGGCCTTGGAACGTCAACTGGTTTCAAAGAGTGCTTTAGAGAATTCAGCCTTAGAAAAATCTCACAGAAGCAGCCCTACTTCACACTCACATAGGTGCTCTCTTATTAAGAGTATCTTGTTATACGCCACTTGGAATTTCCATAGTATAAGAATCATTAAAAGCAAAGCTTAACTTGATACACTGCAGGAATCACTATTTCACCATAGAAATGAGTTGGAGAGATATCTCCTCAGTGACACTCTAAGTCTCATACAACTTCATTGTCCCTTTGAACCTAGATCTTGGGATCTCTAGTCAGCTAGGTTGGGTTGCCGTTATAGAGACTTCTAATTAATAGGCTTTAATCTCATTCCCCTCGATGATCATTTGTTTACTAGTCAAAACTCAACTCAATGGATCCATTATAAACTCTTTTTGACGTTTCATTCTTTTGTGAGAACAAATTTTTAATGGTAATAAGTCCATAACAAACGTGGTTGGACTTACCATTCTAGGTGGTCCTCTATGCCTTTTCAACTACTAATGGCCATCACTTTACAACTTTGGCACAAAATTGGATATCGTTGGAACATCCTCTAAAAGATGGCACCGCCGTCTACTTACTAGCATTTTGTCTACTGCAGTGAGTTGATTAGACTTCATCGTAGACCTTGCTATACATGCATGAGAATTTTCAAATCACTGTTGCACTCTAATTGTGTCACGCCTTTGATTTTTAACTTAAAAATAAATACTTTTCATAATTTAAAAATCCTCACAAATACCAGCTAAATACCCCTAAAGAGATTTTTCATTTCCACATGACCAAAGCACATGTCCTGCTCTAAGTATTTCAGAAGGTTACAACCTTGGCACGCTGGCCCAAATATAACGTAATTACAATTAAAGTTGAAAAATAAGAAGTTTACATAAGTTTCAAGTCAAAGAGTGATTATGAGAGTTACATCATATCTTCCCAAAATAAAATAATTTAGATGCTAGGCAACTTCTCGATGTTAGCTTTCAAAATGATGAAGTCAAATGCATGACAAGCACTCTATATCAATGCCCTTGTGATGTACTTGAAAAGAATGATAGGTTGAGCTACACTAGCCCAGTAGGAACATCTCTACAAACTTTATATGCAAATGAGGAGATTTGAACCTATAAGAAACAAAGTCTCAGATAACAAGGGAGAATACAATCGGACACCAATATCATACCGGGAATCCAAGACTCAAGGAACACTTCGCTGTCGTTACCTAATCCGTTAACCATTCTTTTAATTCTTTTCTATTCAAGGCTTTATTTCACACACGCTTCCATGTTAGGTGTCGCACATTCTCGGCATTGAGGACTTCGTACATTCTCCGTTGATCTCAAATATGAGCTCAAGTAGCTCCTTTACTAGCGACACACCAAATGGTGGGCCTAAAGACATTCCGGGCATTCGGACCCCATATACCCACAATGCATTCTGGGTGATTGCGACCCCCTACATCCATTTCACGTTTCGGGTCTCGGACCCCGTATATCTGTTTTCACTTTCCGGGTATTAAGACCCAGTATGTAACAACCCGGATCCTCAAGCACCATAATATATATAAAAAAAACCACAATCTGTCTTTTATTCCAATTTTTTTTACAATTTATAACTATCTCTAAAATAAATAAACAACACCCACTCTCGCAGCAACTCGGACGAGCCCGCTAACCAACCTGCAAGCTGGAGTCCAAAGGACCCCAGGAGTGTGTGAGACATAATAACGTGTACAATATCAATATCAAATAAACTGCACAACGTCAATCACCACGTATAACACCAACCACGAATATAACACGTTCCACATAAAAGGAACCACATATCCGGTCCTCCTCGGTATATGACAGGTGACGTACCACCTCACTAGCCTCACCACAGCCCATTGGCCAACATGTCTTTTGGCATAGCTTATTAGCCTAGTCACCCTGTCGCATACCAAACAGTTCCACGACATACAGTCACCGCACATAGCACAATCAACAAGAACCCAACATTAATATTGTACGAGAAATATGTATCTCACACTCACCCTCAAATCGCCACCGCAATATACACACTCCACAACGAATGACCGACCGAAATTGCTACGATATGCATCACCGCAATCGGTCGGACGATTGCTCCACTCTCTTGACTTTTTCTCTGACCACAAAATAAGCACCACCAATACCCACTCCTCCCTTTTAAAAGACCAAAAAGACTCGGCATATATGGGAGTCTGGAAACGAGACACATGTCCACACTTAAATGATTTTGCTTTGTTCAAAATCTTCTCTGTACTTCATTTCTAGCTTACACGTTGCTAGCACATGCACACATACTTCTATTATTTTTTTATTGTATTTATCTTAGTCTCAATAAAACAATTCGGTCCAGTCAAAAAAATGATTTGATTTCACTAACATATACTCTAGTATATTTTTTATGGGTGTTACACAGTATGTCCACCTCAAGTCATTTGTATCCCATCTTGTCATACGTATTTCTGGGATCTTAATTGCAAGAGTGTAGATAAAGAAGGATTAGTTTTAAGTAAACGGTTCACACCACAACTCACTTTCCCATTTCGTTCCCGAACTTGCTATCTAAATCCATTCTTCGTACTACATGGCCTCAAGTGTCAAATTATCTCATTACGTTCATGACTCCTCCACCTTTCTATTCAGCAATCAACCTTATCATCACATACGCTATTTTAACGAGTCCCAATCTTCTAATTTAACATCTCTTAATATTCTACATAGTTAAGCAAATGCACATGTATTGTATTAGTACGATACTCATTCAATATAACACTAGAATCCTATATAACACGAGCCAATGAATGAAGATAACCAAGGAATCATTGGAGCACCAATAACCATGTTTGGAAGTGGTTTAGAGTAACTAGGAATGTGCTAGAAATGAGTGGAAGTTGCTACAATTGAACAGGGAACAACAACAACAAAACTGTCCAAACAGAGGGGGTATCGATACCCATCAAAGGTGGTGTCGATACCCAAGGTTTCAAGACGGTTCCAGGTTCAAGGAGGAGGTATCGATACCAAGGCAGTACACACAGAGATTTTCCTGCAGATTTCTTTTGAAACAAACCCAACTTCTATCAACGATCTAAGGCATGAGTACAAAATCAACTCAATAACATATAAAGAGTGTGAGAAATCCCTACCTCAAGTATCAAAGCCGAACCCAAGAGATTATCCGAGCCCTAGACTCCAAAAGCATGAATCAACCGAAATACGCGTCCTCCAAGCGAAACCCACGAAATTCAAGCTCACAATCATGATTGAGGGATGGATTGGAGGTTAATCCATGAAGGTTTTTGGTGAAATTTGGAGTGAGGGAAAGAGAGAGAGTTGAGAGCCGTGAGAGAGAGAGAGGTTTCGGAGTGAGAGTTATGTGTGTGTGTGTGTGTGTAGACTGATTTAGGAAAAGGGAAAAGAGGGGAAATTCTTCCCTGCTACTCACCCACACATCTATACATGCCCACACATTAATTGCACTAGCAACCTTCCACAAATAAAGTTATCATATCAATCCCAAATCAAACAACCACGTCATTCCTCGTATTTTTGACATTTTCGCCTTTTACTAACGATTTATGAAATGTAAAATTAACACGGGTCTCTACATCCTACCATCCTTAAAGAAATTTCGTCCTCAAAATTTGATAAGTCAGAGCAGTCACATAAGTCAACAACTAAGATATGCCGATTATCCAACCACTACGAGAACGCTACAAGCCTTTAATCACAAAACTCAAGTAATGAAATTCATAATGATTACAATCACGACAAGTCTAGCTACTTCCTCTAATATCAATCTCCCTTTTCCACGTGCGCTCCTCTTTATCTCGTTTACTGCATAAGGCCCTTACTAACGATATCGTCTTACCTATCAACACATTATTACGCAAATGTAGTATACGTATCGGTTACAATCTCAAGTTCGGACCTCCCTAACACATGTAATGGATTCGTTTTGTACTTTCTCTATATCTATGCATAAAACGCATCATCTACTGAAAAGAAATAAATAAAAAAAATAAAAAAATTTGGCGGCAATATCAAACTGTACGTGATTTATAAGCTTCCTTTTATCTGCGAAATTGCTGCATATGATCATCTATGTTAGTGTAGAGATCTAGCCATTAACTGTAACCCGATAATCCAATTGACTTCTCGAGACTTCCATCTAGAAGGTGTGGTGATCAATCGCCTTTTCCAACTGGATTTCATCGGTTGTCGCCTGGGTATCCGAAAGACACACACCGTATCCAATACATAACCTATCTTTCTAGCGATATAAGCTCCCCTTTTTTTTGCCCCAAACAAGACGAACCTCAACGTGGTGATACTTTACGAAATACATGAATTCTCTCGCTTTGAGTGACAGTGGGTGACGACAACAGTCAACACAATCCTTCGGTTATCTCAAACGAAACAAGTGAGCTCCAAAACTCAAACACCGATCAAGAACTCAAAGAACGGGGACGAGGTATCCGGAATTTCAAGAATACATGAAATCTTTAAAATCTCTCAGCAACAAACTCAACGTACCAATTCCGGAATAATATGAGGAACTTAGAAATAACCGATCATAACCTTCCTATTGCTCTATAAGCCAAATGAGTCTGTGAATGACTTCTAGCAAATGACATATTTCAATACTGAGGACAAACACATTGTAATAAGGTAAGCCACTACATAAACGAACTGATGCAAGATCGATAATTTTTCCAATACCAAGGATAAGCAAAGCTTCTAACAAAATTGGAATTGAGCAACATAGAATGAGTTTTGTGCCTCCAGAGTTGAGGGACTACAACAAAGGCTACAAAGCTGAACGCCGCAGAGACTAACTACAACAAGTGAATTTGAATAGAACAACAACTATAAATCAATATCAATCAATATGTCATCATAAATTTTGGCCCCAAATAAGTGAGTGTTACGACACAAGAACTTGAATTGAGTATCAATCTCCAGTAAATAGACTAGTAGCTGCAACGATGGAATCCAAACAAACAAATGAAGTCTAGACACTCAAACTGATGCGAAGCGAAAACGAGTTCAAGTTATATAACTTCAAGGTTGAGGGATCATAACAAATTGTGACGCCAAAGTAGGCAACAATGGCAACAAGGTCCGCATTTAACGGTACGAATGAATTTGCATAACATGGAACATGTGAGTTTTTTTTTAATTTTTTAAAGGGACTACAAACACAATGCACCAACTCACAACAACAAACTCAAAAATCTGGAAAAGTTAACTTTAGTTTCCCTATAACTCTGCAAGTCTAGGACACGAGTGCATATGTTTTGGCACAAAGAGTATCCTGATACTAGTGACAAGTGATGAGCACCATGTAAAAGATAGGGCCAAAACTGAAAAAAGACGCACAACCAAATTTAGACCAATACCAGAAGGTACATGACTCTTGGTAAACCGGAACGAAACGGTATAGAACAAACCATGTACCTCCAAGATTGGGGACTATATATATATACACACACACACACACACACACACACACACACACACACACACACAAAATTCGGATCCCTTGAGGGATCCTGATGAGAGTTTGGTGCGGGACTGTGCTAAGAGCCGTTGGATTTAATCCAATGGCCAAGAAAAGAGAAGGCAAAAAACACTCGAGAAATTACACTTTACCCCATCACACTCTCACTTCCCCTTCTTTTTTCATTTCACAGCTTCAAAGTTTGGACAGATCAAATAGAGAGAGAGAGGGCGAACCAGAGAAGAGAAAGGAAAACGAAGAACGTGAACCAGATAACGCGAAGAACGCGAACCAGAAATCTTCTGCATCCACCAAGGTATCTCTGTATCTCTCTCGCTCAAAAAATCTGGTTAGGGCTTTTTTGCCCATTTGAAATCAGCAAAAAATTAGGGCTAAGCTCTCTCTCTCTCTCTCTCTCTCTCTGCATCAACAGCAAAAACCAAAACGGGTTTTAGGGTTTTTTTTTACTCGAACCAAAAAAAGGGCTTTTTTTGAACCACTGTCCTAATCACTAAAGAAAAAAAACAAAAAGGAAAAAAAAGGGTTTCAAAGCTATAATAAAAATGAAAACATGAAGCGAAGAGGATGTAAAGAAAAGAAGTAACTACAACTGTCATTTCCATGAGTGAGACAATCTTTTGTGTCTTCATGTTGGCTATTTTTCAAATATTATTTTCTTTCGTTTGATATTTTGAATCCATTTTGGCTTGGTGATTTTGGTATCGTGCATTCGTGTCGTGTAATATGGGTGACTATGTTGACGTACTAATGCACTACTTTTTTGAAACTCGACTCTTGAAATTTTATCCAATAAGTTGTTTCATCCAACCTTCCAAGCATTCACTTGAGTCCTTGACTAGAAAAGTGGCTACTTGCTTATTCAAGCTTTCAATGTCCACATTTAGTTTATTCTGGCATTTTTTTCGTTGTCCGCTAGTTAGTTATTTATTCTTTCCTTTTGTACGTGGAATCATTCTTATACAATATGTAGTGGAAGTAACAAAGAATCGTGTTGAGGTGAATTCAACATGTCCTGTATACTTTGCTCAGATATTATTTTTTTGTTGGGTAAATTGAGATCATTTCATGGAAGGAAGTAGTTTGGGTAACAATGGAAGTGGTGATCCCGATTTGGGATCTTTTGTTATTGCGGAGAACCAACACCATTGAGGACATCTGGAACACAAAAGAACCCAGGTCGAAGGTTCTTCGAATGTGCAAAGTACAAGGTCAGGTACATGCATTGCCCCAATTTATTCTCTTGTTGTTCGTCGGAATTGAAACCCTAAGTTGTTATTGTGTTCATTTTTTACAGTTAAACTTGGATTGTGGATTTTTTGCTGGTATGAGCCTTGTATTTTGCAAGGAAGGGCTGATTTGGGGCCAATGATGGTTCAGAAAAAAACAAAGGCTGTGAGGATTGTTGAACAATGCGAGAGTTCAGTATCCATGAGCATTAGTGAAGAAATGCAGAAGACAACAATCACAATGCAGATGAAGATTGAAGCCATGCAAAAGGAGGTTGATGGAATGCAAATGAGAATGACAAATGGGGGGAAAATGAACTGGAATTATCTTTGAATTGTTGTTTTTTGTGTTGTGTCGTATATGTGTGGCAAAAGCAGCCACTGATCTCAAGTAGTAGTAGTAGTAGTATGTTTGTTATGATAATAAATTTTATAACTCCATGAGGCATTAGTGTTTTGACTTTCAGTCGAAGAAATGTTTCAGCCGTTTCAATGGATAAAAACAGAAATTTTGTTCCTTGAATGGAAATGGATTCATGACTATATTATTTGTAATAGACTGCGATTGAATGTGTTTATGGGTACTGCTCTTATAGACATGTATGATAAATGTGGGGTTGTGATGAGGCAGAAAAGGTTTTCAGTGCAATGAGAGAGAAGAATGTTTATACTGGAATGTTTTAATTTCTGGGTATGCCATGAATGGACAAGGTGAAGCTGCTTTGCAAGGTTTTGATAAGATGATCCTGGAGAATATTTGGCCCTGCATCTTATGGTTAATAAAATGGTCAACACCATTGGTCATTCCGAACAGCATTGCAAATTTGTTAAATAACTGCGAATTTGTTAAAGCACTACATCGAATTGCACTGCGAATTATTTAAAGCACTACGAATTTCACACTGTGAAATTTCGCAGGTTATGTGAATTTGTGAATTTACAGCTGTGGGTGGTGTTTTAAACAAATTCGCATGGGTATGTGAATTTCACACTGCGAATTTGTGAATTTCACACTAATTAAGCCACTGTCACTGCTGCTAAACAATTGATGGCCTTGTTTCAATGATAATCCAGCCTTAAATCTAACATCATTCAGAAAATGGCATCAAAAATTGAACTGATGTCACAATAGTTGCAATCCAATATTTTATTAACCAAAAAGTAATTGACTAAAAGTTTGGTTTAACTTCAAAACATGACTATCAAGGAACAAAATTTTCCCAGATCAATGAAGGCATGTCATTGATCTAGCCGTGACCAAACTTCAAACAATAAACACTACAAACTTCATCCACTCATCGGGAAAACATATCCAAATGGAACTAAACACAATACATATAACTATTCTATTTGATCATCATCCTTATGAACCCGATCCTACACTAAGAGTAATCCAGTACAGTTCCAAAATTTGACCAGAATAGAAAAGAAGTAACATGCATCCTCTACCATGCATCAGCTACCTTGCCAATTTCATCTCCATATCCGCAAATCCATATAGTTTCTGAAACACAAATAAAATTAGCATTCAAGTCCGTATTTCACTGTCTACTTCAAGTCCGTATTTCACTTAAAAAAAACTTACATTCATTGTCAAAGTCGTCATCGTCATACAACCTAGCATATTGTGAAGACCTAAAAAAATAAGACAACAATTAAAATATATTATGAGTGTAAACAATTAAGTTCAAATTACAAATAGACAAGTACACTTACATGTTCATAAGCTTCAGACAATTTCTTTTGTTATGCGACTGCCCCAATAACCCACACCCATGACATTTCCTACTTTTCTTCACGGCCTTCTCTTTTCCTCTTTTCAAATGCTTATCACAACCCTTTGCCCTAACTTTCAGTGGTTTTTTCAAACCATGTTGGCTTCCGAGAGAAATAGGCAATTGGATATAACTCGTTGAACCATCTTGGCGAGAACCCCTTATGAATGCAATCTTCTTTTGACTATAGCAACGCTTCTCGCGCAATTTCAGAATATGTAAACCATAGTGAGAAGGTGACGGTGAGAGTAGTTGTATATCATCTGCAGACTGCATTCTAACCACCAAAAGACAAAACACTTACTAAACCATAGTGATCATAACTACCCTATTTTTCTACATGTGAGAGAGAAATATACCTTCGCAGTGGTGGTGGAAACAAGGGGGTTGCATTAATGCTGGAAATATCTTCTTGTTCCATTTCTTCTTCATTCCTTCTTTGGTCTAGTTCGAACTCTTTTCCACTTTAAGAATATGTAACTGAAAATAGCAGAGACAATGGAATACATTCAATTGAAGCATAGTTGACTGTGTTACAATGGAATACATTCCATTAGGCACAACTAACACAAAACAAAAACTCCATCAGCAGTATTTTGATCAGAGTTTGGTGGAGACAGAAAAATGTTTGACTTGAAGCTCTTTTTTAGAGCATATGTTACTGATGCATTATCAAATGGTTCCATGGATGAAAAAAAGGTGCATAAGCTTCTGTTTCCATTGTACCAGAGTCTAACAAAATAACGTATGTCCGATATCATTTTCTTCTGATAGTTTTATTTTATTTTATTTTATTTTATTTTTGGGTAAGTTGAAACTTTTATAAAGCAAACCAACCAAAACCAATTAGAGGTCAAAGCCTCAATACAATCAGAGCAAACCTAACAAGCTAGGAGAAGTAAAAAACATGAAAAGAGCAATTACATAGGACCGAATATCCTAGAACTAAGGCTCCACGATGTAACAAGAAATTGATTAGCATAGCTATGCTGAACATTCTTCCACGAGCACAAGCGGCCTCCGACTTCCTCGATAATTTGGGACCCCAAAGTTTGAGCAGGCACACTAACCCCTTGAAATTGCCGTCGATTGCGTTCCCTCCAAATCCAATAAATTGAGGCAGTAATGGAGAGTTTATAGACACGATGTGAACAGGAATTAGAAGATCTATGAGTGCACATCCAGCTCAGTTCACCAGCCAAACCAAAACAAGGGCATTGAATGTTGTTCTTGTGAAGCAACATCCGCCAAACCCTCTGTGAATATGAGCACTCAAAAAACAGATGTTCATGAGACTTCTCCACGTCTTGACAGAGCAGGCACATCCCATCAACTGGTAATCCCCAACTGTTAAGTCTATCCTTAGTAGACAACCTTCCCAGAATAGCAAGCCACTCAATAAAAGACCAACGAGGAACATGACTTGGAAACCAAACACACTTAGACCAAGGAACCACTGGAAATTTAGCACGTAGAGCATTCCAAGCTGACTTAGTCGTATACACCCCAGATTTATGAAGTAACCATCTCACAGAATCAGGAACAAGAGGGTTGGGCATTAGAGAAAGTTCAGTACTAGCAACAATCTGTCTAGTTATAGCACATCTTGGGTTAGGCCAAACCCAGACTCCATTTTGAATGATAGAAGCTACCTTGGCATTCTGAACTCTACCGATATTATAACCCACATACTCCTCAAAATTTTGGTAAAGAGGCCCCAAAGTATGCCAATTGTCAGCCCATAGATAGGTAGACAAACCATCCTCTACAATATACTTAATCCAAGGCCGAACAGTGTCTCTCAGATTAAGAAGTTTCCTAATGGTCTAGGAAGCATCATTAGGAACCTTAACCCTCCAGAAACTATGACTTTTTAAGATACAAGTATGCACTCATTTAATCCAAAGGGTATCCGTTTTAAGACAGATTGACCATAAATGCCTTATCATGGATGCTTTGTTCCAATCTTTAAGCAATCTAAGACCCAAACCTCCTTCATTTTTAGGAACACAAATGGAGTGCCAGGCAACTTTAGCCCCTGAATGACGAAGCTCAGAACCAGTCCACAAAAACGATCTAAGCAAACATTCAATATCATGCAATACTCTCTGGGGAAGAATAAAAATAGAAGACCAGTAAATTTGAATGCTAAAAAGGACAGAATTAATAAGTTGTAACCTGCCACCATAAGTAAGAGTTTTGTTGGACCATGACTGGATTCTACCAAGAATTTTGTCCTTCAGTTGGGCACAATCCACAGCTCGTAATCTCGTAGATAATAAGGGCACTCCCAAATATCTGACTGGAAGAGAGCCCTCAGGAATAGGAAGGATAGCTGCCAAACCCTCCTTAGATTCAATACTAGTATCAGCAAAGAAAATGGAGCTTTTCTGCATGTTAGGTTGGAGACCAGAGAAATGATAAAACTTAGATAGAGTATCAGCAATCACTTGGAAAGAGATCTCACCAGCTCCACAAAGCACAAAAAGATCATCCGCAAAGATAAGATGTGTGATGTTAAGAGGTTTACACTTCGGATGATAAAGAAAACCAGAAGATTGACCAATCTTGTACTGTAGCAACGCTGTAAAACCTTCCATTACAAGAAGAAAGAGGTAAGGGGACAATGGATCCCCTTGCCTCAACCCCCTTTGTCCTGGAAAAACCCCCTTCAATTCTCCATTTATGACCACAGAGAACATTGCAGAAGTAATACAAGCCTGTACTCAACTAATAAACTGAGCAGGAAAATCAAAAACCCTCATCATATCCAGAACAAAACCCCAATGCACAGAATCATATGCTTTCATTAAATCCATTTTAATGGCACATCTAGGTTTGCCCCCATCCTTGTGATAGTTCTTAACAATCTCTTGCATAAGTAAGATATTATCCATAATAGAGCGACCTTTAATGAATGCTGACTGACAAGAACTGACAATAGAGGGAATAAACTGTTGTAACCGATTAGCAAGCACCTTAGTGACACACTTATACACCACATTACAACATGCAATTGGTCTATAGTCCTTAATAGAGTTTGGAGAAGGAACTTTAGGAACCAAGGTTAAGGTTGTGCAGTTCCATTGTCTAGGCAGAAAACCAGTCTCAAAAAATAACTGGATAGCTTGAATAACATCACTCCCAACAACATCCCAATTAGATTGAAAGAAAGCAGAACTATAGCCATCAGGACTAGGGCTTTTATCCCCCTTTATGGACCACATAGCTTATTTAATTTCATTCACAGAAACCCTACTAGAGAGGGTAAATTTTTGAGAACCTAGGAGTCTTTGTGGAACAGCAAGTCTAAGCACAGAATACGCCTCCCTACTATGAAGAAAAGGAGATCCCAATAAGCCAGTATAGTAACCGAGAATCTCATCTTGCACTGCCTTAGGATCAGTTAGCCTAATTCCTTCAGCATTAGTAAGACTTAAAATTTTATTTCGAAGACAATGGGACTTAACTTTTAAGTGAAAAAACCTGGTATTTTGATCTCCCAGAGCTAGCCACTGCACTCGAGATTTCTGTTTCTTAAAAGATTCTTCTGCCAGACTAAGATCAATGAACTTCAAATGCAGGTCCTTTTCAAGGTTCACCAAAGCTGCATCATATGGATTTTGAAAGCTCTGCTCTTGAACATACAACAACTCTTCCCTAGCCTTCACCACCCGTTCACTAATTTGAGAGAAGAACTTTTTATTGAACTCCCTAAGGACAGGTTTCAGTCTCAATAGTTTCTCATACAGTTTGAACTTAGTCGAACTTGTCACAGGTAAAAACCAAGACTTCTTCAGCTCCTCTTTAAATTGATCATGCCGCGTCCAGAAGTTAAAGAACTTAAACGGGCTCCTTCGAGGAGTATCAGGCAGCACATTAACCAAAATAAAAACAGTGATCAGAGATACCGGGTGCTAGAAAAACAGTCTCAGACTCGGGAAAGATGTCAAGCCAGGAACCATTGATTAAAGCCCTATCCAATTTACTTTTCACATTACCCTGACCACCCATTTTATTTGACCAGGTGAACCATAGACCCGTGAAAGGCATGTCATCCATATTAATGTCATCCAAACAGGAATTGAATTCCAGAGAAGCAACACTATCGAACCCTTCCAACCGTTCAGATAATCTTCTAACTACATTAAAGTCACCAAATTGAAGCCAAGGAGTATCCCCAATAATAGGAGCCAAAGTCCTCATATCTTCCCAAAGTCTTCTTCTATCCACCCCAGAATTGTGCCCATATATACAAGAAACATAAAACAAACGCTGGTCCATTGTCAAAAGCTTAACTACAATAATCTGAGGAGAAGAAAAAATAAGATCCACTTGGAAAGTCTGTGGATCCCAAGCCAGCACCATTCTAGCCACACTACCTTGCCAGAGAAGTTTGAATAACTTGATTCTATAGTACTTAATCATTGCCAGAGAAGTTTGAGTTACTTCTGAAGAAATTTAGATAGCATTGACCTGTAAGAAATTCAAATGGCCCTAGAACCACCTGAAACTCTCACCCACTAGAAATTACCCAACCCAGTTGAAGCCCCAACCTAGCTGAACCTCCAGATCATTAAAAAAAAGCCCTTTTTTGGATCAATTTTCAAAAACCCTAAAACCCGTTTTGGTTTTTGCTGTTGATGCAGAGATCGATTGAGAGAGAGAGAGAGAGAGAGAGAGAGAGAGAGAGAGAGAGAGAGAGAGAGCTAGGTTCGAATCCCAAAAAAAAGCCCTAACCAGATTTTGAGAGAGAGAGAGAAAGAGAAAGAGAAAGAGAAAGAGAGAGATACCTTGGTGGATGCAGAGAGAGAGAGATACCTTGGTGGATGTAGAAGATTTCTGGTTTGCGTTCTTCGTGTTATCTGGTTCACGTTCTTCGTTTTCCCTTCTCTTCTCTGGTTTGCCCCCCTCTCTCTCTCTCTCTCTCTCTCTCTCTGTGGTCTGTCCGAACTGTGAAGTCGTGAAATGAAAAGAGAAGGGGGGAAGTGAGAGTGTGAGGGGTTTTTGCCTGGTCGTTGGATTTATAGTCCCGCACCAAACTCTCATCCAAGATCCCTCAAGGGATCTGGATTGATATATATATAAATGCCTGAAAGAGGCCACAATCGCAACAAGATTTGAATAGGATGCGATGTCATTGAAGATGTCACTATTAACTTAGCTTTAATAGATAGAGGCCATAACAGTAGAGATCAAGTGAATAGCAACTGCAAACTAAGAAATTTGTAACCATAGCAACAGAATCCCAAATTGACTAGCGAGATTTTATACCATGAATCGTAACGTAAGGAGTAGAACAAGAGTGTGAGACAAGAAATATTCATTGATTTCAATAGCGGGTATGTCAAATTAATAGTAAATACGCCACAAGATATCTCATAACAAGGATCCATATAGCAGAAAGCAGCACTAGAAATGATTGTGTGGTAATCGATGCAGGTGTTAAAATCTATTCAAGCCAATGAACAAACGACCTCATGGATAACAAGCTCAGATACAAATTTCGATCAAAGTTCAACTAGACCATAGAGAGAAGAGCAGTAAAAGAAAAACTCAAATGGAGGCACACTCGACATATAGCAAACAATCACTGGTGTAGCCAATTTTTTTTTTTCAAGACAAGACCAAACCTTGCCTCACGCCCAACATGGAAATCAAAGACAAAAGGATAACCTAGAATAATCAACTCATAGTCTCAACAAATATGATCCAGAGGTATTACTCAACAAACAATAATGGACTAAAAATCCTCGGTGTTCTAATTCAAGTCAAAGGAAAGATGCAAATTTTAGAAATATGACATGTTCCCGAATTAAAAAGATTTCTAACAAAGGGATTAAACAAGAGGGGAGAAATTACCCCATACATTCGGTGTCTCTAGAGCCTGAGAAATGGTAGGACTCGCTCCTTGCTCAACGCGCGACCCCTGACCCAAAGTAGACTGGAACTGTGACTGATGATGAACAAAACTCTGCCCTGGCCTCGACTGATGCACTAAACCCGATTCACTATACTCTCTCATTCTCAGAGGACACTTTCTTGCAAGATGGTCAGGTGCACTGTAATAAAACAGGATTTTTGTTGTTGTGAACACTGAGCTCGAAAATGACTCGGCTGACCACACCTGTGACACACAATTTGAGGTTTAACGAAAACTCCATGACTTCCCGACGAAGTAGGTGGCCTAAAACTCTGTTGAACCTGCAACGATTGAGATGGCTCCCTTTGTCTCTTCCTCCCTTGGCTCCCAAAACTCTCTGATGGCAAATTTACGCTAGCAATCGGTTGCCTAGGTTCCCACCCTTCCACATTTCCCTGCGCACCTATCGAGTTCTCAACACTCCTTGCACACTCGACAATCTCAAAAAACTTCCCAATACGCTGACTTACTACCAATAGCTTAACAGACGAATGCAACCCCTTCTTAAAGCGCCTACACTTCCTTACCTCCGACGCCACCAATTCTGATGCAAAACGTGATAAAGATTGAAATTTTACAGCATAATCGGAAACGGTCATATTTCCCTGCTCTAGCTTCTCGAATTGTTCTCTAAATTGCTCGTGACACGTTTTTGAAAAATATTGATTCTCAAAGAATTCTTCAAACTCAGCCCAAGTCAGGTTCTCTACATCTGGCTCATTTGTTAGATTAACTGCCCTTGTCACTCTCCTAGCGTCTCTTCTTGCTCCTAAAACTGATTCCCACCACTCATTCGCCTCACCGATAAGTTGACAAGCTACTATACTCACCCGAAGGTCATCTTCCGTAATCTTAAGAGCGTTAAAGATTTTAAGAATTTGTGAAAGCCAATGATTGACCACAAGAGGATCACTACTCTCCCCATCAAACTGAGGTGGTTTCTTACGGCAAAATGCCCTCATCGCTTCCATGGCACGGTCGTTCGTGTTAGCCCTAAGTGCTGGATTCAAAAGATTCAACACTTCAAGTGCCGCTACAATTTCTCTAGCAAGGTTATTCTCACATCTCAGTGGCATCGTGCTACAAGAATTGAAAACATAACACAATCAACTACAATGACTATCAACGACAACAACCACAGCTCCATCGTGAGATCAAACCTCCAACTTCCCCAACACGGGTCAACAACACCATAACAATCTACGTTATCGTAAATGCAATGTCACGCCGATGTACTGACTCATTCATGCATACACATGTCATGTAAAAAAATATTTGCTATGATTTTAAACCCATGAGCCTAAAGTCTCCCCATGGTCTCAAGGTATTCAAACCTAGACACTCTGATACTAAGTTGTCAGGCCCTCGATTTTTAACTTAAAAATATATACTTTTCATAATTTAAGAATCCTCACAAATACCAACTGAATACCCCAAAAGAGATTTTCCATTTCCACATGACCAAAGCACGTGTCCTGCTCCAAATATTTCAAAAGGTTACAACCTTGGCACGCTAGCCCAAATATAACGTAATTACAATTAAAGTTGAAAACTAAGAAGTTTACATAAGTTTCAAGTCAAAGAGTGATTATGAGAGTTACATCATATCTTCCCAAAATAAAATAATTAAGATGCTAGGCAACTTCTCGTTGTCAGCTTTCAAAATAATGAAGTCAAATGCACGACAAACACTCCATGTCAATGCCCTTGTGATGTACCTGAAAAGAATGATAGGTTGAGCTACACTAACCCAGTAGAAAAATCTCTATAAACTTTATATGCAAATGAGGAAATTTGAACCTATAAGAAACAAAGTCTCAGATAACAAGGGAGAATACAATTGGACACCAATATCATACCGGTAATTCAAGACTCAAGGAACACTTCGCTGTCATTACCTAATCCGTAAACCATTCTTTTAATTCTTTTCTATTCAAGGCTTTATTTCACCCATGCTTCCATGTTAGGTGTCACACATTCTCAGCATTGAGGACTTTGTACATTCTCCGTTGATCTCAAATATGAGCTCAAGTAGCTCCTTTACTAGCGACACACCGAATGGTGGACCTAAAGACATTTCGGGCATTTGGACCCCGTATACCCACTATGCATTCTGGGTGATTGCGACCCCGTACATCCATTTCACGTTTCGGGTCTTCGACCCTGTATATCCGTTTTCACGTTTCGGGTATTAAAGACCCCGTATGTCCACCTCAAGTCATTTGTATCCCATCTCATCATACATATTTCTAGGATCTTAATTGCAAGAGTGTAGATAAAGAAGGATTAGTTTTAAGTAAACGGCTCATGCCACAACTCACTTTCCCATTCTGTTCTTGAACTTGCTATCTAAACCATTCTCCGTACTACATGGCCTCAAGTGTCAAATTATCTCATTACGTTCATGACTCCTCCACCTTTCTATTCAACAATCAACCTTATCATCACATACGCTGTTTTAATGAGTCCCAATCTTCTAATTTAATATCTCTTAATATTCTACATAGTTAAGCAAATGCACATGTATTGTATTAGTACGATACTCATTCAATATAACACTAGAATCCTATATAACACGAGCCAATGAATGAAGATGACCAAGGAATCATTGGAGCACCAATAACCATGTTTGGAAGTGGTTTAAAGTAACTAGGAATGTGCTAGAAATGAGTGGAAGTCGCTACAATTGAACAGGGAATAACAGCAACAAAACTGTCCAAACAGAGGTGGTATCGATACCCATCAAAGGTGGTATCAATACCCAAGGTTCCAAGACGGTTCCACGTTCAAGGGTATCGATACCTCCTTGAGGAGGTATCCATACCAAGGCAGTACACGCAAAGATTTTCCTGCAGATTTCTCTTGAAACAAACCCAACTTCTATCAACGATCTAAGGCATGAATAAGGTACAAAATCAACTTAATAACACATAAAGAGTGTGAGAAATCTCTACCTCAAGTATCAAAGCCGAACCCAAGAGATTATTCGAGCCCTAGACTCCAAAATCTTGAATCAACCGAAATACACGTCCTCCAAGCAAAACCCACAAAATTCAATTTCACAATCACGATTGAGGGATGGATTGGAGGTTAATCCATAAAGGTTTTTGGTGAAATTTGGAGTCAGGGAAAGAGAGAGAGTTGAGAGCCGTGAGAGAGAGGTTTCGGAGAGAGAGTGGAGAGAAGGAAAGTTATGTGTGTGTGTCAACTGATTTAGGAAAAGGGAACAGAGGGGAAATACTTCCTTGCTACTCACCCACACATCTATACATGCACACACATTAATTGCACTAGCACCCTTATACAAATAAAGTTATCATATCAACCCCAAATCAAACAACCACGTCATTTCTCGTATTTCTGACATTTTCGCCTTTTACTAACGATTTATGAAATGTAAAATTAACATGAGTCTCTACAAATTGTAAAATTAAATCCACCTTTGGATTCTAAAATTTTAATTGGGTACTCATATCACAATTAATACTTTATTCTTCAAGTATAGTTGGACATCTCTAATAGTGCAACAAAAATTTAACGTTGTGGAAATTATACATCTTGCTTCCCCCACAATTCTGAAATTAATTCAGAATTAATCGATATAATTTTCATAGTTTATGACATAACAGAAATAATGTCAAAAACTCTTCATTTCTCATGTTTCAAGACGCATCAGCAAGAAACAACCCCAACATTGAGTTATTCACCCAATATTGAGTAACTTTTTACTCAAATTCAGAAGATTTTATGCTAATTGCAACATGCATTCCAAGTATCTTTATAGATTCAATACTAAAAACTCTCCATAGCATAAAAATCTATGTCACTTTATTCAAAAGTATCTTGTGGGACGTAGTTGTTGATAACTACCAACCGCTTAAGGTCGTAGAAACTAAAATATTTCATTTCCAGTTTCATGCCAAATCAAACATAGCGACCCAATCTGATGGGTTTAAACACAATCTCAAATAATTCAAGCTATGAAGTTACACGTCTTGCTTGTCCAATTGATTTGGCCCCAAATGACTTTCTAGAAAGTCAAAAGACATGCGACTTGTCACCCATGGTCATGTCCTCTGGCATAACCACAACGGGCGGCACACTTCCTCATGGAATCTGATATGTACAAATATACAGATGCATACAAATCAAAGTCTTTGACCTCTTATCACATGCATGTCAGATCACTCCAAACAAAAGACATACTGCTATACAGAGGGCATCTAAGCGACGAGGAACAAACGAAATTACACAAAATTCTTGCTGGCCACATACATGTATTCAATTTCCATACTTGCAAAGCATTGAAATTCAAACTCATGCAAAATCACGGTTATATTTTGACAAACTAATGAAACGAAATTGGTAAATCAAATCCCTTAACCCAAAATCCCTGTTATGGGTAACCGTTAATGCCAACAGAAGTGACTACGAAAGTTAGCAAGTATCACATTAGTTATTTTTTGCTTATAATCAAAACCAATGGGACCATTGCTTCCTTCCCTGAGTTTTCTCCAAACTTTTTCCCCTTCATTTCACGTAAATCTTTTGAAAAACTAGTTTATGTTAAAAACAGTTTTTATAAAAAAATAGTTTATTAAATAGTTTATGGAAGAAAAAGAACAGTTTAAGTTAAAAATAGTTGGATAAAAAAATAGTTTATGAAATTTTTTTTTGTAAAAAAACAGTTTTGTGTAAATACAATTTTTTAAAAAATAGTTTTAAAAAAATTGAAGAAACAATTTTTATTAAAAAAATTTTAAAAAAAAAGTTCATATAAAGACGGTTTTTTTTTTGGAAAAAGTTTCTGAAAAGAATAGTAAGAATAGTTTTTTATAATTATTTTTTGAAAACATTGTTGAGAGAGAGAAGATTTTTGTATAATGATGGGTGTAGTTGATTGAAAAAATATAGGAATCACTAAATTTGGTTATTGGTAAAAGGTTACTAGTTTTGATTATTCAAAAGTCAAAATTTGATGAGTTGCTAAGATGCTGTTAAGTTTGGTTATTCTAATATGAGCATTTTGTTGAGCAAATATTGCTAACTTTAATTACCTTTTATTTTGTTTATTCTATCTCTCTCTTCCTCTCTCTCAACCCTAGCCACCACATCTTCTCGATCTTCTCCTTTCCCCTCCTCCCCGTGGGTTCCATACCCGTGTGCGGCGGCGGGATGGGGAGACCATGGTACTATTGACTCAATTTCTTTGTTTTTGTGTTTTTTTTTTTCATTCTATCTCTCCAGATCTACGACTTGTGGTCTGATCTGAGAGACAAAGTTTTGTTTCTCGTTCAACGAGAGTTATTAGTTTCGTCTTCGGACGAATTTTTTCTACAGATCAGGTTCTCTCAATCGAGGTTGTTTCACAAAGATCTTTATATTTCAGCGTTCTATCCTTACATGATTTCTTTGGCGAGGCAACCCGTGGCGGCTTGGCAGATTTGTAGTTCTTGGGAGTTCATTGATGCGTTCATACTTGGCTGGAGTGCATCTAATCGTCTGGGTATTTGGTGTCTTTTGTCCTTAACTTTGCACTTTTTCTAGTTTGAGATTCTTAATTAGTTGCTAGGCAGTTTAAAAGTGTCGCTATTGCGTCAGGCCATATCTGGGTTAGGATGAAAAGACATTGATTGCCTTGTTTTCTATTTGTTAGACGATTAGTTTGGTTTTGTCCAAGTTCTTTGTAATGATCTCCGTTTTGTAAGTGCCGCTGCACGTTTATCAATACAATCTTCTCACTTTTGTCAAAAAAAAAACACTAAACATACAAAGGTATTACACCATTTTTCCACCCTCTTAACCAGAGACCGTATTTCCCACACATACTACTCGCACCTTTTCGCCATTCCCAAGATTCTTCTCGTCTCTCTCTCTTCTTGTCTCTCTCTCTGTGTGTGGGGATCTCTGAGGAAACAAATATAGTTCGTTCCAAACTCTGCTGGTTGAGCTTCCACTGTAAGTTTCTTGGAATCTTTAATTCTTCTCATCTTTTCTCTTGGTTTTGGACATTTTCCTTCGGAGATTTTGGGGGGTTTTTCATTATTTTCTCTATTTCTTTGTTTTTCTTTCCGCATTTGGTTCGTTTCTTCTCGGACCTTGCTGGGTTTTTGCCCATTTGTTTGATTGGCCAGAAAAATAACTTCTAGGAACATTTTGTAATGCTTAGTTTATTGGACCGGGTTCAATCAGTTCAGTCAGAGGTATGTAAAGAAGGAAGGCTGAATACCCCAATTCAACCATTGTATGACATGTGATTTAGGTAATCGTCATGTGGCGTTAATCAAACCACTATATTTGATGCTTTAATTTTCCTTTACTTTGTTTCATTGTTCTCTCGATTTTTCTGTCCTTTACGTATTAGTAGTTTTTTTTTTTTTTTTGGGTAAAGTCTGCTCATTCTCCCCTTCTTACAACCGATTTGTCTCAAGAAATTTTGATTCTTGTATTTTCCCAGTGTATGATTTTCCATCCGTATCCTGAAAACTAAGAATTGCTTCACTTCTTTTTGGGTCTTTTTCTCCTAATTGTGAGATCTCTCACTAGGGTTTTTTTGCTCATCCTGTGTTGTACACTATTTTCCTTTCTAGTTTCACATTCTTTTTGATTGCTAATAATCCATGGCTACTATTTGAAAGTTTCTTTTCTTGTTTAACTTTTCTTTGTTTATGGGTGCTATCCTTCATAAATCCTCCAACCAAGTTCAGGGTTGGACTACATTTATACTGATATCTGTAGAAAGGGGTGCTACTCCAAATTTATTCACAACCCTGGAATTCTAATGCTTCTTTTAACCACCTACTAATTCATTATTTGATGCTTTTATCCATCTTTGATCTTACTTAACAGCATTCATATATACCAATGGCTGCTTTTTCCCTACTTTTTCAGGTAACTAGGACATATTGCACAGAAGTAGAGCGCCATGTGGTGGTTGGGTCTTTCAATTAACGTGCTTCGGAAAGCTGTCTCGCTGAATTTGTATTGCAGGGTTATCTTATAAATTCCTACCCTTCCTTTTAACCCTACTTTTTGGTGACTCTAATTTTCGCAATTCCATGGCATCCAATCACTTGTGCTTCAATCCTTGCTATATCCATAGGCTTAGTTGAGAGAGATTAAAGGCCAAAACAACTTATAACTACCCAATCTCTTATTTTAGGTTCTGTTCCCGTCGATTATCGCATTTCTCATAATCTCATTTCCATTTGAATTGATATCTCTACTTTTCCTCTATTGTGCGAGTATATCTTGTCCTTTGATCTGAGTTGTAATAGAGGTAGAAGGAAAGATCTTGAATTGTAATAGAGGTAGAAGTTATGGTGTGCCAAGCAGCGGGCCAAACGAGATTCCGGGCATTAAAACATGAGAGTGGGATTGCAGGGAGACCTACTATTATAGTTAGAGTGATAGCATGCTTTCAACCTTTGCAAGACTGCCAGGTGAGTCCAATACTAATTTGCCAACCTTTTATTCCATCACTGTTTCAAGTTCTTGATTCATTGCTTAGCTGCTTGTTGATAAGGCATAACAATGCCATGTTTGTGTTGGCTTTTTTTTCTCTTCCAGGCTGAGTATTTCCGCGCTTTGCTTAAACCTGTCACGTAGATTTACGTTTCCATCATCAAGTCGAGAATTTTCATTTCGATTTTTCTTCCCTTCCTCATTCCAGAAGGGATTGGATATTACAAATATAACTATATCTATATTCTGGTACGTAGCTCGTTTCGTTGTTGGTAATTGGAGCTTAATGTATTGTGTATTTTTCTTTTCTTTTAAATAAAGAATTTTAAGCTATAGCATGTCTTTCTTCATGTCAAGGTTACTTTCTTTGGCTGGATGGTTAAGCCAGAAGACTGTTGGCTCTTTCAGCGGCATTCTGCTCGTCCTTTGCTCAACTTAAATTGCACGAGCACGCCATTACACCAAGGCCAACAAAACGGTTCTCCGTTTTCCTCTTCCACATTTTCCCCTGATGTGGCTTTTCCAGGATTCAGAGTTCCTAGTTCACTTGGTCCGACCGAAACAAATGGAGCTCATGGGTTGATTCAGTTTTTGCCTCCTCACTTGGATGTCAAAGAAGGACCATCTGCCTTGTATTATGGACATGGGGTTAAGGCAACACAAAATACTTTATCCGAGTCCAAACAGAAAAGGTTTGTCATTTTCGATCAATCTGGGAATCAAACAAGATTGTTTTTCAGTCCACTTTGCTCTCCTGGTCAAAATCCGATTGTCACACCAAGAAAATCTGTCGGTGCTTGTGATTTGGGTAACAAAGGAACAACGGTTAATATGGAGCAAAATTTTCCAATCAAGGCCACTATGCAAGAAAAATCTGTAGAGGATGGAACAATTGGGGGGAGAAGTGAGATGCACGAAGACACTGATGAAATCAATGCCTTACTTTACTCAGACGACTATGATGGCTGTGATAGTGAAGAAGAAGATGAAGTTACTAGCACTGATCGTTCTCCTTTTGTGATTAAAAGGTGTTACAAGAAGCGTGAACACGAGGAGGAAATAACAGTAGAATTGGCTAATCCAGAAAGGCCAATGAAAAAGCAGAGACTGATTGATGGTGGGTACACGAAATCGTTCGCAAAACCGGGGGCTGAATCAAGTTGTGCCAAAGGCAGGAATCAAGGAAGGGATTCGGATTCCATTTTAGGCAACAAGCAGTCAAGGAAAGATAAGATTCGGGACACGTTGAAAATTCTCGAAAGCCTAATTCCAGTTGTGAAGAGCAAAGATCCCTTGGTGGTTATTGATGAAGCTATTAGTTACTTGAAGTATTTGAAGCTCAAGGCCAAAGCATCAGGAGTTAGCTTGCGTCCCTTTCCGCAGTAATACGTGGGTTGGAAAGGAGGGAAAAAAGGTTAGCAGACCCAAAAAGTTCTTAACCTGAAATGAGGTTATGGTTTTGAAAACCCTAATGGTGGCTATTGATTAAGCTTTATCACTAGCCCTTCTGCTCTTTTCCTCTATACAGCTTGTTTTTTAATGCCCCTGAAATCCTCTGTACCAAAATTTGTCTGTACAGGTGTTTTGTACATTTTCAACCATTGGATTATGTGAGAGACGGAAAGATTCTCAAATGATCCAATGGCCGAAAATCCACCAGAACACTGGTACCGACAAATTTCCAGACAGTGGTTTTCAACCCTTTATAATGGACCAACAAAGGCAAGGCTAAATGGGATGAACTTTGGACTTTTTCTCTCACGGGTGATGGAAATTGGGAGATAATTGTTGACAAGAAATGATTATTCTTAAGCTTTTTAGGGGACTTTTAAAGTCAGATTTGAAGGCATGCTCATGTTGGTGGTGGGATGTGCTGTAAATGAGGACCCTTTCTGCCAAAACTTTGAGAACCCCTATGGATTGAGTGCATGCGGATTAGGTAATTTTGGGTCCTACCCTCCACCACTCTTTGTCTTCTTGATTTTATGCTTTCTTCACTTAATATCCACCCTCTCCATCATAAGAGTCTTTTGAGGGTCCCAGCCATAATCAAATCTTGTCTTGAAAAGGTTGATCTGTTTCCATGTGATCTTTGGTGGTTGTACAGTGGAATTATGGGCACAGGTGTTTCTTTCTTTTTTGATGACTCAGTGTCTGGGCGTGTTTCTTTCTTTATTTGGCTGTGTGTTGTGTTTTGATATTGGATTGGGTATGGATGGACTGAATGTAATTTTATGTTTTTTGTTGGATTCGGCTGTTTGTTAGTTGTCCTTTCCTCTGTATGCATGTTTTGTGTCCTTATTGGCAAGAGAAATCTATGTAATAATATATTGACTTTTCTTAATGAACAGCTGTGAGTATTTTGATTTCAATCAAGGGTATTGCTGGGGGGACCTAATTTTTTTTTATAGGCAGGTGGGGGGACCTAATTGATCAAATTCTTCATGTGGGGGTCCTCAAACCTCATCTAATAATTTATGTGGACGTTTGGAACCAATTGGTCCTTGGGTAAAGCTAAGGTCCATTCTAGGGACTTGATCATCTGTCAGGACCTTTTTGAGTCTTTGCTGGATCCACTTTGATGTTTTGAGTCATTTATCCTTAAAGCTTGTTGAGAACAAAATTAATGTTGATCGGATATAGATAACTATGGATTCGGAAATCAATATTATTTTTGGCATAATTGATGTTCTTGGCAAACTAAAATATGGCGGTTTCAATTTCTAAAAGCGGGCCTGGAAAAAGGCTCATAAAAGACGAGTGTCCGGAGAGAATTCCAACCCTACCAAAAATATGAATGGCTGGTTTCAATTAGGGCTTAATAGGTTTCAATTCCTTTTGGTTTTTCCATACCAATTAGGGTTTAATAGGTTTTATGGTACGTTTGTAGTTGTGTTGTTGAACTTTGTGACATTTGTTGACTTGCTCGTATGATAAATATGACTGATAAGTACTTTTCAGATTAATAAGATAAAAATTAGCGGTTTTGGGATGGAATAATAAGTTTTAGTGTTATCTAGCGGTTAGGGGGCGATTTGGCCAGAATAGCGTTCTTGAGTTCTCGAAGCTGGATCTCTGCATTTCTGGTGGACCTCTCGACTGATTCTCATTTTGATCTTCCTTCTCTACTTCTGGTTAGTTTTCCATGTTCCTTTTGCTTGCTTTCATGCCTTAAAATTGTGATTTTCGTGCTCTGTCAGTTTTGGTGCGAAAACCTAATTCATTGAGTCCTGCTTAGGGTTCGAATGTGCTTAATTCTACTAGTTCTAGCTAAGGTAGTTGTGTCTGGCTTTGTGATTGGGAATTCTGGTGCTAGGCCTGGTTCTATTCCAAAGCCCTAGCTCTGGTGCTTGTGGTGTTCCTGCTGGATCTGACCATGAGTTCTAATTCTGTTGTTTCACTGGTTGATGATCTTCGTAACGGTAATATTTTGCTGAGTATAATTTGGGAGTTAGTAAGTCTGTAATTGTTGAACCAGTGAAAGAGCTTTCTACTTCTCCTTGGAAGGGCTGTCTGGTTGATTCCCTGGATTAGCCCTCGAGCCGAAATTGTCTGAAAGTACTTTGGCATTTCCATAGAGTTGCATATGTTCTAGTGTACACAAACTTTGGTTTAAGAGCATACGTAGTGGAATAAGCAAAAGTGAATAATCAAAACTTGTCACATCAGATTTTGATTTATCCTAGTTATAATTAAATAGTTACACCGTGAACATAGCCTAATTAATTAAATAACCTCGAACTTGTATTTCGTATGTGATTGTATTTGTGCGTCATCTTTCGGCATTCATGTTACATAGAAACTCCAGTTAGAGTTCGTTTTATATATACTCTAGAAAACCAATACGGATTGAGCTAAAAAATACAATTGCTTAAACAATGCATGTAGAAAGGTACATAGAACATGAATGGATTTAGAGCAGACCATTTTTATTTTGTGCAAATTTTTTATTTTTATTTTTTTATGTATGCTAAAGTCTAGAGGTGGCAAATGGGCGGATTTGGACAGATTAAAATGGATTGTGGGTTGAATACATGTTGAAATGAGTCGGATCAAACATGGGTCAAACAAAACCCAACCCGACCCATTTTCCTTCCTTTTCTCCCATTTCCTAATACAGGGGAGAAATAAACTGAATTTACCCACCCCCAATTTTCAACGCCAACCTCACTCTCTCCTCTCCCGTGACATCTCCGTTCTCCGGCGACTTCGGTTTGCAAGAGTAAAGCTGTCAACAAGATAAAAACTTCCAGTTTTAATTAGTTTGTAAAATATTTTCAAAACAGAAAGTTCATAATGTCATCTGAATATTAAATGGGATCTAACTTCAAACATTACCGGTATTTTCCTCCTAATCAGATCTTACTGTGTGATTTTATCCTATATTAGTTGCCATCGAGAGGGTTGAGGAGGACGGCCGAGACGACGGCGGCACCGGCAGTAAAGAAGCCCACTCTCCGAAACTCAAATCGAAATGGGCTGGGTTTTTTTTTGAATGGCGAGATTGGGAAGATGAATCTTCAGTCCCCGAAACAATGGTGACATTTCTGTCGATTTCAACTCGAGATTAGGAAGATGAAACTTTTTCTCTAATAAAATGGAAGCTTGAAAAGTTGTGTTTTACTAGAGAAGTCAATGAGATTGAGCTAATAAGCAGTGGAGTGGAGGTTGGGAGAGAGCTGTTCCTGTTAAAGGAGGAGAAGGAACAGACGAGAAGCCGGTTACCGGTTACGTGTGTTTGTGTGCGTGAGAGAGAGGGAGAGAGAGAGAGAGGCGGTGACGAGGGTGGCGGAGAGCAGGGAGAGAGAGGCAGCACCGGCGACGAGCTTAAAGTCAAAGAACGTATTTTGGGCCCGATAGGAGTAGATTAAAATCAAGGCCAGTCTGGGTCTTCCGATACCAACCCATATTGAACCCAGGTAAACAAGGCTAGTATGGGTCTTTTAATATCAACTTATATGGACGGATTAAATTAAGTTATAAGTAGGCGAATTTAAACAGGTTTAAAAATATGGGTTGGGAATGGAATTGCCACCTTTAAAGTCCAATAGCTTAGCTACTACTACATCCTTGTCCTTTGTACACACTGGAAAACCTCTTTGGGATGTCTTCCCTGTCCTTTATACACTCCAAAAACTTCATTGGGATGTCTGTCCTCAGTCTCAACCTCGTTGGTGGCTTCCCCCAATGAAAATAATTTGGGCACATATCTTATTCAAAACCGGACATAGATGTTTTTATAATCGGGATTCCACATGTAACAGTTGGAGTTCATGTGCATCGAATAGCTTTGAAAAAATCTATATTAATTCAGATTCGTAGCCGAATTAATATTTGTTCCCGCAACACTTGGTGAAGTACGATCATGGTATTATTATAACGAAAAACCAAATAATAAGTAGGAAAAGAACATTGGTACAACAATTATTAACTCTCTGTTTTGCCCCTCTACTGGATATCGCACAAAGTTTATACATTTGGCACCCCCATAACTTATAGAACTAATGTCCAAGCCTTAATTAACTCAATAAATTCTCTTATTTAGTTTCATAGGTCATATTTCTTTGTTCAATAGTCAAACTTATCCCAGCGGTTGTGGTATGTGGGAATTCCAACACATTCAAGTTTAATTTTGTGCAATATTTTTGAACCAAAACAACAGCGAGATAGTAGTGTCTTTCTTTTTTTTTCTTTATCGTCCAGCGAGATAGCATCTAACGCTAATCACACACTAATTATTGAGCAACTAACAATAGAGACAAAAAAAAGTACAGGGGCATTTTAGATGCTATTGCATTTTAGATGCCCCTGTAAGATGTCATTGCTTGAATATTGTAGATTATAAAGTATAGGGGCATTTTAGTAACTTCACCTTAATAGAGACAAAAAAAAAAAAAGAGTATAGGTGGAGAAATGGAGAGTGTGGATATCAATTTCCTTACTTTAAATGAAAGAAAGCAAATACAATAGACCAAAAAATTGCAATGGATTAAACAATGCATAGAAAGGTTCGTAGAGCATGAATCAACTAGAGCAGACCATTTTATTTTGTGCATTTGTTCGATGTATTTCTCAAGTCCAACAGCTCAACTACATGCACATCCACCGGCATATTCAGATCGATCTCTGCTCTTTTCTTTCCCCGCATCCAGTTTCCTCTGCTTCGCATCATTTAGCACATACCTAGCCCACACACTAAAAGAAGTCTCATTGTACCCAATTTGGCCACTCTTGTATATGTTCATGCAGCGGCGATTGTCGCCTGGATACGGGCAGGGATTGACATCAGGGTCTCGCCAGGCACCCTGGTAGTTCATACCGGACCATTCAGCCATCCAGTGGTAGATGAATTGGCCGACTCCTGCGTGTTTTAGCCACCCTTCGGGGTAAAACTCCATCACACTGCTGTTTCTATCCATTAGGAAGAGGTTGGTTAACTGAGCTCCATGGGGGGATATCAATATGTCTGTCGAACTCATTAGCTTCACCTGGGTAAATTGGTCAATTAGCTTTACATAAGTTGGTCAATACTGCAAACTTTAGATCCAAACCAAAAAAAAGAAAAAAACTTTCACAAAACCAACCAAGACACACAGAAAATGGATCTATAGCTGCTTTATACTGGGATCAATACATGTGCCCTTTCTGAGCTTTATTTATGCATTGAACAAATATGATGAGTGACGAGAGGTAAAAAATGATAAAATGAATTTCCAATTGTTTAGGATGACTAGGAAAAAGAGCGAGAAATATGTGCAATGTGGGCAAATGTGCTTATAGCTGGAAAGGTTTTCGTGTGAGAATCAAGCCATGCAGGGTGTTCGGATTGTTTTAGCAAGTATGCGGTTTTCGTTTGGAGTGTCGTGTTTTTTGGTTGGCGTCCTGCCTTCTTTCGGGTTTGATTCTCGAGTAGCGTATGCTGGTGCGCTCGAGATCCATTTAATCTTTGTAATCGTTTTCAAAGATAAATAATGTTAAATTTCTTGAAGGGTTCCAACCTAAAACCAATTGTTAATAGGTGGAGTAACTTCTAGAATATATTAACAAAAATTGGCTTAAATGAGCAATGAGACAAGTCTAACATTTTAAAAAAAAAATGGTATCAGAGCTATAAGGTCTAGGCCGTGTGGAATTTTCGCTCTCAGCGAGCGGCCTATACTTCGTTGCCGTCTGCTGGGCACTCTAGTAACATGTAATCGACTCACTCTGGCTTCTTGGCTTCTCCTGCTGTCTTCTCTTATTTTTCTTTCTGTCTCTCCTACTTCTCTTCGTGGCTTCTCTTGGCTCCTGGTTCCTGACTGCTTGTGGTTTCTTGGCTTGGCTTGGTTGCTCTTAATTTATTTTGGCTTGGCTTGTTTGCTCTTGATTTATTTTGGCTTGGCTTGGTTGCTTTTGGTTTCTCTGGGCTTTTTCAAACTCAAGTTGGTAGACCTACTTAAGTTTGATGAGGGATGTTAGAATAAATAGGTATAATAAATAATATATTGATATTGAGATTGTGATTTGATTGTAATTCAGATGATTTTCTTTCATAGTTAATTAGTATGATTTTCTTCAGTAATAGGCTCCCTCTCTTGTATAAATGGATCCAGGGGTGCTGTGTAGTGCATGTGTAGGGCGACACATAATCGTCGATCTCATCAATTAACGGTTCAAATTAAAAATCATTTATGACCGGTAAACCGGTGATAATAAAAAATCATATCTCAACCATTCACTATCAAGATCGATGGCTCATGTGCACCCTACAGGATGCCTTGCACTACATAATTTCACACCTTGTACTACAGAATTTCTCAATCCTGTATAAATAGAGGACTCATTGTTTAGTTTTATTATCGAAGTCAATAAAATATCTTTCTCATATTTAACAAATAAAATCTTTTTTTTGCCGATAGGAAAAAAGAAGCAAGCCATGCAGGTGGCAATCTAGTATCATCTCCAACCCCTCAACTTTAAAACATCAAAAAATTAAGAGATCAAACATGAAATACGTACTTTGATACTCTCTTTTTTCCCCTTGATTGAAGGAATTGCCGAAACTGATGATCTTTTAGATGGCCGAAGGCCGGCCAACAAAACCTAACATAAGGTGCAACCAAATGCTAATGAAGATCGAACAAAGAACCCTAAGGTTCTATAGACAAGATCCCCTAGGGGTATCTTAGAGGGATTCACTCAAGAAGTCCTAACTCTAATGAGAGAGGAAGACTGTATTTATAGCCACAGATTGCTTCCTAAAGCCAGAATCCTTTGGCCTTTGCCAAATTATATTTCCTCTGCATATAGAGTCCAAAACCAATAAGAAAACTCCAAAATCTATCTTTCGGAAGTCCAGAATATAACAAAAATTGGCCAAAACGCGAGTTGTCTGTCTGGGCCTGATTTTCAGAGAGCTAAGAGCTAGAAAATGGCTTGGGTGGCCGTGAATCCTGCCGGGGCAGGATTTACAAAGAACACATCGAGCCAAAAAATCCCACACTTCCATCGTTCAAAAAAAGGTGATATATCAAGAATTTGAAATGTTTTCTTGATGAATGAAAGGGTCTTCACAAATCAACGAAGTGAAGGGAAAAATAAACAAAGAAAAAGTCATAAGGTGAGGAAAGTGTACTAATTGTTCAGAATATAACTAAAAGTGTAAGCTGTTAGATGAGTTATATTAGTGGTTAACAATCTAATTTAGTATCAAAACAGGCAATAGAGTGTGTATTTGAACCTCATCACCTACTTAGTGATAAAAAAAAAATTGCATGTGTTTGTTTAGTCCGTTCATAAAGAAAAGCTTGACTATACGTGAGAGGGCATGTTGAGAATATGAGTAATAAAATTACCTCTTTCTTTCTTTAATAGCTTAAGCTTTTATGAGTGATGGTTAATACTCTAGTTCTATAATGGATGAGAAAGGTGTGGTGTATCGTTGAAATGTTAGGACATTTTTGTTTACGTTTTCCTTTTATATGTTAAAGTATAAATGTGTGATGAAAAAAAGAATAATAATTATGCATGTCAGTGATTAGTACTCCATGAACTTTATATTTCATATACTGCCCATTAGGCATGTTTTGGTGTTACCATTTTTATGCTAATAAGTATGCATGCCCAAGAACATTACCACCTAGCTAGTGTCCAAACTCTTCTTCCCATCAAAAAATGTGTAAAGTCCACTCAAATATAAAATAAAGCGATTATTGAGGCACTTGGCATCCTTCGTATACAAGACTCCAATATAATTTACCCTATGATAGTCCATAAGTAATATTCCCTCCCTTTCTTTTTAAGATTTCAGTATTCCATTTTGAATTGTTTTTTAATAAGTACCAATTTTATTAAGTTAGTAGGCAAAAGTTGGTTTTTTTTTTTTTTTAAATTTTGTCCATAAATGTAGATTTCATGTAAATATGAATTCAAATGGGTTCAACTAATATCAACCTATTATACATATGAACAGGTTAGGTTATAAATATATGGGTTAGGACGGATCGATGAAATTGGGTCCAAATTACCACCCATGACTATTTTCTCATCAAAATAAGAGCACTAACCTGTTCACAAACTGTGAGGTTATTTGAGTGAGCCACCATCAGCCGGCACCCTTTCACCTTCCTACACTCCTTCTCAAATATCCCCACGACCGCACTCTCATTCCTAAACGACCTCGCTCCCGTCCTCATAAACAAAGTCATCCCAATCCCCTCACCACCACCACCTTCAGCCACCGAACTCGCATTACAATGCTCCCTAGCCTTACACCTGATCAAATCAAAAACCTCCATCCTCCGCTGCCGCGACATCCCGCCTTCATTGTGCCTCATTACCACTGCCTTCTCGAAACAAACCGCCTCATCGCCACCGCCGACAAAATCAAAGCGTTCAATATTGAGGGGCCCAGTAAAAGTGGCCTCCATCAAGGTCTTGACCCATAGGCCCATCTGGGCCCTGAGCTCGCCCCAGTGGAACAAAACCCACCTGGTGGGGCCCACGGAGCAACCGTTCTTGATGTGCCACGCAACGAAGGGGACCAGTGAAGACAAGCCATGCCATATGTTGTCGTAGTTGTAGTGGTTGTTGGAGATGAAAGTTAGGCCTTTCATTAGGGTGGCGTTGTAGGGGAGGGTTTCCGGCCACGCCAGGGCGTAGGAGTTCCACGAGCCGTCGTGGACGTCGCGGCCCTTTATGCACAGAAGCCTCCCGTTTGAGGACTCTGATGGGAATTGTTGGTATGCGACCTCACCTGTACTTGTGGGAAATACTTTATTAACAAAATTGCTATGGGTACACCATTTGGTGTACACCAAATGTACACTGTCTTCTATAGAACCCACTTAGAGATCTCGTCCAAATGATCGGAGCCGCTCAACTTTTTCAAAATATTTTTTTGAGTGTCCTTGTAAAAATTCAACTCCATTAGATATCGGTAAATGCTTGATCGATTCTACGCCTGATTTGCTGATAGGAAATTGGACGTAGAATCGATCAAGTCTTTACCGATATCTGACGGAGCTGAATTTTTACACCACCGCTTAAAAAAATGTTTTAAAAATATTGAACGGATCTGATCATTTGTGTGGGACCCTTAAATGGATCCCATAGAAAGAGGTGTACACCAAATGGTGTACCCATAGCAGGTCTCCTTTATTAATTAGTGGCCATTTCACTAAGGGGTCGTTCGGCTAAATAAGTCAATTGTATTATTTTTTTGTTCTTATTTAAATTTTTTTCGCATTTATTAGTTTTTTGTCAATTTTTTGGGGATTGTTGTCTCTTCTTGACAAGAGGAATCTAAAAAATAAAAAATTACGATCGAAATCCAATTTTTTTTAAATAAAGACAAAAATTGGCTTATTGGCTTATTTTTGTCTTTATTCAAAAAAATTAAGTTTCGATCGTAATTTTTTACTTTTTAGATTCCTTTAGTCACGACGAAACAATAATTCCCAAAAGATTGACGAAAAACTAAAAATGCGAAAAAAATTTGAATAAGGAAAAAAAAAAAAAACCACTTGACTTATTTAGCTGAACGGCCCCTAATTATAGATTTCTATTTTAATTAGTAATAATTGACATATCCAATGATAATACAAATTCAGAAAATGGCTTTCAAAAGACAAAAACTTGAAAACGAAATGCAGCACTAAGGGAAATCTTATCATTAACTGAAACAATTGGGTCAAAGTGTCTCCACCTTTGTAGATTAATTTTTCGTTATTCAAAGTTTTAATTTTTTTCTCCATAAAATCAATATCAATAATTCAAAAAAAGACTTAATGAAAATTTACAAAAGGGCGAAAAAATAAATAAGTTTGAGTAGAGGCAAAGGAAAAAAAAAAAAACCAAAACACTCGGTTGGATATTTTGAACATTGGAGCATTACTACAAGTTTTAAATACATGGTTACCTTGTTCATGTGTGTCATGCAGGGAGCTCATGAACCACGTGTGGCCCTCTTGCGCGGATTTGGCGTAACGGAGATCCTTCAAGGGCAGAAACGTGACTGCTCGCCGCAGTTTGTCATCAGCGGCGGAGCAAGTGGCAGTGGAGGTGGCGAATGCGGCTTTTAGGTTTTGTAATTTGTTGAGCAAATCCCATGAAGGGGGAAAAAAAGGTTGGGAGGAGGGAGAAGAAGTGGGTCGGGTTTGGAGAAGTTGGATTTCGACGAGGGCGGTGAAGAAGATGATGACGAAGGATGCCCAGAGGAATACAGTTGAGGGGCGGCGCAGCGTGCATGGACGACGGTGGTTGTGGTGTTTAGGGTGGTTAGTTTTGGTGGAGATGGTGTTTGTTTTCATCTCTCTCACTCTCTCTCTTTCTCTCTCTCTCTCCGGTAGGATTTGTGTTTGGTGTTATGGATTTCGGTTGGTGGAAGCTACAGGGAGAGGTTTTTAAAAAGTTTGGAAATTAGGGGATCTGACTTCCAAGTGATTAATCTTGTGTGTTTATCAGAGAATGCTTCTTGTTGTTAGTCCCATAGTTAAAGATGGTTGCGTCCCGTTAGAGTCCGTTTAATCCTTGTAATGAGCTTCCAATTAAAGATCAACAAATTCCTTTCTTACTCCGTATTTTGGTGACTAAAAAGAAAGTATTTTTTGGGCCCCACTTGGCGTGTGAGGTGAGCAGTTTCGCTCCTACAAATAACCGATATACATTAGAAACTGATTTTTTACAGATCATATTTTAAAATTTATAAATATTCTTTTGTATTTTTGTAGGGCCCGGAGTGGCCCCACTAGACGTATGCAGTGGACGGTCACCGCATGGGATGCGGTGGGTGTATACTTACTGAAAGAGAAAGTATTTCTTCAACATCGTCACATAATAATATAGGGCCTTTTTTCATCGCAAAACATTAGTATGCCATCAACGTTTGCATTTTTTTCCTTCTTAAGCACTTTTATTTTTTAAATACAAATAAATTATATACATATAAAGATTTCAGTCAACAAATTGTGTAGTGGCGCAGGATCCACACCTTTGCAAACCTTTAGGATTGGGTCAATGAGGCTAACTTGCATCATTGGGTCGAACAAGAAAAAGCATTGATGTTCATGTCATTTAAAGAGCATAACCCTTAAAACAAATCACAGATCACATGGTTTATTTTGCCATTTCAAGAGAAAGCCCATCTAGAAAGAACTTTACAGGTTACTCCGTCTGTTCCAAAATGTTTATTCGGCTTGCGAAACGGATATTCAAAAATAATGGATTTTTTCAAAAAAGAAATTCAAACTTTTTTCATAAATTAAAAAAACTCATCGATATCTAATGAATTGTTGAAAATTATTGAATTTTTCTTGCAAATTTTTTATTATTTTTATGTTCTCATCTTGCGTACCGGACAAATATTATGGGACGGAGATAGTTGTTTGGAATTTGGATTGTGCCAAACATACCTACCTAGGACTCATACCATGCAACAGTTCTCCGAGAGGCGAGAGTACCCACTACTAATGTTTTAACGAAGGATCTCCTTAAAATATCTGTTGCTATTTTGGACCACGAGTATTGATTGAGAGAGAGTGTGTGAAACTTTCACCGTGTATATATGGGATTATTTTGTTCGTTGAAAAATTCTGTGGCCATATCAATAAAAGAGAGGTATTATTGGTATCGACTTATAGTTGTACATACGGGCGTACATCACTGTATGTGGCCCCATAAAAAATTATATCCGATTGAATATATGTAAGTACTCGATCCAATCTTCTACTTTTCATTCAAAAGTTTCCATAAATGAATACTCTCCGGCACAACATTCATAACTAAAAGGAATTTTTTTTTGTAGTTTTGTGAATAGTTCCGAACAAGTTGTGCCAAAAAAAAAAGGGGGGACTTAAAAGTATTTTTTGAAGAAAAAAAAAGAATGTTTTTACAGCTTATTTATTTTTAGGGGAAAGTTAATTTTTTGAAATAATTGTCAGAAAATAACTTCCGAAAAAACCTCAACCAAACAAGTTGTACATGCCAGCCAAAAGATGAGTTGCGGTTCAAAAAAAAAAAGATGAGTCCAAATACGAAATTCTAACAACTCAAAACTGAGAAATGCTAGGAGCACATTTTTAGAACATTGCTCGGAGAACATTTTTAGAAAACTAATTTGTTCAAAACTGTTCGATATATATATGCCTACATACATCAAACGACTCCGAACACATTGCGTCCAAATTTGTGTTCCTAGATTCTTTTGTTAAACTTTGCTCTTCTTTTTCCCCAGGAACATAATCCTTTCGAAAAGGTGTTTTCTTTTCAGGCTTTCAGCACAAGAAGAAGGGTTACCATGTGCCCATATATTTTCGATCCTTATGGCAAGGACGAGGACGGTCTTTTTCTTACCTTCCACTGCCCATTTGGGCAGGGTTTCTCCATGTGGGTCCTTCATCGACGACTAATAGAATGGAGATTTCTATTTCATGTTAATAGTCGACACACAAAGGCTCCTACTTACAACAAACTCCGGTAGTTCCAAATAAAATAACCTCCCATGGTTTATTTATCACAATCACTACACAATTCGGAACAGTTTCAAAAAGAAAGATGTGAAGATTAACTGTGATGCCTAAAGAAATGAATAGAGAAATGTAACGAGTGAATATCACTTGTAAGCATATCAGCATGTAAACAACCTCATTCAAGTGAGGTATTCTATTCATCTTCTTTCTTTCTTTTTTTCTGAACATAAATATCGCTGCATAATTTCTAAAACAAAAGAGCGAAGAGGAACTGAGGAAGAGCTAGATCTTCTAGACAACAAGTAACAGCATTTTTTTAGCTGTTGAAAGAAGCAGAGCAATACGTCAAATGGAAAACAGGGGGGAGAAAAAGAAGGAAAACAATCAAATTACTTGAGTTCCAAAATTTAGATCCAGGGCCACGAATATGAGAAGCAAAGAACAGATTCCAAGCTGCTATTGTTTGAATACTTCACCATGTTAATCCTTTCAGATGCACAAACATTGCAAGCATCCTTATTTTCTCTCCCAAGTGTACAAAATTCCAAAAAATTGCTCTCCGGTGCATTGTCCTCGAGTCATCCGAAACTCAGGCCTGCCTCTTGCTTTTACTCATCTATGTTAGTAGTGCAGCCCTTCTCAATCAGAAGCATGCGAAGAGTTTCGCCTGTTTCCACCAACCCGGCATCTTTAAATGCTTTCAAAAGCCTGTCACACGTAGAGACATCAAAATCTGCTGCAGCAGATTGTATCCATTGGTCAATAACTTCTCCTGCCTCCCTCAACTGCCCTAGCATGAGATACGATGAAAGAACACACAAATAATTCCTACTTGTCATTTTCTGTTTCGTCATCCTCAAGGATTTCCAGACCTTATCAAGTTTCTCTTTATTCCCCAAGCCAGCATACAATATAATAAGGAAGTCATAAGTTATCCACTCTCTTTGTGTAATGATACCCTTTTCACTTTCAACAAGACAGTTTGGGTCCAAATTCACAAGGTGACCCGAAGTAATATAAATGTTCACTAAGTTGGCATACCTCACCCAACCTTCATTAGAGGCAAAGTCACGAATTATTTCAGCAAGAATACTTTTGACTCCATCGATGTCCATTGTTGCGGCACATGAACTTATCCACAGATTATAAGTGAACAAATCTGGGGCAACCTTTCGGGATTTGAGTTCTTTGATAACAGAAGGAACCTTCTCCACTTGCCCAACTGACATGTACAAGGTCATCATCTCATTGTAAGTGAGGGCACTCAAAGAAAGATTTGCTTCTTTTGCTCTCTCATAAAGTGCCTCAGCCTTTTCAATAAGTTTTGCAGCAGCATAAGAGTGAAGCAGAGCGGTGTAGGTTTCACTAGTTTTTGCAGTGAGAGGGAGACCTTCAAAGTATCGCTCGGCAGCGTCAATACCGAACACTTTCGTCATCAAGTCAATGCGGACTGCATAGTCGGAGTCTGATACCTCAAACTCTTCATGACTTACCATCCATTCTGATATCTGACAACCCAACCTAGTTACAAAACAGTATCTGCTACTAGTACAAAAAATAGACATGAAATAAGAGGGGAAAATGAAGGAGAACTTTGTTCCAAAGCATATGCTTCATTTGATTGCAAAGAATGAAATGCAGCACTGTTAAGCAATTCATTTAAAGCCAACTCCGCAACCTGAGTAGAGCTCGTCCCAACAATCTTACTCGTGCTCTTCCAACAGTTGTAACATTCGAGCATAAATAAATCATTGAAAAAGGTTTCTTGAGATTGCAATGGCATTTCAGAATATATCACATTCAAACTTAAATTCGAACATCTATCAGAATAAGAAGTTAACTCAATTGGCCCGAATGATGCTATGTTAACATGCCTTCGCCTTCCAAATTGCTTTTGGCAGAAGGAATAAAACAAATCCCTATTATTCTGTTCAAATAGAAGGGTCAAGTGAATAACGGTATAAGAAGTCCACAGAAGGTTCATGGGCAAACGGTAAGATGTTCGAGAAACGGTTATTTTGGAGTGCCCAGGTAGAGTCTGAAACTGCATTAATGAGAAATCAACAGGCATTTCCAGATATATTGCTCAAGGAATCAACCCAGCATACAGGATTTTACTCAAACGAAAGAAAGGTTTTGATTGTTTCCAAGAAGGTGGTTTACAGAGGAAAACAAATAAGAGAAGTGATAGGTCGGAGGACAAAACCACATGTCTTTCTGCCCAAGCAAGTTGGATGGAAGATAGGAGACGAAAAGGCAATCCTCTCAATCACAGAAATTCATTTAAAACAATAATTAAAAAAAAAACATGTGTCCAGGATTAAGGCTTCAGAAGGTATGTTTGCAATTTTTCCAAGTCCAGGTAAGTTTTCTGGGTTTCCTATCCAAGTATCCAACCAATATTCGAATTAGTAACCTTCCTATATCCTACCAAATCGAACTAGTAATTAGCTACTAAAACTTTCAATAAAAGCCAACATTGGGCTATAGCGCTGGATAAAAACAAAATAAACTGAACTCCAGAAACAAGCATATGTCGAATTGGACCTTTAAAGAAAACTAGTTGGTCATGCTTGCATGTACTTGCAATTCTTCAAGTTAGCCTAACTTATTCCTCTACTTTTCCTTTAGAGATCCCTTCTCTCTGCGGTGAGTAGTTAAAACTAGTCATGATAAATACAATCAGAAGGGCATCTTCAGCCCTTACCCCATTCTTTTCTCAGACTGAGATAAAAACAATCAAAACCCCAAATCCCTCTCCACTACCTTGCTTAAACTTAAATCATCATTACTTCACTAACTCCATGGTTCTGTTTTCTATTGGAGTCTATTTACAAATTTCAAATTAAAGTATTAAACACTGCCATTACTGAATACCATATTTTGCTAATACCCCAACGAACTACATATTGGTACGCACATTCCGAAAATGGCACACTTGTGCACCAAAATGGTATTAAAAGAAAGGGGAAAAAAAAAACGATCCTGAAGTTTTTTCTCTTTATTTCCTTAATAATTTTCCTAATGAATAAAGATAAAATGTAATGAAGCAAAAGATAGAGCTCCAATAGTGGAAATCTAAGAAGCACAGATACGGGATACGATACGATACCGATACGCTGATACGTGTTTTTTTCCAAAAAGAAGGATACAATACGTTGGGGGATATGTTGAATATAAAAGTAAATAAAAAATATACTATATATAATTTTTAATTCCTAAAATTCCATTAATGATTAAAATTTTCCATTACACAAGTTCACCATTTCATATGCCGAGAGATATATTTACATATAGTTATATATATATATATAGTTAGAGGAATTTTCAAGTAAGGGATGGACTTTCATTTCCCGATCAAAATTTGAAAATCCGAACCGTTCAATGTGTGCAGAACGCAATTTTAAGGGTCCTCGCGAGAAATCAGCAAAAAAAATGACCGGGAAGGGCGTCATCCGAGTAGTTTTTTTTGAACCGTTCAATGAAAACCGCTCGAATGAAGCCCTTCCCGGTCATTTTTTTTGCTGATTTCTCACGGGGACCCTTAAAATCACATTCTGATCACTTTGAGCGGCTCGGATCATCGAAATTCAATCGGGAAGGGAAGTCCCTCATTTTATTAAACCCTCACCGGAACCTAACTCTATATAGTTATATATATATAGTTATATCTATACAGTCATTTTCAAATGAGGAGGTCCTTATTGAAGTTAAAATAAGGACCTCTCCATTTCTCCCATTTCCCGTTTCAAATACAATGATCCGAGTCGCTCAATATGTTCAGAACGTGACTTTAAGAGTACCAGCGAGGAATCAACAAAAAAAATGACCGGGAAGGGCTTCATCCAAGCAGTTTTTATTTGAACCGTTCGATCAAAACTAAACTAAAACTGCTCGGATGAAGCCTTTCCGGTTATTTTTTTTTTGCTGATTTCTCGCGGGTACCCTTAAAATTACGTTCTGAACACATTGAGCGGCTTGGATCATCGAAATTCTATCGGAAAAGGGAGGTCCTTATTTTATTAAGTTAAGGTGGTCCTTAGGAGAAGCGGACTATATATATATATAGAAATCTTCAAGTAAGGACTTTAAAATAAGGACCTTATATGCGGACCTCCCATTTCTCGCCTTTCCCGATCTGATATCGATGATCCGAGCCGCTCAATGTGATCAGAACGTGATTTTAAGGGTACCCGGGAGAAATTGGCAAAAAAAATGACCGGGAAGGGCTTGATTTGAGCAGTTTTTATTTGAACCGTTAGATAAAAAACAAACAAAAACTGCTCGGATGAAGCCCTTCCCGGTCTTTTTTTTTGCTGATTTCTCGCGGGTACCCTGAAAATCACGTTCTGAACACATTGAGCGGCTCGGATCATCAAAATTTGATCGGAAAATGGAGGTCCGCATTTTATTAAAATAAGGTAGTCCTTATAACAAAGGGATATATATATATATATATACACACACACACACACACACATGTATATACAAGGTTGGAGAGAGAGAGAGACGAGAGATACTTACAAGGTTGTCGAGAGATGAAAGACGATAGAGAGAATATCGTCGGTGTGTTTCTGGTGTCGATTGGTGGGGGAAAAAGAAAAATATAGTCCTAATTGCAATTTTAACTAATATATTTTAAGTAATAACATGTTTACGCTCGCGCATATCAAAAACGTATCCGGGCGTATCTAACACGTATTCGCGCGTATCCAAAACGTATTGGGATACCAAAAAATAATTCTAAGAGCAAGTACATCAGAGTAGTCAAATGTGCATTTTAGGTATTTTAGAGAACCAAACACACAAAAACACCCCTACAGCAGGCTCTGTATATGCCAAGGTAAAAATCATTTTGCTACAGTTCTTAGTTCTTAGTTAAAAGTGCCGAAGAACTATTCACTAGGTTTTCTATACTTTATTCTTTTTGTCATCCCCATGCACTTTCTCTCTCTTCTCTCATTGGTTCTTTTTACTTTATGTACATCTCCTACCAATAACCTAATAATATTATAATCAAGGGATAGGTAAAAAATCTGGATTGTTGCAGCTTGTAGTGTAAAGTGAATAGGTAAAACTACTGTTTGAAGATTTTTGATAGCAATTTTACCTATTTATTGATGTACTTGCTCTAAAAGCAGGGTACTTTAAAAAAATGCATCGGATACGACACGGAGGCCAAAATAGAGTATCTGTGCTTCATAGGTGGCAATGTAAAGAAATTTTGTCAAAATGCTTCTAGAAAGGTGATTCATTCTAACACATAGAGACATAGCACATTATCCTATACTAGATGTTTACCTCTACAGTGCCATATTTTAAGGCGTCTAGTATACAACATTTCTGTTTCCGTTCCTTGTACCAGACGATCCATGTTCAAAGTATAACATGGTAGAAAACTTTTCCACAAAATTATGCTTAAATTGAAATTACCCGTTGGAATGCTTCATATCAACCAAAGCTTTTGCTCAAAATTTTAACTTTACTGAACTAAAGATTGAGGAATGGGCTAGAGATGGTATGATACTTTTTACTTTCTATATTCTTCCTTTCTGATTAAAAGTCTATAACCTCATCAAATTTTAACAATGCACCTCACTAGGCACATTCAAATTCCAACCCTAGCACAATTTTTTCCTCCTAGAAATTAAACCACTAACCTTAAATCACCTACATCATAATTAAACACAAAACTAAAATCTAGAGGAATGAGCAACATGTAGTGGGCCCAATAAAACGGTTTGGTCAGGTTGCTCAACAGACAGGTTGGGCCCACAAACTCAAACCACTGGTCCAACTGAACTACAGACCGAGCCTGCATGTTCGGCATACAGGATTCAGCCTCATCGCAGACCGGATAATTGGACGAATAGCTAAGTCAGACTATGTACCTTGGAGATGGCATCTTATCAGGTTCAGCCGTTGAGGCTCGGGCAACTCCCAGGTGCCAGCTCACCCATTTGCACCTAACAGCCCGGTTCATACTTCACATCTTACGTCAGCTGACGCAGTTACTGCACGAGCACAAAGTGAATGACAGCTCATACATGTGAGCAATAACTGCCTCATCTAATACGTCAGTCTTGACGTCAGCAAATGCGGTAACCGAGTGTGCTGGTCACGCGTTTACTTGGGGAGCATGTCTTGGAGCTCTATATAAGGGATGAAGATCAACCCAAAGGGGTATGCCGTTCTCTCTAACCCTAAACACTCAGCGCTTTCTTCTCCACTTGCAACCACTTAACCATCGGATTGCCTTGCCGCTCGATTCGGCCCGTTTAGATACTAACGGCGGGTGTTGCATGTGCAGGTTGAGGCGACGGAGGTAGGCTAACCCATTCTTCGAACCAGAGGCTCAGGCGAGGTCCAAGATTAGAATCACAACCCAACACCACATATAACTCAAAACAAAGACGCCAATTTTTCCTGATTGACAATCCCTCTTTTTCCGCACATAGGATGTTTGTAGGTTAGTAAATTAGATTCCAACTGGGGTTGAAGCTGAGCTCGAACCTCCAACCTCCCCCTTATCCAAACCACTTGAGCTGACCTCAAGGGTTAAACTCTGACCAACATTTCGGAGAGAATCAAAGACAAATAGACTTTCACTTCAGTTCCCTTAATTTTCTAAGCATCCCAACAGCACTAAAATAACCTATACGTGAACAATTGAGCTAAAAGGAATAGCATTTGGCAGCAATTGAAATACGAAATAGACCTCAAGAGCGTGCTTGAAGTGTCGAGAATTCCGGAGTTCTCTGGAGATGTGTCGGAGGTCAGAGACGGTAATTTCGCGGCCTTCGGAGGCCCATTTCTGGAGGACGTTTGTGGCGCTGCGCTTGGGGAGTCTGAGCCTGAATATTCTGCTCTTTAGGTCATCATCGGCTTCTCCATTTCCACCGTCTTTTTCTTCCTCTATAGGAACATGAGATACCTCGACAATAATTTCGCTCGACGAGGAGAGGGATCTGAAGCGAGTTCTTTGGCCTCTGCAATTTACGGAAAAAAAGAGTTACTTTCAGTAACCAGTGTGTGTGTGTGAGAGAGAGAGAGAGAGAGAGAGAGAGAGAGAGAGAGAGGTACCGAGTGAGAAAGTGGAAGATCGAGCGAGCCGCCATTGAAGCTTCGAATCTACACCTGGTTCTGTTTCGTCAGTTCGGGGTTAAAGGGGTAGTATGCAATTAGAAAGAAGGTGAGGTAATTTACACAATTCCCCCCTACTCTAAGTTTTTTTTTTGAAAGACCCTACTCAAGTTCAAGGCTTGACACAAATTTTCTTTCACATAAGAACATCTTCAGACCAATTCTCTATTCCTCGAATAAAATTGTAACTACAGAAATGTGTAGATAAATCCCACCATCCTAAATTGCTAGTCCCTTTTGGACCATTGTGACATGTAAAAAATTGGTAATATTTCAAAAAATTAGACTGTTGTGCCGAGATGTTTCAATAAGTCATGTGTGCTTTGGATGATGATACAGTATGCAGAATACAATGGTCAACACTGTTAAAAGTGTATAGAGAGAGGTTCTTAGAAAGTCCAAGAGGAAAGGTCCTATATTTAAAGAAAACCCTATAACGTCCTGTCCTAACTGACCTGCTTAACCCTTAGCCTAAACACAGAGCTCTAAAGGTTAACCTCGGGTTATACAGTAGCTAATCGGAATCACTAATATACCATATTCACTTCTTAGACTTTCTCAATGTGGGACAAGTGCCCAAGGGGTAGGTTCTCACAACCTCTCTACCTTATGATGCAACATCCTCGTTGCATTGGCCTAGCAACCTTCCCCTGGTGGTCATAGATTGACACTTATCTCTGTACAACATAATCAGTGTGCTCGTACCAGATTCTAGAGGTGGTCCCCACCATGTAGATCAGGGTTGTGCCCTTATACCAACTGTAACGACCCGTTCTAACTGATTTGCTTAATCCTTAACCTAAACACATGACTCAAAAGGTTAATCTCGGGTTATATAGTAGCTAGTCGGAATCACTAATATACCATATTCACTTCTTAGACTTTCTCGATGTGGGACGAGTGCCCAAGGGGTGGGTTCTCACAAATCCGGTAGTAGAATGATGAGGTTCAAGCCATCGTAAAAGCAAAGAAGAAATGTTATAAAAAGTGGCAAAATGATTAGAATGAAAATACTTACCGTAATTTTCATTACTTAATTTAACTGTCCAATTCTATTTTCATATATGTTGTATGTGTAGGTTTATATTATTTATTGTTGGAATTTATTTTGACTTATTTATTTTTTTTCTGTGCAAATACCACACCACAAACAAAATCCCTTGAACAGCTAGAGTATTAAAGTACATGTACATTCTTTTTTTATGCTATCGGGTTCTTTCAGAGATGATGTTTCTTCATAATGATATCCGTGCCAATAATACTCTTACCCTACATGATGTTTTTGGCAGGATAACTCGTGGAGGCTTGTCAGATCTGTAATATTTTTGAAAGTTCATTGGTGCGTTCATACTTAGTTGGAGTTCGTCTATAACGCCCCAATTTTTGAAAATGTTAGTTTAAATAAAATTAAACTAAGTTTAATATTTATCATAATTTATTCTTACAAATAAACAAATCTTGAATCAAATCACATTTATTTTATTCAAAAAGGGGAGGGGCACTATTGGTAATCTACTCTTCGTGGCGTCCGTCTTTTTCAAAAAGGCTTGGTCAATTCTGTTGCGCCCGGGATTTTGCCCTCATTTGGGAACCCCCGTGCCTTCGCCCTTTCTCTTGGGTAGGAGAGAGGAAAGGAGGGGCGGCGATTCGAGGTTGGATAAGTGATCCAATTCCTATGGATTGCGACGTGGTTTTTAAAAGATGTGGCTTTTTAGAAAAACTGAGTATTGTATTCTATAAGAGGGGTTCGGATATTTTAGAAAAAGGTTTGAATTTTAGAAAATGAATGGGATTTTATTTATAAAAGGGACCGAGCTTTTCTCAAGCTGCCTAAGTATCTCCGGGGAAAAAGAGAATCAGGTCTGACTGTAGGTTTGGGCCACAAAGGGGTTTAGAAAATAACTTAGAGTCACCACTGGGCATAGAATTTAGGTGTGCCTGGTAATCTCTTAAATATCTGAAGAATAGTTTTAAGTATTTAGAAAAGATTTTCGCGGGCCAGAGAACCCGATTTTTAGAAAAAAAGTGACTCTGTTTTGCTTTTAGGAAAAGGCTTTAGGTCTGCGAGGTTAGAAAAGAAGGGATTCGGTAGTTCACTATTACGTGTAGGGAAGCTAGAGCACCCTACCTCGCCCTTGTGGTACTCGCTTCTTTAGACATGCAATAGAAATGAGTTATTTCCGGATGAAGACAAAATAGAAGTACATTATGTTTGTCATTTTACAGATTTTTTCATGCTCATGTATATTTAGGAAAACGACCTTTTTCAGAAGGGGAACGGTGGACCAAGCCTGGTTGAAAGGCTTCCTACGTATCTCCAGAGCGGGAGAATTCAGGTTCGTGTAGTTCGGGGTCTAAGAAGGGGAAACGGCCGCTAGTGGGCTAGGGATTACAAGACTTGTCCTAAGTCTAAAAACAGTTCATTTTGGTTGAAAACGAGTCCATGGTGAAAAGTTGAAAAAGGTCATCCCGGGCCCGAAAATAATCAGCCGGGGCCGGGAGGGTTAAAAAAGGTAATTTGAAGGAAAAAACGACTCCGTGGGGGTAAAACATTGATTTGGAGAAGTTTTGGTAAAATCGTCAACCGGGTCCCAATCAATTTTTACCGGGTCGGGGTAAAACAATAATTTGGCGCTGAAAATGGCTTTACTGGGTTAAAACAAAGGTGAATTTGAGGAAAAGTCAACTAGGGCCCCAAAAAGTCAACCGAGGCCCGGAGGGGTAAAATGGTGATCGAAGGGTAAAAATACCTTAGTTGGGTTAAAACATTGACTTGGTGAAATTTTAGAAAAAAGAGTTGACATGGGGCCCGAAAAAAATTGACCGAGGCCGAGAAGGGTAAAAAGGTAATTCAGGCAACGACGCCGTCGTCGTTGGATTTTGTCATCATTTTTGTATTTTTTTGGAAACAGTCAACTTGGGGCCCGAAAAAAGTCAATCGAAGCTCGGGAAGGGTAGAAAGGTAAATAAGGCAACGAGGCCGCCTTCGTTGGATTTTATTATCATTTTTGTGATTTTTTGGAAAAAAGTCAACCTGGGGCCCAGAAAAAGTCAATCGAGGCTCGAGAAGGGTAGAATGGTAAAAAGACAGTAATAACGACTCAGTCTGGGGTGAAAAGTGTTTTTTCGTCTTTTAAAAGATAATATTTAGATATAACCCTACAAAGGGGTAAAATGGTAATTTCAATATCTCCGCTTGGGGAGAAGGATACTTTTGTCTTTTTTAGATGTGGCCCTTCGAGGGGCAAAATGGTAATTAGAAGCACCTTTGAGACGAAACAACATTTTAGAAAGAGAGTTGGATAGATTTTGATTGAGGCCCTCATCGGACCGCCTACGTATTCTGAGGTAAAGGGAAAGTCAAGTAAGACGTAGTTCAAAATAGTGGGGGTATAATAGTCAAATGAAGTGAGAATATGATGAATTCTAATCGAGGCCCTCATCGGTCCGCCTACGTATCTCCGGCAACAGGAGAAATCAAGTCAGGCGTAGTTCCTAACTTCGAGAATTAAGGGGATAAATTTTGACCGAGCCCCTTATCGGGGCGCCTACTTATCTCTGGCAGAAGGAGAAATCAGGTTAGGCGTAGTTCCTAAAAGTCCTTTTTAATTTTTTTTCTAATCCAACACTCGACACAGTAGTAGACCACTGTAGGGCCCGAAGGGAGCACTCAAATACCATGCAGGAACATGTATTTCTTCTATCTGATTACCTAGCTATAAAGTAAATAACCGAAGTAAAAGATGAAAACTGAAGGTACTTACTGTTTTACATGAGAAATATATTGGCCCAATTAGAAAATGACAAGTGGCCACTTGCATTGAACAAATGGAACTCGTGTGGATTGGGACGCACAGAATCATACATTTAAAGGAACGATGATGTTCTGACTAATTCAATATCGTTTTATGGGTAAAGACAATCATTGCCAGGTGTCACTCAGAGAATGAATAAGAAGAACTATGTAGTTCGAAGCCCAGAGATATAAACGGTGGCATTTAAAAAATAACTGTGATGTTCATTGTGCGCGATCAAGAAAGTTGAGATTTGGGCATGAAATCACTCAAATCAGGCACGATGCAATCAAGGGAAGTGGAGATAATGGATTAACTAAACCACTATGGGACGGTTATAAGCAAGAGCTCTGGAGGTAAAGTTTGAATTCAAAAACAAGAGTGACTTCGAAGGCAACCTGGCAGGAGATTGAAAGCCATTAAGAAGACCCAAAAGCTTGCTTATAATAAAAGAAGAGATAGAAGGAAAAAAACCCCAGATAAATCATCAAACAAATAACTATGCTATGCTTGATTTGTCCATAGGCAGTAAATTAGGAACTTAGACTTAGTTTGAAGTAGTTAGGAGCAGTTTGTAATAGTTACATTGTAATCTGTTTGTGTTATTTCGAAATTGGAGAATCATTTGGAAAGCAAGTTGTTTTGAATTGATCAATGTATCTTATTTCTGTTTGATTGTTGAATTTCTAGTGAATCGTTGTGCCGTTTCAATACTTCAAAGGAAAAATCTTCTTCGTTGAGGTAATTGAACCAACATCACAATCGCCTGATTAAGTTTGGCTTTTTTAAGTTAAATATGAAAAGGATAATTACAAACCTTTTCTGGCACGCTCGCACACAATCATAATTCTGAAATAGCCAAAAATCCGAGCCAAACACTTACAGACTCTCGATAATAACCCGAGAACAGAAATCGAGAGAGAAAAAATCTCTGGAAATCCGAACAGAGCTTCGACTATATCGTAGGGATAAAGTGCTGGCAAAAATTCGGCAATATTTCTACAGTATTTTGGATGATCAGGCAGCTTCTTGCAGAATTTTAGCAGTGCTTCCGCAGGACCTCGAGAATCGGGAAATTCCTGCCGAAAAATTGGTAGAGCTCCCGTAAAACATGGAGAATCGGAAAATTTCTACCAAAAAATCTGCAAAGCTTCCAAAGGACCTTGAGAATCGGAGAATTTATGCCAAAATCTGGGCAAAGCTTCGCCGTATCTATCAAGGAAGGAAACCTTCAAGGGTTTCAAGAAAGATAGAGATCTTCTAGAATTTCAGGAAGGAAAGGAAGAAATCTTTGTGGATTTCAAGACAAAGAAAGAACCCTGAGGGTTTCAAGAATGAAGTCAGAGTTTCCAGAAGATGGAAGGGTGAAATGAAATGGAGGCTTGGACTCCCTATTTATATAAAATGGGGGGTGGGGAGGCTTGGGGGAGCCTCCCCTTTAATGGGGATGTGGCCTTCCCATGGCCAATCATCTTCGTCTGCTGTGGTTTGATGCGTAGTGCATTGCTTTGCGTGTTCGCGCGCGGGAAAGTTTGGTATGAATCTGATCAGGGTGATCTTGGTAGGGTTTGAGGTGTTCTGGACGTCGTTGTGACATCCGTTTTTCAAGATTACGGTTAGATCGATGATAAAAAGAATTGCTTGATTCTCATGCGTCTTTTAGCGATATAGTCGATCGAAAGACCAAACGAGCTCCAATCGACCCGAGATTTTGCAGAGAGCTTCGAATTCATAAGAATGAGCTACTAGACTATTTGGATCAAGAAATTTTGGTCCCGAGGTTCGAGAACAAAATACTACTCTCTTTATTGAAAAGTTCGGTATGCGCAAAAATATCAAACAAGCTCTGTTTCGCACGAAACTTGACCAGAGAGTTTATAATATCATAATATCAGCATGTGTGATGTTTGAAATGGTATAGAGATGATTTTTCCTGATCAAGACTTCCTGGGTCAAAATAGGTGTTTTACTAGTAGCCGGTGAAGATTCAGTGACGATCCAATGATGTAACGTCAACGGATTGTGACAAGACTTGGCAGGTCACCTCAGAATGATAGAAAAGGAACATCTGATAGTGCCGATCTTGGTTCAATTGTCTTGAAGTATATGTTGTCTTTTTCAGCCCAAATTAGGGTTACCGGAACCCACTTTTGCACCATCAATTGGTAAGGGGACCATTCTAGTCCAGACATGGCATGCCTCATCGCTAGCCTATGCACATGAAGGTCATCATGACAGGTGTTGATGTTCCTGCTTATCTAAGATATTAACAGTAGAGGTGGGGCAAAATCTGGTGTTTACAAGCTTCGTACTTCTCCATCTGTTGAAATTGTCCCTGTTCGTCTCTAATTCTAGCATAACATGTCAGGGTCACAAAAGTAACAAAGAGCTTTTAATCTAAGTAGCTAACTGCTACCCCTATATTCCTTACACTTACAAAAATAACATATAACTTTGTACATTTAAAATACAAGAATTTAACATTTCATCACATATAATCAAATCAATGTACAAAGTGTCATTGTCATCGTAGCGTATCGTGATTTGTCTCATTATTTTTCCAATATTTTTTTTTCAAGCACTGCTTCCACTGCTCCATCTTTCAGGACCTATCGGGCTTACAGGCTTATTACAGATTATGTCATCCAAAAGCACTGATTCTGCCGATCGTCTCTTTTAGATCCCATTGGACTCTCAGTCTTTAATCAATTCACAACACAACATATGACACTAGTTCTGCCGACCATTCTTTCAAATCCCGCCGGCTTTACTGATCCCATTGGGCTTTCATACTCATACAATCATTAATCTTTTTTACATTTCAGTTTCTCGTTTCTTTTTGTCAACCATTTCTCATTTCTTGTGTCTCGTAAACATGCATCATTTCCTAGCATTCACATTATTCTTTCAAATGCAACTTTTCACATGCGAAATTTATATACTAAATTCTTATGCAATTCTAAAATCTTAACTCACATACAAAATTTATATATTGAATTCTTATGCAATTCTAAAATCTTAACAGCATCTCGTCTCGAACAAAAACGTCAGTACAAGCATGTGATCAACTAACAATGTTCTACATAATCTATCATGCAATTTCATAAACCCAGTAATTACATTTTAACTCATGCTAATCATTATAAGTTCTACATTTCATTAATTTAGCACTCAGATTCAATAATTAAATTTTTACAGCATCGTCATGGTTCAACATGTATAATCAAGGCATGTTTCACATATCCTAACAATACTTCATATTACTCCCTCCGTCCCATTTTGTTGTGCCTTTATTCCTTTTTGGAATATCCCAAAATGATGTGCTTGTTTCAAAACATTCCAATTTTGGATGTCCATATTACCTCTCATTTCTCCCCCTTAGATTCAAAATTTGAACTTGATTTGAAAGGAAAGTGGAGCAAATTAATTACATGACTAGAAAGTTGACAAAAAGTCATAAGTTACAAAAGAGTAAAATGGTAAAATTGACACAAAGTCAATGTAATTATGATCTTTGTGGACGCCTCCCCAAAAGGGCATCGCCACACAGATATCCTCTACCACTTGTTTCCCCACCAACTATTGAAATCGTGGATATTTCCATGGCTAGGAACATCTCCACACGATGACAAACCAATGCTAAAGAGTCGCCACTTAGTTTATTAAAAACTAAGAAAATAAGTAGAGATTCCGGGTACAGAAGCCAAAAGTACGATAAGGGAAAGGTGTTAGGCACCCCTCTTCGCTCGGTCGCAAGACCGGCCCATAAGCATTCAACACACAATTAATGTTTGCTTTATTTTAATTCTATACAAGTAATCCGGTTATTAGCCTTTAAACAGTTTATAAGGTGAGCCAAAACAAGTAATAAACCACATGCATTTAACAAAATAAAGATAGGAGTCTGTCCCAGCAAATGGATTCCACGGCCGGGGAATGGATGTCACGGCCATGGGACCCCACTGGTTTGATGTACCGATCGTAGGAACGATGTCCCAGCCGATGTTCTTCCTCACACCAAAATACGAATAGTTTAATCAGAAAATCAGAATATTACGATTACGATACAAAAGGGAGGAAAAGATCAAAACCGTCGACCCTTGGGCCTCATCACCTTGATCCCTCAATGCACAATTGCATCGAATTGAGGGTGATTGATTTATTTCTTTCTCGAAGCCCTAGGAATTAGGATTTGTACTTTGGGGTTTGATTGCTCAGATTGCGGCTACTCACGAATGTTTAGGGCTTTTGTAGAGGGAGTATGGGAAATGGTTTCTACAGAGTTTCGTGGCTTAAGATGATTGAATTGTGTATCAATTTTGAAACCCTAAGGCCTTTTTATATTGACATGGGGTGAGTCACTCTGGCCAATCAAATGGTGTGAATCAATAAGGTAAGTTAGGGTTGATAGAACTCTGTTAGGAATCACTTTTGTAGCCCCGAAGTAACACTTCGTGGCTGCTAAGGTTTGAGCATGGGATCAAACGAAGACAGAACATTCTAGAATTCTAGTTTGAAACGATCTGGCGGCCAAGGAATGCATTTCACGGGTGAAGAATCAATCTTTCTGGGAGATTTTCAAACACCATATTCCACAAGTGAAAGAAAGAAGTAAGGGCTGTGAAAACGATCTAGTGGCCAACAAATCAATTCAACTTGAAAACTGTATTTCTGTCTAGAAATGCTATTTGGCTCTGGATTGGGTTCTCTAAGAGCATCCGTAATGTAATAATCAAAATCAAAATATTACTAAAGTTAGCAACGTGTGCTTAAAAAAGTGCTCACATTGTAATAATTAAAGTTAGCAACCTCCTAACTAATAATCAAATTTTGGCATTTGAATAATCAAAAGTAACAATGTGGAACTTCACATTGCTAACTTTAGCAACCCTCTAAATGAATAATCAAAAGCTGACGTGGCAAGTTTTGACTATTCACTTTTGATTATTACATTGCGGATGCTCTAAGTGGCTAAAAGTACTCACCAAAGTCCTGAAGCTTACGAGAAGTCAATCATCAATAACTGTATCTTATTCATCATCGGGATAGTCACCAAGGTGGGACTTAAACTACTCTTTAGGCCAAATTGGGGTGTCTACAATCTTTCCTTAAATTACATGAAAGTCAAAATAGGCGCAACAAATTGGGACAGAGAGAGTAACAATTTTTCCTTGGTCGAAATACATATAACTTTTAGCTTGCAAAATTCTAAACTTTAATTTCAATCTTCCATTATATAATATCACTACATTATACTTCGGTAAGTAGATAGGAAGTTTCTATCTTGCTTCTAGGCGGTAAGGGTTTATTCTAACGGAGTCAAGTTGAGTGGTGGGCAGCTCGTCTCCTTCGGTCTCGAACTGATCGGAAATCCTTACATTTTTTCTTTTAAAACTTAGGATTAAGCTGTATGGGATCTGTGTGGATTGGTGATTGGTTATATGGGTGGTGAGGCGGCTAAAAGGTGTGGGTGTGTAGCCCACTATTCCCTCTCCCTCTTTCTCACTCTCTCGGCCCCCTCTCTCTCTTCTCTAATTTTTCAAATGGGGAAAGAATTGTGTAAGGTTGGTGGTGCAATAAAATGAGAAGGAAGAAAAGGTATTTATAGGCAGAAAACTTCCTCTTGTCTCTCTCTACTCTCGGTCCTCTCTCTTGGTAGATTACTCTCTCTCTCTCTCTCTCTCTCTCTCTCGGGCCAAAATAAAAGGAAACATGGCATGTGCTTGCCATTATTATCTTTCTCTCTCTCCTCTCTCTTGCTCCCCACGGCAATCTCTCTCTCTCTCTCTCTCTCTCTCTCTCTCTCTCTCTCTCTCTCTCTCACACACACACACACACACACACATGCACTTGATATATATTCATATCAAGTTTACTTCTTGTGAGGACCTCCCTTTACCGATCAAATTTTGATGATCTGAACCGTTTAATGTGTTTAGAACATGATTTTAAGGGTCTCCGCAAGAAATCGGCATAAAATATGGTGGGGAAGTGCTTGATTTGAGCAATTTTTTATTGACCCGTTCAATGAAAACTGCTTGGATGAAGCACTTCCCGGTTATATTTTTTACTAATTTATGGCGAGAATCCTTAAAAATCACGTTTTGATCACATTGAATGGTTCGAATCATCAAAATTCGATCGGGATCTATGAGGTTCGCACTTAAGTTAAGTAAGGGATCCCTCATAAGAAGGGGCCTGATATATATATACACACACACACACACATACACACACGTAAGTCAAATAGGAAATATACTTATTTATAATTTAATTTACTACTGAAATTAACACATAACCATCTACTAATTATACTAATTTAATTAACTACTCCCTCCGTCCCTTTTTAAGTGTCCTGCTTCGTAACTCCAACTTATTAAAAAGACATCATCATTACACCTTTCACATCAACTTTTTCCTCCACTTTCCCTACTTACCCATCATCATTACACTTTTACTCACTAACTTTTCAAAATGAAATCTACTTTTAGGGACAAAATAGACAATGCACCAACTTTTACCCCCCTAACTTTACAAAATGGACACTTATAAAGGGACAGCCCAAAATGGAATACTGGACACAAAAAAAGGGACGGAGGGAGTAATAAAATTTGAAATAACTATATGAATTTTCATTTGAAAGAAAAAAAATTTAGGGCAAAAATTAGGGTCGTTACATCATCTAATCATTTGGGTATTTGTTGTCTTTTATCTTTGGCTATCACTTTATATCTTTTGAGACTACTGATTTTAGGTATGAATATACAACAAATCGCGAGTGCTGCTGTTTGCGTCAGGCTGAACATTTGAGTCAGGGCGAAAGACATCGACTACCTTGCGTTTTTCTTATTTACAATAGTTAGATGATTAGTTTGATTTTGTCCAAAATATTTTTAATAAACTCTGTTATGTACACAAGTGTCGCTAGGCTATTATTAATATAATCTTCTCTATTTTGTCAAAAAAAAAAAGGTAGCCTTGACAGAGATCAATGGAAAACTATGATTCATGAAGCCGACCCTAATTAATTGAACCAAAAAGTTCGGTTTGGTTTGTACATAACAATCTGTAAGTTTTTCTATTTTGAAAGCTTTATTTTATAAAATTTCTTAAGATTTATCAAACAAAATTGTGGGCAGCGTGCCCTTTTCCTCGGGGAAAGGATTCTGTTCCCTTCCCGAAAGAAAGTGCCGGTTCGAAGGAGCACTAAGCTGGACGCGAGCGCTCGCAAAATACAGAGTCGCCACTCGAGTTTGAAGGTTTGACACCCAAGGAACCGTATTTCGAAGCGCTTGCCGCGCTGTTTGATTTGAAAAAGTTAAGGAACCAGTCCGTCATAACTATATCTGGGTTCAGGAGCCAGGTCGCCCAATCCGGAGATCGGTCTCTACTTAGGCATTTGCAAAAATGTTTGTTTGCGATTCTGTTTGATTAATCAATTTTTTAGGCAATTAGGGCGGGGGAACAGTTAATCGGGGATTAAAACTGTAACATGTTTGCAGGATGTGATAGATAGCATGCATGGATGAACAGTTAGTATAAGATGAGAACAGACTGCTGTGGGAGTTTAAACAAACTGGAAGGCCCCTGTTTTGGAGTGACGTGTGCAGGAAGAAACAAGCATGCACTGAACAAGTCACTGCATGTTGTTCACTCTTGCGCGCACAACTCCAAGACACACGCGTGCTGGTGAGCTCAAACCCACAGCTCTTATTCTCAAACCCTCTGGGCTCTGGAAGGACCAGTGCACACCCAGGACAAACCAAGCAGTTCATATAGCAGCATAATATACAGTTCTAAGCAATGTTAAACGCTAAAAAGCCCTACAAATGAATAAAGCACCCCATAAACAGTGTGGGGACAGAATAACAGCCTAAATCCAAGTTACCCGTGCAAGGCCACTCACTGGTCAGAGGCAGACTATGGCGCGACGGAGTCAGTCTGGCGCGCGAGGGTGTGCCCTGGCGCTCTGTCGCGCGACGGAGTGAGTCTGGCACGCCATGGTGCGCCATGGCGCACTGTCGCGCAATGGAGCCAGTCTGGCGCGCGATGGTGCGCCCTGGTGTGGACCAGTGTTTGGTTTACACATTTCTGGATTCTGGGACAGGTCCAGAATGATCCCAGGGGTACTCCAAAACAGAAGACATGCAAATTGAACTACGGCTAGCAATTTCTAACAAAGGAAAGCATTAAACTAGTTTTTAACATGCTTAACAGTGATCTATATACAAAATAAAGCATGAAACAGTAGGACACCAATCCTCACGCGGTCCATCGCATGCAGCACTGGAGTGTCGCGCGAGAGAGTGGGACCATCGTGCGCTAGTTCCTACCATGACGGTTTTCGAAACCTTGCTAGCTTTAGGACCAGAACTGGTATAGATTACCAGCCTTGGCCCTGCAAGCCCCCCTTAGGGATCAGAACAGAAAGACAGTAGGTATGCTATACCTTTGGTTGAGTTTGAAACGAATTCGAGCTTTGAGGTTTGATTGAGGTGTTTGAAAAAGTTGAGGTCGAAGAACAAGCTATGTTCTTGGATGGTTGAAGTGTGAAAATGGAGGATTGTAGGTGTAATCCTTCTTTGGGCTTAAAATTTGGTAACCCTTTGAAAAAGAACAAATGGAGGGTATTTATAGGAGGAGATGGGGGTGAATCTGTTTGGAAACAGAGGAGTTCAGCCAGTCCACGAGGCCTGGCTGAGGTTACATTGGTGGCCAACTGTCCTCCTTCAGAAAGGTTGGTGGTAGGTTGGACCGTCGCGCGACGGAGTCAGTCTGTCGTGCGACAGAGCGCCAGGCGATGGTGCGCCCTGGCGCTCTGTCGCGCGATGGTGCGCCCCGGCGCGGGATGGTTGCGCCCTGGCGCGCATCAGTAGGGTTTTTGGTTTTTGAAGGGGCTTAGGCTAGGTTAGGTTCAAGGGTTTTGCAAACACTCAAAAGCTCAAACACGCTATCATTCCAAGGGATCCATTTCATCATCGGGGAATCATAAACCATAAGTAAACTAATCTGGAAGCCTAAATTGTGGTGTCTACAGTAGCCCCTCTTTGACGGCACTTGAAGCACCATCGACTTGGTACAAGTAACGTCAAAGAATTCTAGACACCCCTCAAGGCAATCCAGAGCAAAGCATACTAGCAAAGTAGACAAGTAAACTTAAGGAACCTGATCGGTGGATTGGACTGGCCGTCCATTGCCGGGGATGGAAGTAGAAGTGGATGAGCGAATCGCCGCTTGTTGATCGAATTTGGACAGGACAGGTTGTCGTTGCAGGGGATCAAGCTATCCTCGGCACAAAGTATTCCAACAAACACGGGTAGGTCGTGTCAGGCAGGTTGAATTCCATCTGTTGGGAATCAGAGACAATCTCCTTATCAAAGATCATCCGAGATAGAGCAATAAGCCTACTGAAAGATGCGCGTGAAGCTAGACTGAAGTAGAGGTAGTCGTTTGGGGCAGGCTGAGGCGGACTCTCCTAGGGAACAACTAGTTGCGAATGGGCGGACCATCGTACGATATCCTGATCGTTGTTGATCGGGGCGAACACGGACGATATGGTTGGTTGTCATCACTGACTGGACAGAGACAGGCGATGTGGTTGGTTTTCATCGCTGAATGGACAGAGATAGGCGATGTGGTTGTCGTCGCTGAATGGGCAGAGATAGGCGACGTGGTAGGTTGTCATTGCTGAATGGACAGAGATAGGCAATGTGGTTAGTTGTCATCGCTGAATGGACAGAGACAGGCGATGTGATTGTCGTCGCTGAATGGGCAGAGATAGGCGACGTGGTAGGTTGTCGTCGCTGAATGGACAGAGACAGGCGATGTGATTGTCGTCGCTGAATGGGCAGAGATAGGCGACGTGGCAGGTTGTCATCGCTGAATGGACAGAGACAGGCGATATGGTTGTCGTTGTTGATGATATGGCTGACCATCGAGTTGAGTAGGTTAGACGATATGGCTGACCGTCGTTGATGATATGGCTAACCATCAGGTTGATTGAGTCGGACGATATGGCTGACTGTCGTTGATGATATGGCTGACCATCTGGTTGATTGAGTCGGACGATATGGCTGACCGTCGTTGATGATATGGCTGACCATCAGGTTGATTGGGTCGGACGATATGGCTAAATACCTTTGATGGATTTGACAGGACCGGCTATCGTGGATGCGGACGGAGAGATCAATGAGCTGAGTGATCAAACCGTTGAAGAATTTGACAGGATGGGACGATCATCAGTATAAATGATCGAGCCGTTGAAGTCTGGATGGGAGGATCATCAGTATAAATGATCGAACTGTTGCAGACATGATGGGAGGATCATCAGTATAAATGATCAAACCGTTGCAGTCTGGATGGGAGGATCATCAGTATAAATGATCGAGCCGTTGAAGTCTAGATGGGAGGATCATCAGTATAAATGATCGAGCATCAGTATAAATGATCGAGCCGTTGAAGACAGGATGGGAGGATCATCAGTATAAATGATCGAGCCGTTGCAGATAGGATGGGAGGATCATCAGTATAAATGATCCAACCGTTGAAGTCTGGATGAGAGGATCATCAATATAAATGATCGAACCATTGCAGACAGGATGAGAGGATCATCAGTATAAATGATCGAGCCGTTGAAGTCTGGATGGGAGGATCATCAGTATAAATGATCAAGCCATTGCAGACAGGATGGGAGGATCATCAGTATAAATGATCGAACCGTTACAGTCAGGATGGGAGGATCATCAGAATAAATGATCTAACCTTGAGATTTGGATAGGACCGGCTGTCATTGATTTGGATGGGCGGATCACTATACAAAATGATCGAGCCGTTGAATATTGGGACAGGACCGGCTGTCGTTGAATTGAAAGGGCAGATCACTATACAAAATGATTGAGCCGTTGAGAAATTTGATAGGACCGGCTGTCATTGATTGGTTCCGCAGAAGATTTTATCGCATCCTGCTATGAGAACAATACCGCCAGAGATTTTCAATCGCATCCGTCGGCAAACAAATCATGGATTCAGGGAGATTTCTTCGCATCCGTCGGCCAATGATAACAAAACCGAAGGAGATTGCATCGCATCCTTCGACAAACAAATCGATAGTTAGGGAGATTTCCACTGCCTCCACTAAATAACAGAACAACACCGCAGGAGATTGCATCGCATCCTTCGGGAAACAAATCTAGAGTTAGGGAGATTTCCATTGCCTCCGCTAAACAACAGAACAAACCCGCAGGAGATTGCATCACATCCTTCGGGAAACAAATCTAGAGTTAGGGAGATTTCCATTGCCTCCGCTAAACAACAGAACAAAACCGCAGGAGATTGCATCGCATCCTTTAGGAAACAAAGACTTGATGGTAACCATTCTGGCCACCTTCCTGTTTTCAATAGTTGATATACACAATATGCAAAGATGTATACAAACAAAATGCACAAGTTGAAAATGCAAACCCTAGCTAAGGCCGACTCCTAGGAGGACAACAATGCTTAAGGACTATCACTGAGCTACAGTACTTTACTGTCTTTTGCTTCTGAGATGCGCATCCAGACAAAGAGACATTGAGTGGGCTGGCGTGCCTAGTTGACATATAGCGGTGTGGCATTGGGCCTGCATGCCCTTTCTTCGATGCTTGGGCGGATAAGCCCCAGAGATATGCTTTGCTTGGCCTTGGGCTGACGTGCCCTTGCCGTCCATAAGATTTCACAGCTTGTGGATTACAGATACTAGGGTAGCAATGTAAAAATTGCATTTTTCCAGTTTATTGACGTAAACTGACCGCTAATATCCAATTTGCATTGACAAGCGAACTGAGTCGACACACAGACACAAATATGTACTGACTCGCCTAGCTCGAACGAAAACGGAAGAAAGATTCTCAGGATACAATGCAAATCCTTAGACATATGGAAAATAATGAAATTTTGGACATTAATGTGCCAAAACTCACAATATTCCTAAACAGGTGAAATCGACACTTGTGAAAAATGCAAAAGGTACCAAGACCTGCATGAACAGACAAATTTGGGAAAAACATCCCGAAACAACAATGGATTGAAAACTAGAAAAGTGTCACAAAAAGGGACATAAGACGCAGATAAAGACACATATAGGCCCGGATTGAAACCGACACCCCCATGCAGCCACATTAGATCTGCACGGTATGACAAAACTTGGCAAAAAGCCCCTTGAATAGGACTCGAAGGCAGTAGCTGACTGCTATTGATCGCTGCACGAATTGAAAAAGCGCGCGTAGGGTTGAGACCAACGCACATAACTACGAATAAGTGCGCGTGAACCTCAAACTAGCGCACATGACTACAAAGCTACTGCAACTGCTCACACCAGACTTCGCTGAACTTAGAATAAACTGTGAGCCGTTAGGCCTCGCCAGCATTTCATTCTGTTTTTGATGCTTAAAATCTTTTAAGGCTTTATGCTCAGCTTTGAAATTGAATTAGTAGTTTGCAATAAAACTGAAAGACAAAAGGTTTTCCCCCTTTCAGACGCCTCCCATGCAGCTTGATCTTCGATCCTCTTCGACCTTTGATGTGTACCAAACGTCAACCATGGATCCAATTGATAGATTGTGACCGAGTCTCAAAGAGAGACTGCCTACGTATCCCAAGCTAAGGAATCAGGTCAAAACGTAGTTCAGGCTAAGGTTCACTCGAGTATTTTACCTCACCTTTTACGCTCTAACTTTTGCCTAGAACCGCCCGTTTGGGTTTTCGGTCTAGCGAGCTTTCAAATGTTGCCTTTACTTTTGCCTAGACCTCCTTCATAGGTTCTTGGTCTAGTAGGCTTGCTCTAACTTTTGCTTGGAACTGCCCACCCTTGGGGTTTTCAGCCCAACGAGCTTCTCTCAGGATAAAAGGCTTTTGAATTGATCCATGCTGACCAAGGTATTTAAATTTGATTGCCATCGAGGTCGTCGAAATCGATGATCTCTGGCCACAGCCTTAGATAAAACGGCTTTGATAGCGCAGAGTCCAGTGTGCTTCGGTTGACATGTCTCGTTCCAGGCCAATTTTGAACTTTCTAACTTGTACTTGGTGGAACGTTGTTCCTACAAACTTGAACATGATATGAGGCGCTGGACCTTTTGAGCTTCTGCTTTTTGGCTGGGCATCCGGTAGCAAAGGGATTCGATGTTTCTTTATCTCAAGATCAATACCAGGCGTGTCTTTGTGAGACCATGCCAAGTCGTTGCTGAATTCTTCGAACCTATCTGACCGGACACAATGCTCCTCTGGGGACAATGTTGAATCAGTTCGAACCATTTGGAGGTCTACTTCATCTTTCAAGTTTATTTGAGGACTACTATTTCAATTAATAGGCTGAGCATGCCTTTCGTCTTCCCTTTCGGCGAGGGAACACATTTCCTTGGGAATGATCCCATTGAAATCTATCCCTTCGTCGTCTGGGTCGACACAGTTTATTCACAAGCCAGCAGAGTACTTAGAAGCAAGATAATGCATATCATAAAGAAAGCCCCTCGGGGTTGCCAAGTATAGCAGACTTAAACTTGAAACGAATGATACGACGTGGAGGGCCAAGTGGCACAACCTCCGACTCAGAGCTAGACTTAGATGACTCAAAAGACTCTGTGTCAGATTCAGTCGTAATGCCAACGCAAACTAGACGCGGTTTTGAAAATGCAATATTTAAAAAGCTACCTATAGCTTCAGCAAAAAGAGGGGTAAGGTCTTCAAGGGTATCAGGCCCAAGCAATAGCACTTCAGCTTCCTTAGCTTCTTCGACCAAACCTACTCGGTGCTCTTTTGATCAATGGACCTCAGCCGGTCAGTCCTTCCCTTTGCAAGCCCCTCATCACTATCAGTCCAGATGTTGGCAGAGAAAGTTTCAATTGCACAAACTGGTGCCAGGAAGCTGTCCTCAGGCTCGAACGGGATGGGTACAGTCGGCTTGGGTTGATTTTTTGGGATGATATTAGGGATAGGTTTGGATGTGGTAACTTTTGATGGAGATGGGGCTAGGATGATGCCACAATCGATGAGATCTTGAATGGCATGTCAAAGCCGAAAACATGCATTGGTTGAATGGCCAGGCATTTGATGGTAGGTGCAAAAGAGGTTATATTTAAAATTGGCAGAGGGATTCTTGGGCAATGAAGTTGGATTGAGGGGCTTGATGGAACCAGCATCGAGGAGCCTCTCATAGACCGAGGCTAATGGTGCATCGAAATATGAGAAAACCCTCGGTGGGTTCCGGCGAGTGAATTGAGAGTTCAAAGCAGGACCCTTGTTTGCTTTGCAGTTGCAACACATTGCCTCATAAACAGGATGCATTCTTTTGCCCTTGGGGCTGAATTCATCACTAAGCATGTCCTCCCCTTTGGCAATGGCTTCGACAAAGGAATCAACATTCTCCTTCGAGTGAGTCTTAGCCTCATGGAATTCAACCAGGTCGTTGAACATGTCTCCTGAGCATAGTTTGATTCCGACCGTTGGAGAGTGGTAGGCTTGAGAAGGTTCTTTGACTAGCCCCATATTTGGCTGTGGGGCTGTGGTGGTAAAGAGGCCAACCAGTCCCTGGACCATAACCATTTGTTTGTCCATCTTGTGGCTTATTTCCTTTACAGCCTTCTTCAGCTCAGCCAGCTCTGTTTGTGCTGCCATTATGGATTCGAAAGTGACAGTGAAATAGTCCCAGCACACGTTCCCAAGTAGGTTTGGCTATTCCCTTCAGTGAGATGGCCTAGAGCTTTGGTCAGCACGAGAACGCAGTGGGGTTCCTGTAGCAATTAGAATGCAATGCACGTGTTGCCATCGTCGGTGTCCTCCTAGACTCTACAACTAAAGACGAGTCTGTCTTATGATGCTCGAACGCTGCCAAAATCCTCAGATTTCTTTTCGAGGTGTATCCTTTGAATAGATCGACTTACACTAAGGGATGTCAAAACAGACTAAGCCTTTGTCTATTTTGTTCTTGAAGTTTCAACTTAGAATTCGGAACAACTCGGTATTGATGACATGGCACCTTAACTTTGAACGCCGCGGTGTATAGTGACTTCGCACTTCAACCTGGGTAGTGCCAGTGACACGACATCCATACTTTGTGGTTCTTTATTTTCGATTGAAACTTTAATCAGACATGAGCCAAGGGCTTAAAAAGGTTTGATTTCTCAAAGTCTCGCTGATCTAAGGACTTTGAAAATTAGTAACGTGTACCATCGAGATGCACGACTCTTCATCGGGTCTAGCATCGTCCTAATAAGCATAAGACAGACTCGAAAGAGAGACAACTTAGAAGCCACCCTAAACATGCTCCTACGCAAAACGGTATGTATGTACAGTACATGCGATAGGGAAAAGGTGGAAGTTTTCAAAGCTTTCCCCCTATTAATTTCCTATTCCATATTTCATTTCCTTTTTCAATTTCATTTCTTTTTTCACTTCTAATCTAGGAGCTTGAAGATCGGCATTTGACTTCACCTTTGAAGTCTGACCCGTAACACGTAGACAGTATGTGGGGTTAGATGCAAATAATCTTACCCTGTGGGTACCTGTCCTAGTTTGGGATTGTTCTCAAGCGTATTAAATCACCGATCCTTTCTTTAGCAGCGCGAAGCTCACTATTTTGACAGACTTTTGTGGGATTGTTCTCAAGCGTATTAAAATCTGAGTATAGACCAATATTGATTCAATCCCCAGCAGAGTCGCCACTGTGGGTAGTGTGCCCTTTTCCTCGGGGAAAGGATTCTGTTCCCTTCCCGAAAGAAAGTGCCGGTTCGAAGGAGCGCTAAGCTGGACGACGAGCGCTCGCAAAATACAGAGTCGCCACTCGGGTTTGAAGGTCTGACACCCAAGGAACCGTATTTCGAAGAGCTTGCCGCGCTGTTTGATTTGAAAAAGTTAAGGAACCAGTCCGTCATAACCATATCTGGGTTCGGGAGCCAGGTCGCCCAATCCGGAGATCGGTCTCTACTTAGGCATTTGCAAAAATGTTTGTTTGCGATTCTGTTTGATTAATCAATTTTTTAGCCAATTAGGGCGGGGGAACAATTAATCGGGGATTAAAACTGTAACATGTTTGCAGGATGTGATAGATAGCATGCATGGATGAACAGTTAGTATAAGCTGAGAACAGACTGCTGTGGGAGTTTAAACAAACTGGAAGGCCTCTGTTTTGGAGTGACGTGTGCAGGAAGAAACCAGAATGCACTGAACAAGTCACTGCATGCTGTTCACTCCTGCGCGCACAACTCCAAGACACACCCGTGCCGGTGAGCTCAAACCCACAGCTCTTATTCTCAAACCCTCTGGGCTCTGGAAGGACCAGTGCACACCCAGGACAAACCAAGCAGTTCATATAGCAGCATAATATACAGTTCTAAGCAATGTTAAAGGCTAAAAAGCCCTACAAATGAATAAAGCACCCCATAAACAGTGTGGGGACAGAATAACAGCCTAAATCCAAGTTACCCGTGCAAGGCCACTCATTGATCAGAGGCAGACTATCGCGCAAGGGTGCGCCCTGGCGCTCTGTCGCGCGACGGAGTGAGTCTGGCACGCCATGGTGCGCCATGGCGCACTGTCGCGCAATCGAGCCAGTCTGGCGCGCGATGGTGCACCCTGGTGCGGACCAGTGTTTGGTTTACACATTTCTGGATTCTGGGACAGATCCAGAACGATCCCAGGAGTACTCCAAAACAGAAGACATGCAAATTGAACTACGGCTAGCAATTTCTAACAAAGGAAAGCATTAAACTAGTTTTTAACATGCTTAACAGTGATCTATATACAAAATAAAGCATGAAACAGTAGGACACCAATCCCCACACGGTCCATCGCATGCAGCACCGGAGTGTCGCGCGAGAGAGTGGGACCATCGCGCGCTAGTTCCTACCATAACGGTTTTTGAAACCTTGCCGGCTTTAGGACCAGAACTGGTATTGATTACCAGCCTTGGCCCTGCCAGCCCCCCTCAGGGATCAGAACAGAAAGACAGTAGGTATGCTATACCTTTGGTTGAGTTTGAAACGAATTCGAGCTTTGAGGTTTGATTGAGGTGTTTGAAAAGGTTGAGGTGGAAGAACAAGCTATGTTCTTGGATGGTTAAAGTGTGAAAATGGAGGATTGTGGGTGTAATCCTTCTTTGGGCTTAAAATTTGGTAACCCTTTGAAAGAGAACAAATGGAGGGTATTTATAGGAGGAGATGGGGGTGAATCTGGTTGGAAACAGAGGAGTTCAGCCAGTCCACGAGGCCTGGCTGAGGTTGCATTGGTGGCCAACTGTCCTCCTTCAGAAAAGTTGGTGGTAGGTTGGACCGTCGCGCGACGAAGTCAGTCTGTCGCACGATGGTGCGCCCTGGCGCTCTGTCGCGCGATGGAGTGAGTCGGGCGCCCGATGGTGCGCCCCGGCGCGGGATGGTTGCGCCCTGGCGCGCATTAGTAGGGTTTTTGGTTTTTGAAGGGGCTTAGGCTAGGTTAGGTTCAAGGGTTTTGCAAACACTCAATGCTCAAACACGCTATCATTCCCAAGGATCCATTTCATCATCGAGGAATCAAAAACCGTAAGTAAACTAATCTGGAAGCTCAGATTGGAGTGTCTACAAAAATTAAACTTACATCAAAGATACTATAAACTAAAAAATATATAGTTCTTTGACAGATGTAAAATAGTGAAAAGAGACTATCAAATTTTTTTAATGTTTGTTAAGTATTTTGAATGTTGATCCCGTTCAAAAAGTCTTGTGAATATTTTCTTAATAGAATTAATATCATAGAGAGTAGATGAAAATATGAAGAAATTATTGCGATTTGTGAAAGGCATACAGAAAATGTAAAGTTAATATAGAGTCATGAATATAATTACAAGTCTACGGTTCCCAACCTTATTTCCCGACTTTGCTCCTGACGCTGACGTGGCCGGTGGGCCCCACGTCAGCAGCTACCAAAAAAATTGGGCAAATTACATTAAACCCCTTCCAATTATACCTCAGTAACTAGTTGCCCCCTTCATCGTCTGACTCGGACACTTAACCCCCTTCATCTATTATATCACGTGCAATTGAAGATGCCGTTAACAGAATGTGTGCAATTATCAATTTGCCCATCTGAATTTTTGAAGGGAAAAGGTAAGAACATACCCTAAGATCACGACTAGAGTTTAGAGGTAGACCAAACCCACTTCCCTCCAATTCTACTTCATTTCCCTCCAATTTGACCTTGAAATTGGCACCCTTTCCCGCGTATTGTACGCTGTATAAGTACCCTTTTGCGCTAAATGGTGCTCTTATGCAATAGTTGCATAACACATTTGAATCTCCATCGCAAGATCCAGTGCTACCTTCCATTACCCGGGGGGGGGGGGGGGGGGAACGATCGTTGGGAGATATAGATGGGTAGAGAGAGAGTGAGTGAGTACCGTTGTAGAAAATATACATATCTACGTACTTATAAGGGCAACACCAGTCATTAAAAGGTCATGTGCTGCTCACATGATTTTCTTCTGTTTGAACTCATAACGGCTCACTAACGGGAGGTGATTAAGTGTCACGCGATAACAAATGAAGCGGGTTAAGTGTCCGAGTTAAACGATGAAGGTGGCAACTTGTTACTGAGGTATAGTTGGAGGGGGTTTAATGTAATTTGCCCCAAAAAAATACAAAATCGTTGAAAATTTGGTTTCCCTAGGAGGAAGGAACAAACAAACGAAAAGAGAAGAGAGAGAGAGGTGAATACGACGTGGTTACCACCGGCAACCCCCACACCAGCGACCCCCACCGGCCTCACCCTCCACCTCCGTCGAGCACCACCAGCAGCGAAAATCTCCTGGGCCCAACAACGACGGCGCCATTACCGACCACCAAGGTCTCGTTCTCTCTCTCTCTCTGGGTTGTCGGACCTCTACAATTTCAGTCGATTCTAGCCTTTAATTTAATTGTAACTTGTTCAAACCAAAAAAAATTAGGGCGTATGAAATTGTAGATTTTTTGGTTCGAACCTTTCTATATGCAAATTTTTGGTTTGGTCATCATCATTGTATTTTTGGAGTCGTCAGTTTTTTTTTCATCTTTTTTGTCAATCGGTCACCATATTATTTATTATTGCATATCAAAAATATCTAACGAAGCCTTCTTACAAGCCCAGTCCAAAAAATTCCCATCTCAGGTTGTAGGAAACTCCATCAATAGGGCATATTTGGCTATAGCATAAGCCACCCTATTACAATCGCGTCTAACAAAAGAAAACGAAATAGAATGAAAATGATGAGCTAAATTTATTACATCTGTAATGATTACCGCTAAGCTAGAGCTAGCATTCTTCAACCCTTGGAGCATCTGAACAACTTCTTTAGCATCTCCTTCCACCACAAAATCCTCCTCAGTTCCACCCCTTGCTAAGCAAACAGCATCACGAAACCCCCGAGCTTCTACCATTGCAGCTAGCAGACAGAACGTGAGTAATAGGAATAGCTGCTGCCATCTTCTTAATTTGTCCCAACTCATTTCGAAACAATATCCCCGGCCACACCACCACCCTTGCCTCTGTCTTTATCAAATGCACCATCCACATTAATCTTTGTTACGCCATGAACAGGAGGGGTCCACTTGGGAGGGTCACTAGATTGCACTTCAATTGGACTCTTTGCTTCTCTTTCAGTGGCTAAGCTAAACTCATTGAATTCATTCAAAGCATTGGCAACAATCTGTGTCTCCTCGATCCACACCTTTTGAAACTCCCAGGCATTCCTAGCTTTCCAAATATGCCACCCAAATCCCAATAATGGCGAACAACCCCAGCCTTTCCATTTCCTTTCCCCAGCAGCCCTTACTGCCAATTGATTCCATATTTCCCCCATTTGAGTCACCACCACCTGCTCCAGTCTCAATCTAAATGGAGAAAGCAACCACACTCTGCACGCCCTATCACAGTTAAAAAGCATATGCGACGTCGATTCATCATCCAAACCACAAACCGGGCAAACCACCTCCAGAACCTTCTTTCGTGCAAGAGTTTGATTCACTGGAAGTATATCATTAGGACCACGCCAAAGAAACATCTTGATTTTCATGGGAGCCTTACTATGCCAGATTCGTTTCCATTTTCCATCATCCTCATTACCCCCACTCAGCTGCCCATTCCTCTCCGCCCTATTTGCATATTCCTTGCACCCAGTCCTTGGCAATTACATAGGCTGACTTAACATTAAATTTTCCATTTCGAGTATCTCTCCAAATCCGATTATCCTCCTGTCCTGAATTACTCAATGGTAGCCCAAGAATTTGCTCAACATCACGACTATTGAAGGTTGCTCTTATCAGAGGTTCATTCCAAACCAGTTGCCCATCCACAATTAAATCACTCACTACTCTGCACTGCACATCAGTTGGTTTCATGGTTGTGAGTCATCAGTTTGCGAGTTGTTTTTCCTCCACTTACTCAGTCGTCCGAATCTGATTTCTACATTGCTTTATATAATAGTAAAAAATCATTTGTTGTTTACTTAGTTCTAGAATATGTTATACTTCGTTTGCTTGTTTGTATTTTATTTTCATATATTTTCTGTTCGTTTCCATTACACACAAGTGCTTTACATAATTAGTTTCTAATTTGTTTGTCTTTTCCGGTACACAAAAGTATTTTCCTTACTAATTTTCCAACAATTGCATCCCTCATATTTATGCTTTGTTATCCATTCACGGGAAACCTTTCACATGAGCAATTCCAAGACCTCACAATCTCGAAAGAAACACCTCTTGGCTTGTGATGACGGAATTTTAGGTTGACATATGCCCTTGATCCTGCTTTGACTTGGACGTTCCTACTCTGCATGTTTGCTGCTGAAGTTTTTACTCGGGATATGCTTGAAGACCTTTAGTCATGATATATATCTGAGATGTTGTATCTATTTCAATTGTACTTTTCGCATCCAATAGTTCGATGGATGTCTTTTTCTTTTTCATGTCTTAGCCTTTATTAGCTTCATGCTCTATGCATGTAGCTCTTGTTTTGGTTTGGACTTTTATCTTGATGTATTCTTTGTTGAATTTCAATAAGATTTTGTTGCCGATCAAAAAAAAAAAAAAATGGAAATCTGTCATTTGTTGCTTTTGTGGGAGTACTACTCAAATTTTGGCTATGGCTTTGAGGTCTTTTACAGCTTTGGTACAATGGGCTGTCCAAGGAGCATGGGTTTTCTTTAGTAGAGCTGAGAGGGGAGTACGGTATTGGGCAAGGTTGGGAATGAAATCAGCCATATAGTTAACAATTCCAAGGAACTGTTGAACTTGTTTAACTGTGAGATTTTCAGCTGAAAAATGGTCAAGTTGGGAGGCAATGTGAAATTGGAGGGCATATTGACCTTTAGAGATATGCATCCCTAAAAAATCAATTTTCGATTGAGCAAGAAACATTTTTTTCTCTAAAAGCATGATACCATGGGTTTGGACCAGTGAATGAAAAATTTGTAGTAAAACAGCATGAGACTCTATATCTGGGGAAAAGAGTAGGATATCATCAATATAAATGAGGGCTGAGGATAGAATGGGAGCAAATATCCGAATCATGGCCTTTTGAAATAAAGATGGAGCTGTTTTCAACCCAAAAGGCATGACTGACCACTGGAAGTGGTGATCTGGAATGCAAAAACCAATTTTGGAACGATCATCTGGATGGATGCCCAGCTGCCAGAAACCTGCTTTCAAATCAAATTTTGAGAAAATTTGAGTTTTAGGCAAGTTTGCAAAAAGAACACTTCTCCAAAGACGAGGGAACTTGTTATCCTGCAAAAAATGATTAAGAGGCTGATAATTGATAACCAGGCGAAGCTTTCCTCTTATCTGCTCGGTCCTCTTGTTCACATAAAATGCTTCACATGCCCACTGAGAGGTTTGGGCTCAATCAAACCTTCTGACTGAAGTTATTGGAGCTCTTGAAGAGCAAGATGGTAGTGTTCTGGATTCATTCCATGATGGGTAGCTTTGGTGGGGTTGATATCTTCATTTTTCTTAAAGGGAAGAGAAATGAAAAAATTTAGATTTTTCCAAAGTGGGTTGGAGTATTTAGTGAGGAACTGAAAATGGGATTCAGCACAGAAAGTTTGGATTATGGTTTCTTTAATGGAAGAGAAATTTTCTATGGAAAAGAGATTTGGTTGGGAGGTCCAAGGTAACAGGTAGTTTTTGTATTTTAAACCTTTTTTGGGCCAGGAGACTTTGCTGAGATTTTGGAGAATATCAAAACCTAACAATAAATCCTTTCCTGGAAAATCAAAACCATAGACTTGATGTTTTTTGTTGAATATCTTATTACACCAGTTTGAGTGTTGTTCTTGAGCATTAATTGTAAAGGGAATTGTATACCCTTGTTCGTATTCTTGAGAAAATTATCTTTTTGTGAGCGGTTTTGTAGAGAAAATCACTTGAGAGTTAGGTGTTACTAGTACCGGAGTCAAAACTAGTTGGGTTAGGTGTAACCAATGTTCTAAATGGCGCTTGGCGCTAGTAGGGCGGAGACCCACCTCCAAGTGCCAAGCCGCCAAGGCGCCGCCAAGCAATTCGGCGTTTTTTTTTTTTTTTTAACAAACCATTATCCAATCAAACTATATTCTATGTATCCATAATACAAGTTCAAAGTTCTACATAACCATAATGCAAAGTTTAATGTACAAACCCAAATGAAATTAAGTAGTAGCAACTAGCAAATAAGTTGAATAAGACAATAAGTAAAAATAAACGAGATCGGAGATTCCTAATGCCAAGTTAAAAGTTTTTTTTTTTTTTTTGATCCTCCAAGTTAAAAGTTCATCTCCTTTCTTTAACTCTTCTCCTCCATACCCTTCCAAAACTTGATCTACATTAGTTTAATACTATACATTTTAGGCCGCCAAAGGCCTCCAAAGACGTCGATGATGCCGCCAAGGCCTGCCAAGACCGCCTAGGCGGCGGCCAAACATCGCCAAACCTCCCTGGGCGCCAAATCGCCGAGACCGCCATGGCCGCCTAGGCGGCCGCCAAACACCGCCAAACCTCCCTGGGCGCCAAATCAAACGCCAAGGGGTATTGGCGTAGCGGTAGGGTACCTCCAAGCGCCTAGGCGGCCGTTTAGAACAGAGGGTGTAACTAGCACTAGAGCCAAAATTAGTCGGAGCAATTAGGGATAATTGCTCATTGTAAAGGTTGTCTAGCACCCGCAAAGCTAGAAGATTGTAAGTATTGGAGATAGTGCAGCAAATCCCAAGTTGGACACTGGGAGAGTGGACTAGGCCGTAAAGTTGCAGACCGAACCACTATAAATCATTGCGTTCGATTCTCTCTTCCCCTACTCTCTTTACTTTCCATTTTGCATATCAATATTGCATGAGTAGAATAATATATCATTGGAATTGGAATTGGAATTGTAGTTGAATAGATTGCAATTAGTTTTTTAAAATTATGCATTATATTTGAGATTCCCAATTCACCCCCTCATGGATTGCTTTTGGACCAACAGAATGATTTTGATTGAGATGCTTTTTTCCTTATCACTTTAATCATTGTAATTTCTATTTTACTTTAATTAATATATATTTCTTTTGTAGAACCGAAAAAAATAATGGCTATTTTTTTTCACTATCATTGATTGATGATCAATCTACAAAAACATGTATTTCTTTGAATATTATGTTTGATTATTTTTTGAACACGTCTAATTTTTTGGACTTTTTCTTGGATATATATTTTCATGGATATTTGGATAAAAGTCATAATGTTTTACGATTCATCTTGACAAAACGAATCAATAATCCATAAAATTAGGCTCAAAACTAACAAACGTGAAAAAAAAATTGAATAACGATAAAGCAAGAAAAAAACCCAAAAATCTTAAAGGAACTCATCCTAAATTGTCATGATCTCAAGTATGATAAAAGAGATTGTCTTTTTCACGAAGGCTCCGTGAACAGGTTGTTCATGGGACGGCGCGATCACAGTCGTCCGTTCGCACAATCAAAGGTTGAAATTCGTTTTTAATTCTTACCGGTAAGAATTGATTTTCAATTAGGACCGTCCAAAAACACTTTGGACTGTCACGATTGGGCTCCGTAACTTCTTTTTTACGGAAACACCCATAAAAAAAAGTTTTTCTGATGATAAAATTGATCATTACTTAACTTAAAAATTGACAAGTCAAAATCAGCCCATCCTAGGCCCAGCAGGACTAATCTAGTCAACAGGATATCGAGCCTCAGGAAACAAATGCTAATAATTAAATCTTTGGCAAATGATTAATCCAAATAAAAAAAAGAAAATTGATTTTAGCACTCCAAAAATTGATGCAGAGACTCCAAAACGATATTGTTTTGTGTATCAACACAGTTTAGTTTTGAAGCCCCTCCATCAAATTTTAAAGTGCAAAAATCACAATCCATAAAAAAAACTTTGAAAATGTCTTCATCTCAAAGGAACAAAGTACAAAACTCAAATCTCCCACTCCCATGCAGCTTCGACCCGTTAAACTTACCCCTCTCTCTCTCTCTCTCTCTCTCCACAAAAGTAACTTTTTCTAGAGCTAACACGTTTTGAACGTTTTATGGAGTAACTTGCAAGGAACAGGTGACTTGTTCATACTTAATTTCTTTATTTATTTCATGTAAAAGCCTTAGGCTTGAAGAGAGGATATGCCTAACAAAAGCACGCATGATTCAATGGCGTGTTTCTTTGCTGCATTTTCTTCGCGTTTACCCAACACCTAAATCTCATAAGAAAAGTAGAAAGGCCAACATTATTTTCTTCTGTCCGACATTGGGATTTTACACAGTCCAGTTTCGCACACGGAGCACATACCATTCGACAAGTGATATCCAAACAGTTGATATCATAAGTCTTACGTATAGATCGTTGGGTAAAAAAAGATCAAGTTGATCGGATATTTAAAAGTGCCTGATCGAATTATGTTTGTCTCAAGAAAAATAGAGACAGTCAAAATTACGATTATTGATTATTCGATCTCGAGATGAATATGTGATCAAACCAAAAACTTACAGATGTCCAATTGAACTGATTTATTCTCATAAACATTGATCTTTACATAATAGTGTATGAAATGATTAATCAGATCACCAAAATAAACCCACAGTTTTTTTTGTATGCCAACCAGCGTATATGTTGGATTCGATATAATCCAGTTCAAAGTAAAAACTAACATTAGAAAAGTAGAAAATTGTTGAACATCATATCATACATATACCAAAAAATGTCCAGGGGCGGCTCTTATCAGTGTTTGAGGTGTTCAAGCAACCCCGTGAGTTTAAAACATTATATTTTTTTGAATATATTTTGATCTTTTTAAAAATATTATCTGCACTGAATCTTTCGTACAAAGTCAGAGTAGCTAAAAATTCCACTTTATTTTGCCTGTAATTAAGTAGATTATATAGCTCAACAAAACATAATAAGTTAGGCCCGACAAATCCTCAATCAATACAACTATCTTTATTTTATATTGTGTTTTTTATTTTTTATCGGAATTTTATATTGTGTTATGTATACAATTTTTTTAATTCATTTTTATGACCGCTAAATTGAAATTCTGCAAACGTACCCTTGTTGACAATCTCTCTCTCTGTTTATATATGTATATATACCAAGAGAGAGGCTTAATTTGGGTCGTCGATTGTAGCTTAAAGTTTCCTACGGTGGAGAGAGAGAGAGAGAGAGAGAGAGAGAGAGAGAGAGTGTTTGAAATGTGTGCACCAAATTCATCAGCCCCGTACAAGCTTCAAAGTTTGGTGAAAGTGCTATACCGGTATAGGATTTCTGCCACTAATCTACATCGAGAGCCCTTATACCGTGGTAGTTCTAATTTGCCATCAAAGTACTTCTTCAATTATGCCCAATATTCTTCCAATATTCATGATGGTTTCAAGTCGATTCCTCCCAATTCTGGAATCACTTCAAAGGCTATGGCTGACATGTGAGTTTTCTTCAATGCCTTTTTTTCCCCCTCTCTCTCCTAATTAATTGAAGGCCATGTAAAAGGTAACAATAAGCAATGTAACGGTAGCTGAGATATAAATAGTCGTAGCGTGCGGCTAAGTATCAGCCATAGCTACAGCTAGGGGCGCAAAGGAGACGAGCTTTCTAGTGTTTGAGGTTTTGAGCTCGGCTCATTTTATACGAGCAACTAATGAGCCGAACCCCGTTCATTTATTAAACAAGCTTTTTTTAATGAGTTGAGCTTTAGAGGGCTCAGTCACTAAATGAGCCTAAAACTCAAACTCGGCTTGTTGTAAATGAATCGAGCCGACCCGAGCCTTGAGCTGCTCGCGAGCTAGCTTGGTTAATTTGTCTGCAGCCCTAGCTACGGCCATGAAGGAGCGAAAATCGGATATACAACGACGTGTATCTTCAGCTATCAGCCAATTAAGCACGCACGAATTTTTAGTAGGATGGCCATAGAATCAATACATAGTGGCCGATACGTTACGACGGCTAGCTATTTGAATCATTGAGTAAATCTATGTATCCATGTGCGTACAAATAAGTGTGCCAATTTTTTTGGGTTTTGCATTGCAGGGTAAAGGATGGCATGGACAAGGTTCAACCATCTGTGCCACCTCCTCGTAAACCCATCTTCCCAACCTGGTATGTGCTCGATCAACTACTTTTTATATATGAAACTAGACTAGTATCCTAATGGGTTAAAGCTCCCCTCTAGAATTCATCTCCCATTGCTCCTCCAAACTCCACTTTCAAGGTCCATCTTGAGTCTAGTGCAGCCTACATCGATGATTTGAACCTTTCATCTCCCGATCCTTATAGAGAAACAACTTCCCTGTGGAAAACCAGCTTAAGGCCTAGTTTTCGAAAATACGACTGGAGGTTTTTCTTTGTTTTTTCCTTATTCAAAAAAAATTCGCATTTCTTAGTTTTACATCAAATTTTTGTCGATTAATGGTTTGTCTCGACAAGAAGAATTGAAAAGGTAAAAAAATTATGACTTTTACCCAAATATTTTTTAAAATATCCAAATTTTAGCACTTGTAGCTCAATTTTTTTGGGCTAATAGTACTAAATTTTGGATATTTCCAAAAAAATTAGGTAACAGTCATAAATTTTTTTTACTTTTTCAATACCTCTTGTCGAGACAAACCAAAAACTAAGAAATGAGAAGAAAAAACTCTAGGCTTATTTTGAAAAACTAGGCCTAATTAGGAATCAATAGGACATAATTAACTCCTATTTTATTTTGCAAAATAGACTGTTAGAGTTTTGCTTAAATTATTAATTGACATTTATTTTATGTACAAAATAAAATACAAGTTGTAGAGTGTCCGATTACCATATGACTGTTTGGATCATTCATGCGGGCGGGGAATTGGTTTCAAAAAGTGGAGTATGGAGAAGCAAGGAGAGATGCAGGGTAAAAAGAGGAGCTTGACCCTAGTCCCTAGCTAGCTACTAGTATTTACATGATTACATCTATGTATTTCTCTGTACATGAGTTTTGTACATATATATAAATTAATTATGTACGAGTAGTTCAGTATTAGGGTTTTGCATTGAACAGATATCCGAATTCAAATTCAAATTTCAAACAGACTTGGATGCGTGTAACAATTATTAAGGTAATTAACTACTATATTTAATTAGGTTCTGCAAATTGTGATTTTTCCAAGGTTGAATTTGACCGTTCATGGTCAAGTTATATTAGTTCATTGTTTTTTGTTTACTTGTAGCTCAAGAATTCCTGAAACATATGGGTATACTTTTTTCCATATTCTGACTTTGAACATTCAAATTTTTTTTTAAAACACGGAAAGATAAGAGAAAATTTTTACTTACCACCTTAATTGTGCAAGTTTTGAGAATAATTAATCATCCTTTTGTGCAGGGCAAAATGGCTTTTCGGTTCCGTATTATCACTACTTCTACCTTTCTGGAGGTTTAAATGGGGAAGTTTGCTCGTATTTGAAGGTTTTACTCTCTATTCAAGTCATGGTTATCTGGAAGTTCCTTCTTTTTTCTTGTTTTAATTTATTAAATTATTACGGAAGACCCCTCTAAGATTGGGCTATTTTATTTAGATGTTTATCTCAAGTACCTATCCGGGTGGGAAACTTATAACATTTGAATTTAGATCTCATAACTGGCCGGTTCATGTTCTCCATCGACCAAACTAGCTCCGATAGTAGCCAGGTGAGACATTATGATGCCAAAATCACTGAATTGAAGATGAAATACTAAGTCAAGGGTGAGGCCGGCAACGAATGCACCCCTTTTCATGAGACGATCTCGATCCTTATTTGCATAGTCATTGATCACCTTGTTACCCAATGCATCTGGAATATACGTGACCTAATCCTCAGTACTGGCATCACCACACAGAGGGGTCTATAAATTCGTTAGAGCCTTAGATATTCTAGAAGATCCATTTGCGTATGCATGATTCAAATCTCCCCTCCTAAATCTAATGGTTTTACTCTGCTATACGCGGTTGCTTGCCCTATATGTTGATGCATGTGTCCCGAAATATTGACTTGGATATTCGATGATCTATGCTCGGAAAAAAGTTCAGTCGGTCTACCTACCTTGTTTAGTCCCAAACGATGAGCCAAGTGGTGCCAGGCTTTCAATACGCTAGGCGAGCTCTGATGCAGGGCAGAACTATGATTCGTAGAATAAACGTTCAACAAGGACAATCACAAACGAGATAGATTTAGAGAAACTCTCTCTAGACTCTTCGTTAATCAATAATAATCAAAAACGTCCAGCCCTAAGGCTTACAACTCCTTAAATACGATACAAATCATAACCCTAATAGGAAAAGGAAAAAACACCAATTTCGGAAAGTTCCGAAATTATTACATATTTTGAAAAAATAAGAAAAAATAAAACTTCTCCAACAAGAACGAACGTTATTGGACTTTCCTATCAAAAGCAAAAAGATTATTTTCTAAAACGGCAAATTTGGCCCTTAGGAGCCCTAAACGGCCGAAAAAGGCTAAAAAACACGCAAGTGGCCATGTGCCCTGACCGTTGGGCCGTTCCGGATAGAATCCAAGTGGGTCCAAATCCAAAGGCCTCAGTCAGTTATTTACGAAAATACCGACTAGGAGGCCTTGGAATTCTTGGACCGCTTTAAGTGGTACTCCTCCTCTATGTGCACCGCATCAAGCTCCTTTTGGTCTAACCTAAGTGATGGGTTGTCTTCCTAATCCGGATGCATGGTTCACTAACAACCGGATGGTATGGTTGAAATCAGCTTTCCCAATGAATGATAGAGACCGAGACCACCCGATCGTTACCCGGTGCATTCATACTTCTGGATTAACTGTGTCACATATTTTGACCCCCTACGGAACCTATAACCTTGATGAGTAACTCCAAATGTTACCGACCAAAGTTGAACACAAAATTGATTGTGTGATTCTTGAAAGCAAGGTTTACATTGCTTCCCCGACACTGTAGAAAGATGCACTGCATGCTAAAATATATATATATAGGTAAAGGATACTTGCGTAAACGTATCATTAAACACTTAAACTATTTGATATACTTTAATACACAACATTGGCATTTTGACTTGGCTCTTTTATGATATGCGTCTGAACAAGACACTGTGTAGTGTACGTAGAACCCAAGGGCAGAGACGGATCCAGAAAGTTTAGTGGGGGCACCTTATTAATCGTAATGGCAAAAGTTTATTAATCGTAATGGCAAAAGTTTATTTTTCTAGCCAACCACAATAAGATCATACAAAATTAAGAAATGCATTTACTGGCTACAAAATTTTATAACAAGTACTTTCGATAAAACTATTTCAAAATTAGCACCAAATCTTAGATAAAATTTTTAGAGCATGATTTACGAGAACAGCGACAAGTTTTTAGAATGATCAAGATGGTTTATTAATGACTTTATTTTAAGATATATCTACTAGACGGTTAAAAATAAATAAAATTAAGAAAAAATTACTCCAAATAGACAAATAGTTTGTAAACCAATAAGTATATATGCATCGTACATACAACAAAATTAAAGCATAGAATTAATTCTATATATTTATTTTTGAGATATACATGATCCCACGTGCCCCCACACAGATATATATGTTGCTGCCCAAGGGGTTGTCACAATGGTTAATCGACTTGCCTCTGCAGGGCTTAGCACTCCAAAGATCACAGGGTTGATTTCTCTCGATAGCGATTTGTCCTTGGGGTCACCTCATCTCACACAAACACTTGAAAAAAAGTTTTGGAAGGGGTTGAAGAGATAAGTTTGGTTCATCGGGACACTCTTCATTCCAAAAAAAAAAGATTGTGTAGAAAAGTACAATTGATGTTACAAACCAAAAATGTTGCCTTCACCGCACGAGTCCACCGCTCGGTGTGACATCCCATGGTATCCAAATGCAGTCATCATCATACTGTCACTCAAAAGATATTGATTAACATTATAAAATTTATTGAATGCTCAGAAAAGGTGGAAGAAGTGGTGGAAGAGGTTGAAATTGCGGCGGAGGTGGTGGAGAAAGTGGCGACTAAGGCCGAGAAGGTGTCAGCAGAGGTGGCGGATAAGCTCCCAGACAACGGCAAATTGAAGGCTGCGGCTTTGGTTGTAGAACATATATCTAGTGTGGCGGCTACCGATGCCGAACTCGCGGAAGATTTTATTCAAAAGGTTTGTGCTTTTTATTACTTCACGAAATTAATAGGATTGTTTTTTTTAAGTCAATGTTTGATTAATGGAGCTGCAAAAAGAAAGAGTTTTTCCTTTCCTTTGAATGGAAAAAATAAATTACTTTTAAGTTGGGCCCCACACTGAGACATTTTAATCTAACGTGATCAATATCTTAATTAAGTTGTGACTTGAAATACGTATCGCTATTAGAACAACGGCTATGTGTGGGCTAATATCAAAACGTAACAAGAAATGTACTATATTTGTCAATCAACACTGATTTCTAATATCCCAATATATACTAATCAAATGGGATCCTTTTGAGTCCCAATCGGTTATCAGCTTAGGATATGTTGCCGTCATTTTATTTAGAAACTCTCACCTTACGTAGGAAATAAAGTTTGGTAAAACACTTTTTAACTCGGAAAATGAAAAGGTTAAAAATGACTAGTTTTTATTGTCTTTGCAGTTGGTTTCACGTATCGTTTAATATAGTATTGTCTTCCATGCTATGTAAATTACATTTATTCTTTTTATTGAATTTCATTTTTACACATTTCATTTGATTTTTTTTAATCCTAATTCATTTGATTTGATAGTACATTTTTTTATTCTCAGGTTGAAAAACTGAAGCATGATTTGACTGATTTGGGGACAATGGTTGAGCCTGTTATTGATGAGATCGTCCCCAAGGAACATGGTGGAAATTGAATATATTTATTATTTAGTATATAAAACCATTTCAATATATAGCCCAAGTTGTAATACTTGTAACATTAATTCCCCTGATCATATACTTACTATTATATATATTGTTGAACTACGAATTAATTTCTGCACTTTTAATTCTTTTTATTGTATAGAGAATCAATTTGTTTCTATCTCCTACTTCCAATACAACTTTTTGCCTATGAAAATTGCTAGTCTTGACTCTTGTTGATTACTGTACCTGGGTGCAAAATGTGAATCCAAACCACCTGCACCTTGTGTGTTCGTTTCTTTTCAAGAATATTATCGATCGGTCATCGGTAGGTGGACATAGAACTCTGCTTTGTAACCCGGCCACACCTATCTAGTGGCATAGCCAGAAGTACGAATAAGTGGGGGCACTACGAAACACATGACACAAAGATGAATTTTCCTAGGTAACGATTTATGGCAATAAGAACTCTTTTCTGGTGAAAATACTACTGTAACAAAATTGCGTACTGATCAATAAAATTAAAACAAATTATGTAAGATTTGATGGAAGAGCATGGCTAGTTTTTATGTTTTGAAAGTTGTGCATGATAGTTTATTGTGAATGCTTTCAAAATTATCTACTAATAAGTATGCAATCATGTCATCGCTCATCAATTATTCACTAATTTGTTGCGTTAAATTTTTTTACCAGATTGGAAACGCCCTCTCAATAATCATAATGGTAGATTTAAGAGGTAAAGTTAATGCCAAATAACGAACAAATAAACTAATAGATAACTTTAATCACTTTCAATTTCCAGTTTTGCGAAGTCTTTAGTATAAATTGTCATTTCAAAAACTCAAACTTTAAAAAAAAAAACAAACAAAACAAAACAAAACCTCAAAGAATACAGTGGGGGCTCTGCCCCCCGTGAACCTATGCTAGCTCCGCCACTACACCTATCTTACTATTATTTTTGGCCAAACTATCTCAAGGGACGGGTCAAGGTAATTTGAGACCTAAAACGGCAAATGAGCTTTTCGTCGACATGTTTTTAATATTTTTTCAAAGTTTTCAAGATGCAGAATTTTTACGTCTCTATAATTTATTTTTCCAGCTTTCAAGTTGCAAAAATTTTACATTTGGAATTTTTTGCTAGTTACTCCCTCTATTTCAAGGAAAATTGTCCGGTCTGTAAAGCAAGAATTTAATGGAACACCTTAGTCAAAAAAAAAATTAAAAAGATTCTACAAGTTAAAAGAACTCTTTGTTATTAATTTGCAAAAAAAATAAATCTTTTTAAAAAATTTAAACTATTTTCAATTTCTAATTTTGCAAGATCGGACAAATTTTTTAGAATGGAGGTAGGTTGTAAAACTTTGTAATCACTCTTAACTCTTAAGTAAGATTTTTTTAGAGTTCGAATTTCAAAACTTCTTTCTAAGTTACCATCAACAGTATACTGTAAACGATTTTAAGAAAAGAATAAGAATCATTTTATATAATTCTGTCCGTCACAAGTACTTGATGAATTTTTTTTTCTAAATTTTTAAGGAGTATTTTTAGACTATTACACATATAGACATATATGAACCTAGAACAAAATTGGGTCTTTCAGACCTAAAGCCAAAGCTGTTTCGCGTCTGTCTACAAAATTATTTCGCAGGCCTCTTTGTCCCTCTTTGGAGTAGTCAATGCCCTTGATTGGTTGTAATAATCGTGTTCAAAATAGAAGGAATATCGGGATACACGCAATGTTCTAAAAGTCGCTAGGCGCTAGTCGAGCGGTCGGCCCACAGCAATTACTCATCGACAATTAATCGCTGCCGCAATTAATCGGATCTAGTCGGATGAGTCCCGCCAGTGATTAATCACCGATTAATTCCGATTTCTAGAACTCTAGGGACAAATCAAGAATAAGACGTGATATCACATTGTAGTAGAAAAAGTTTGGTTCAATTTTCAAGAATTGAACATTGTATATAAACTTGGCACTTGTGTCTCATGCAATATGGAACGTCACATATAACTCACAAATCAAAAATTAAACAAATTAAGTTCTTCAAAGAAAGACTACAGTATTCAAAACCATAATAATAAAAAGCTAGGATAATCACTTTATTATAACTCAAAACGTACTTCTCCCACTTGTTTTTTGATTGGCAAAAATTATTTCATTCATCAATGTGAAAAAAAATGTTTTCGAAATGCACTCCTTAAAAATCACTCTTCTCGCATATTTCGTGACAAATATAATAATTAAACTCTGATCATAATCAAGTTTAACCACCATTTTTTACAACAACCTTTCTTGTGACATAGTTGACCAAAGATAAGATTTGATCTTTAACTTCGACAAACTTCTATCTCCAATGATTAGCTTGGGGTTTCTGATTCTTTAAACAAGTTAGATAAATATACCATTCTTTATTGGAGTATATACAATTTAACCCAGAAACTTTTAAATTTACATCTTTATCACTATTTTTTGGGCCTTCTATTTTGAATTTTCATTTAAATTGGGCCATAAGTTTTGTTGGACATATCCCTATTATTATATACCTATATAAAAGGACATAAAAATTTAGGAGCCCTAAAAAATAGACAAAAATTACAGGCCCGACGCGACCGCATCTTCGGCCTATGTCCAAAGCCGGCCCTAGTCAGCATACCAAAAGAAATTTAATTTTGTGCAAATCTCTTCTCTCTCTCTCCCGTGAAGGGGCACATAAACAACATTCTTGTCAGACAATAGGATAATTCACATCTACACCGTAGAATCCCATGTATAAGAATATATTTCACTGAATTCACTAGAGTTTAACATGATAACCTCTTCCCTGTAGCACTGCTTTAAAGCTATATTCCAAGAGGACAACAGGATTTTCCTCTGATGACTAATTTACACTTTCTGGAAAAAGAAATAGTGAATCAATATCCTTTCCGAAATGTTCACCACAAATCTCGGTTATTCTGTAGTACAATGGTTCAATTTTTGCAAGACTACGAAAAAATCATATGTTATAAATGGAATTTGATGATGTTACCTTACTGTGTCTGAACCAGTGAACCCGGGTTATGATTCAGACACACCATCAGTCTAACTGTCAGATCTTGGCTTACCATTTTGACTTATGATACCACTTTCTAAGCCGTAGACGTGCCCCATTTTGGCTCTTTTTGTTTCCAAGTATCTTTTGTTCTCCGTTGTAATGGGTGTAAGAAGGGGGACTCTCCCTGAAACTGCTAAACCATAACCTTTGAGCCCGATGTATTTTGCAGGGTTGTTTGTCATCAACTTCATCGTTCGAACCCCAAGATCTCTTAGTATCTGCAATGGTAAAGGACAACTTTCATAATTCCATATTGGTAAGAGGAGAAGACATGCAAATAAACAATATTTGGTAGCAATGCTGGTTTAGAATTCAAAAGTTTCTTCTTTATTTCTTCAAACACGACTAAGCACTTGGAAAAGGAATGATGATACATGCAGAACAGTTCTGCAAGGAAACCAAATGGTATAATTGACTAAAGAAAACCAAGCTACATCTTTTGTACCAGTGAATTCAAGTAATTTACATAAATCCGTTTCGTCCATTATGCTGTTGAGGGTTGCGTTCAATCAATCTATTGAGCCTTGTATTTTCTAAACCCCACACTGTAGCATTCTGACCGTGGGCTAAGCTCAAGTGGCCATTCCCCTAGGCTTCCAAGCGTTTGAGCAGACCTCTTGTAGTCTAACATACTAACCTACATCCTACTTGTGGCACAAAGCAAAAAATCTCTGCTTGTGTCGTGAGTGGAGTCTTACCTTTCACCCGGCAAGAGGCCGAGGCTTGTACGTTAAGTAGTCTGAAGGCCTGGGACGTAAAATAAGACCGTGAAATCCCTTGTGATTATGAATCCAATTACGGTTATGCTCTATCCAATTTAAGTGAATATTTGGGTATAGCAATCAGAATTCCTTAATCTACACTGATTACTCTAAAGGTAAAAGGATAGTTGAAGAAGATCAAAGGCTGTAATCCATAACGCATATGCGGCACATGTGGTCTTGCAGACAAGTCAATTTCAATTCAAGGAAGCATGAACAATCTCACTTATAATGTCCATCTCTTAGGTTTAACATCACCTGGATGCCGCATAAAAATGCAATGTCTTATGTTGTTTTCAAGAGGAAGCATTGAACAGAAGAAAACAAAAAGACTTTACATGAAGCATAGAAGTGAGTTATCTTATGTTGTTTTCAAGAGGTAGCATCACCAAAAAAAAAAAGATTATAGATAAAGCATCAGAGATTCTACCCTTAAAAAAAAACAATTATATACCAAACAACAAAAACATCAGGAGCTACCTGTGCACCAATGCCATACTCTCTTGAATCAACAGGCAAACCCAGCTCCTCATTGGCTTCCACAGTGTCCCGTCCATCATCTTGCAAGTTATAAGCACGAAGCTTGTGTCCCAAACCAATGCCCCTCCCTTCATGGCCACGAAGATATACTAAGACACCCTTTCCGGCAGCCTCAATCTGTTGCATTGCAAGTGCCAGCTGGTTCCCACAGTCACATCTGGCCGATCCAAATATGTCTCCCGTGAGGCATTCTGAGTGTACCCTCACAAGAATATCCTGGCCATCCCCAATCTCACCCTGTTTGCATAAATTAATATAAAAAAAAATTAAGTTAATTGGGCCTAAAAGTGCTTAGGGAATTTTTTCCCTATTCAAAAAAAAAAATGAAGCTCAATTATGTTTCTTTTGCAGCCAAACGAATGACCAGAAGATGTCTCTGTCAACAGAGTCGAGGTTTCTTTTTATAAGGCAACCATAATGAAAAACAAATCTTCTACCCAAGGAGAAAATAACAAATAGGTTAAGAGTCCGGAGACTTGACGAGTATAAGGCCTCTGCTTTTCCTAATGCAAACATGCCTGTAGCTTCTACATTTTTCATTCGCTAAACATTCTTGGTTGAGTAGTAGGAGCAGGTTTGCCTTCTAAAGTTTCTTAACTAACTTCAAAAATGAATGCATTATGCAAAACCAACTACCATGGCAAAGCAACAAAGGAGGATAATGAGCATGAGTGCCCTTTGATAGTTTACGATGATTACTTTGCCCTCAAGACATGTCCATTTGGATTTGCAATACAAAACAAAACCCACGGAATTGAAACCAAACATCATTGAGTTGATCTTCATTGAGAAACAGATCTTCTTAGAATGGACAAGAGTTTCAAAAGTTCCATATATTGCTCACCTTGACCATCGCTATGTGCTCGATCCCATCCAAGACTGACTTATAGCAGTAGGCAGTGAAAGGGCCCCACATAGTTGGTATCCTTGCAGCAGAAGAACGCTCCACTAGTTTATCTCTTTTCCTCCTATATCTGCCAATTTTTGACCATATTTAAATAGTCAATTCCTCAATATGAATTTCCAATCTGATGCTATTACAAGTTCTAAAATTTTTGCCAAATATTATGCCAGTTGCCACAAGTCAAAAAAAGAAAACCAGGAAGAAGAGAACAAATAAGAAATGTCTTTACAAAGCCATAGAAGTAAATTTTGCAGATTGACCCGTAAAGGATTTTCTAGCAAGCCAGTGCTATGGCATAGTTGTCAAAATCAAGAGGACAGGAGAAAGGTTATATGACAAGAGATACTCTACTAAGTACCAAGATAGACAAATATTTACACAATGGATCAAGATGTATATAAAGACATATTCTCATGCTACCAATCCATCTGATTAAACCATTACCTTCCAGCCTGCCATCTTAATCAACTCAACATCATGAGTCTGTTCCTACCAAGTGCTGTATACGAGATCACTTAACTATGTGCCATGAGCTTATAACATTCAGAACCAAACAAACAGCGTTATTTGCAATCAGAGTTCTCTTTCAGCCAAAGCCGAAGGGAAAAAAAACCTACATGTTTTGCGTGTGTTGAATATTTACATATACAGGGGGCATTAATACATGAGGAACCCCACCATTGGTCCAGCCAACCGTACCGTGGACTCAATATCATTTAGGCTTCGTGACCACACAACCGAAGGTGGTATCAAGCAACAGTACAAGGTGGACAGCTTGACAAAAGTCAGCCCCCTTTTCAGAAATATCTAAAATATTTTCCTGCTAAAAGTAACAAAATCCTGCAATACAACTATCTGTTTATCATCAATAAATTGCAGCTTCACAAGTTACAAAGCACTAATGCACAACTATCTGATTTCTTCACTTGATGCCTAATACTTTGATAAGTACCTTTCACTAAAAAGAGGACCCAAACAAGCGCAAACTTTTCATACTGGCTATGCGAAATTCATCGATAGCAGAATCCATAAATTAATCTATGGTGGACTAATCCTTCTTTTCACCAATGTGTAATAGCATAACCTTGCTCATAGTGACCCCTCAATGCCATCAAAAGAATAGCAGTTCCTTTCCTCCTGTACTGCCATATCACCCAATTGTTCCTCTTTTGAGAACCTTTCCGGTATACTTGTCAACCACCTCTCCAAGTATGAGCTTATCCCCCATTACATCTGTCTAGAGATCAACAAGGTACATGCTTTCCAGCCCTTCCACGCCTCTCTACCATGGATCAGAGGGTGATATATCAATCATCCTACCTCTTTCCATGTGCAAAATCAGTAAAGGAGGATCTTCGTTCATTTCATAATATCACCAATGGTCGTCGTCTTTCTATAGAATGCTCCAGAATGGATGCGACTTTGGAAGGAAGTCCCTCACTCCACAGTCTAGATTCATTTCCAAGGAAAAACAAAACTTTTTTTTGGTCCGTATAAACTCTTCCAAATACTACGACTTAACCTTGAATTTTCCAACCTTGGAGGCGATCCATCTAAAATCCAATATTTCCCTTCTACAGACTAGTCCATCCAATACTAAGTCTAAAAGAAAAATCACACTCCACATAATCTCTAAACTGACGAAATAACAGTCCAAAGTACAACAGCAGATCACTTTACCAAGAGCATATAGGTTGGGGAACTACAAGAAGAATATAATACTTAAATTTGAAAAAGCCTCCTTAGCAAACTGGAAATGGCATACATGTAACTGACCCAGGTAGAACCACGTAGAAAACTAACTAGTTTTACCACTGAAGGATTCACATGTCAAAGTACAGTCATTTGCAAGCATTCAGCACCACACCAAAGCGTCACGCATAGACTTCTTAAAGGCCAATAATGCATGCAACACAGATAGTCCTTGTGAAGTTGGCACAACCCCAAAGCGATTGGCAAATTTCATAGGTATATGATTTGACCAGAAATAAACAGTGTGTTTTAAAAACAGGAAAAGAGGAAATAATCCACTAAATTATGCAACCTTTATTGGAGAATGAGAAGCATCCTAGTAGGCTAGTACCATGGATACAACACGTCAATGTTATGACCTACATTATTTGAAGTAGGGAACAAAAGCTGAATATAGTCGATCAATCAGCATACTTTTCAAGCAAAATAGTTCACAAAAACTTCTAACAAAGTAATTATAAAAGCTTGTCCATTAAGTTTAAGAAAAATAACCAAAAGATCACTTGAGCATTTCGAGTTTGTTTTAATATGCTGAAAGGAACATAGAATTCCCACAATATGATCACATCTGCCTGCATACAGTAAATGGTAGCATTCAAATTCTGTAAGCAGTTATTGCACAATATGAGTTTCTTCCTTTATTAAAAAAGTAATTGCACAAATTACCATAATATGAGATTGATGAAGAAATTCCATCACAGAAACTTATAAATTGCAGAAAAGTAACACTCCCCCTAGAGGTTTTATTCCCAAAGTACCTGATAAGATCAGCAATGGATACGATTTTCAGATCATGTGACAGTGCAAATTGCTGAAGCTTTGGTAATCTAGCCATGGAACCATCATCATCTACGATCTCACATATAACAGCAACTGGGTCAAACCCAGCTAGAACAGCGAGATCAACAGATGCTTCTGTATGTCCGGCTCTTTTGAGAACACCACCCTCCCTATACTTCAATGGAAATATGTGACCAGGACGGTTAAAATCCTCAGGCTTTGAATCTTTGGATGCAAGAGCAAGTACTGTTGTCGCTCTATCATTAGCTGACACCCCTGTTGTCGTACCATGTTTGGCATCCTGCAAAAACATATTACCTGTTAATGCATTACTATATGCATAACCAGATGATAACACCCCTATATCAAGGAAGTCCTATAGGTAACTGGTTTGAAAAGGGTAATGAGAACTTTAAAAGAGTCACGGCACTCTTTATCTATGTCATTGATACTTGTCAGAAACTTTACAACCATGCTCACGTGCTAATGCAGTTTGAACCACAAACATATACTTTCTTTTATGTTACAATTTCCAGAATAATTGCAGACTATTTTCAAAAACTTGTGCGGTTTACAGTTTATGAATTTTGTTCCAAAAAGTAACATTAGTTTAGGAGACATTGACAAGATATTTTCAAATTTTCAAAATCGAATCTGCTAAAAGTTGAATACAGATAAAAAGGTGAATGTTTTAACATTCATGAACTGATGAACAGTTTGTAAAATATTTACACAACCAAGTCTGAAAACTCAACCAAACAGTGTAGTTTCTAAAGCAAATACATATCACAAATAGCATCATAAAATAATTGGAAACTTGAATTTACAAGAAGTGGGAGTGAGAAATCAGAGCGATTCTATTGTATAAAAAGTAACAAGTCCCACGAAAAGGAAAAATCAAAAGCGGGCCTTTGTTTTGTCACGAAGTAAAACAACTACATACCACTGTCACGGTGAATGCAGTACAGAGTTTCTCTTCATTATCCTTTGATGCTACCATCAAAGGAAGTTCCAATCTCTCAAGATCATCCCCATTCATGCTAACACAAACAATCCCAGTTCCATGCTTGACAAAAAAGGCCATAGCTTCTGGTGTAACCTTTGATGCCGCCATTATCAAATCTCCTTCATTTTCTCTATCCTCATCGTCTACAACCACAACCATCTGCAACATAACTCCAACTTATTATGACAAAAAAGATGTTTGTGAAGCCAAGTCCCACATCGCCTCGGTACCAAAGTAATATGAAGTATATAAGCGAGAGGGCACCCTGATGTAGGACAAGATTGGAGAATTTTTATATTTTATTTCTATTGCGTTAGAATAAGATTTTTACTAGGAATATTTTTATTTAGGTTAAAATTATTAACTTTCCGTATACGGTTGATTTTGATTTCTATCTTTATTAGGATTCTTGGTCTACAAGAATTAGGTTTTTATTTTAATTAATTAGGAAATATCTTTTCTTTAATGCCGCTTGTTTTGGCATGATTTAGGATTTCTTTTTCAGTAGGATTTCTAGGGTTAGGGTCTTATAAATAGGGTTGTAACCAATTCAATTATTTAGTTTTTCATCAAAAATATTGCAAAGTTTCTCTCTCTTTTCCTTGTGCGCAAGATTTGCTCGTGGCTACGAGTTATTTATCTTGTTTGGACTAGACTGACTAGTACCCTAGCTAATCTCTCGTGAATTCCGCTACGTCAAGTGGTATCAGAGCAAGGCTTTGCCTGGTTCTATGGCATTTGTCCGAGGAAGATGTAGAAACCCTATTGACGATGATCGTAGGGAAGGATTTAATAGGACTTGCACCAAGAGATTTGCCCATGGTCAATTTGTTAAACACAAAGTTGATAGGAACCGCATTGAGGGATTTGCCCACAACCAACCTATTAACCAAAACGTTTCTGGAGGATATTCTTATTATCATCTTGATAGTGAGGGTGAGTCTGAAGGCGAGTTATTTGAGGAATATTATGCATATCAGTCGAAGAAGCGACATTCAATGTTTGAAGGCTTTTATCGCACATATGAAGACTTTTCAACTTTTCAGGTACAACCAATAATTCCTAGTTTTAATGGGTATTGCCATCCTAAGAATTTAATTTATTGGTTTCGTAAAGTTGACGAGTTTTTTGAGTATATGGGAATTCCGGAAGAAAAGGAAGTCAAATATGTGGCTCGTAAATTACATGGCTATGCTTCTACGTGGTGGGAACAATTGCAGGCAATATAAACAACCCATTAGGACATGGCCCAGGATGAGACGATTGATGAGTGATAGATTTCTTCAGACAAATCATGGACAGATCTTGTATCAAGAGTACCAAAGGAATCTTGAGTCAAAACATTCCTTCCGAGGTACTTTTTATTTGCAGTATTTTTCACAAAGAGTTACAAGTTATTTGAATTCATACCAAGCAATTTTTGAAAGTCAACAAACCAGTCCATATTTTTCAAGCTCAGATATTTCGATTCCTGATAATAATAATCCATATGAAATTGAAAAACAAGGAGATCAAGTTGAACTAGAGGAGGTAATATTTGTTGAGCCCAACATCGAAGAAACAGTGGAGGTCGATGTAGAATGCAATCATTATGGGCACAATGAAGCTGACGATAAAGAATAAAAGAAAAAGTTGACCTCAGTTTTAGCGAAAAAGAGGAAGCTATAATTGAAGTTGATAATAAAAATTTGATATCGATGTTGGTGATCAAGTTGTTGAGGATCAAAATAATTTTCCATTGGATTTGGTTGATACTAATATTAGTGTCAAGGAGGATAATCTGTTTAGCGATACATGAGAAGGTAAGTTAGTGTTGAAAGAATTATTCTTTCCTTCAAGAGGATTGGCCAACCATCAATTCGAAGCATACATCCAGAGAACGGATTCATGGCAAGATTGCATGTTCGACGGGGCTCATGTTGATTTCATAGATTTTCCTGGAGTGGAACAATTTGAATGGATTCCCAACATTCGTCTAGTACATCTTGTCAACAAGTTGAAGCATGAAGATAAAAGATCATTGCATGAACACTTTTCTTTGAATATTTTTGGAAGACAAGCAAGAGGTTGAAGTATTCCAAATATTTATTTCTTTGGAATGGCAGATAGCAAATTTCGAATGAGAACTCGAGGACGAGTTCTTTGGAAGAAAACGAGACTAATGTAGGACAAGATCGGAGAATTTTTATATTTTATTTCTATTGCATTAGAATAAGATTTTTGCTAGGAATATTTTTGTTTAGGTTAGAATTATTAACTTCCCATATTCGATTTGATTTTGATTTTTACCTTTAATAGGATTCTTGGTATACAAGAATTAGGTTTTTATTTTAATTAATTAGGAAATATCTTTTCTTTAATGCTGCTTGTTTTGGCATGATTTAGGATTTCTTTTTCAGTAGGATTTCTAGGGTTAGGGTCTTATAAATGGTTATAACCAATTCAATTATGTAGTTTTTCAGCAATAATATAGCAGAGTTTCTCTCTCTTTTCCTTGTGCGCAAGGTTTGCTCGTGGCTACAAGTTGTATATCTCGTTTGGACTAGTACGCTAACTAGTCTCTCGTGAATTCCGCTGCATCAAGCACCCTCACTTCAATATCTAGCTTTTGGGGTTGAGTTCTACCCAAGACAGTGTAACTTGGTATCAAAGCTAGATACCATACATGGATAGGGTGCGTGTCTTTAGCCTGCATGCGGCAGGTGCTGCAGAGTGAGTACACTACGCGTGAGGGAGGGTGTAAAACCTACGTAATATGAAGTATATAAAGCGTGAGGCACCCTCCCTTCAATATCTAGCTTTTGGGGTTGAGTCCTACCCATGACAGTGTAACTGTTTTTCTGTCTTTGTGCATGTGTCTGTGAAGTGCATGTGTCTGTGAAGCACTGATGCTCCTCCATATCAACTCATCAAGGATGGGGTGCTATCGCATGAGTCAGGGCAGTGGATGTCCAATTAATTGCACTAATTGTAAGCATTGTAAGCACCGGGGACAAGCACTTCTCAATGAGACATAAAGGGGACTGGACGGGGGCCACTTCATTTAAAAAAAAACTTATGCCACGGATCGAATTACACTAAACTTGTCACATGTGGTTTGTACTTTTCTCTTTTCAAGTGATAGATATTCAATTGTTTGGGTAGAATGTGTTCATTTTCATATTTGCTAAACTAGAGCAAATTTTCAATTGTGTTGGTTCATGGTTGTTTGTGATAATACTAAAACTACCTTAGTAACAATTCAATATGGATTTAGACTTCATTTTTACTGTGGCCAAACAGTGTCTGCATCCCCATTTTCCAGAAATTGTCGCATCCTGTTTCGTCTGTATTTGCACATCCTAGGACTAAGTGTGAGAGAGAGGAACCTCTTCGATTTTTGTGACAACAAAGTTTAAGAGCTAACCAACCTTTCCTTGGCGAATATCTTCAATTGCCTCAGGGATGGATGAGAAACCTTTTGTGGGAAGGTCTAAATCAAATTCACCATTATCACTAGGAAAACCAATAGTTGTTGGAGTGGTTTCTGCAGCAAGTGTACCAAGTGCTATTGAATGAGGCTGTATCTCAATCCTAGTTGATAAGTCACCAAGGAGAGTACTTTTTGCTGCAACATTAGTGCCATTGTGATGAGAACGGAGGTCACCTTCTCCTGATAACAATGTGGCTTTGATTCTAACACCGCTCCTGATATTGAAGAATGATTTGGGTCCTAGCTGGATCAAAGACACATCGGATGCACAACGATTTGCCGGAAATAGTTTCATACAGTGTAGTCCACTGAACATTTTGGAGTTTTTGAATGCTCTGCAAAGAAGTGACGGTGAACCATCAACAACATTTTCCAATCAACAACGCAACTTGGTTATAATAGATCATTGGAGTTCGTCACATTTTAGTTCTAATAGATCATTGCATTCTCAAACATTATGAAGAGAGCCAAAATTCATGGATTGGTAAAACTATTGTTCTAGTTGCAACCTGAACAAGACTTTGATGAACTTTATTGTGCAACAAATTGCTAAATCGATTCCCATATCACCTATCAGATCATAATTGGTAACTTAGACAGAAATCTCCTTAAAGGCCTAAAAGAAGGGAGAGCCGCATAAGGTTAGAAGCCAATAAGCACCATTACTTGTAGGAGAAAACCTTAAAGCTTTTATAAGTAAAACAAAGACGCAAATTCACATAAAATCTGTGCTATTCACTGTATAAAACATTTATTAAAATCTGATTTACCGATTACAACCAAGAGTAGAGACTGAAAACCTGTACCTAGACCAAAAGTATTGGGTCTTGGAATTTTTATTTATTTTTTGAATGGGGCAGTCTCTTGGCATATGGGATGTAAGTGGGAATGTCTTGACAATGTGAACGACTTTGTAAACAGAAAATCATATCAAAATCAGAAAAAATTTCTAAGCTGAACAAAAACCCATCTAATAACCGAAATATTAAACCCAACCCTTTTTCTGCATAAAATCATTTCTCCCAAGCTGATTTCATAGAAACAAGTCATATGGCACTACTGACATGATTGAACGTATGTTATACTTCTGTGCAATCTCGAGATAAGGAAAATTCACCCAATCTAATTTTACACGCTCATGTAGATTTAGGAAAAGCTTAATTTGACATAAACCACTGCAATGGGTCTGCGTTAAATCTTCGAAAACAATTCCTAGGTTATCCGCAAAAGGATTCTTTTCACCAAACTTGGAGAAATTTTGACTCTATCTTGATTTAATATAAAATTATTTTCTTTGCACATCTATTATCATATTGGTGAAGAATTGGAGCTCGAATTTTTCCTTTTATCATCAAATTAACACTTTTATCACCATTTTAAAACCTTATGCAAATCCTAAAATACGTTATCTTAACTGAATGCTATGTTTAAACTGGAAATTAAAGAAAGAATTAACATACAGAACGAGTATCACATCAAAGCGCAAAAGAGAACCCAAAAACATGAAAACCCATGTAGTTTTCAGTTCATTCATGTAACCTAGAGAAAAATTTACAGGAAAATTATGCCCTTTGACCGAGGAAAAGAAGAAGAATATACTGGAAATATCCCAAAATAAGAGGGGAAAGGGAAGGAATTTCCTACTTTGCACTTGAAGGAGCCGTTGCAGGGCAGTAACTGTTGATGGACGCCATTGTTGAAGCCTCCAACTGTTCTCAAATCAAATGAGGATTCAAATCTTAATACCCCAAATGGCTTTCTCTCCCTCTCTTATAGATGCGGAGAAAGAGAGAAGAAAGCAGAACGAAGAAACAACTACGAAATTGTGGAAGTTACCAACAAATAAAAGTATAAAACTACGAAATTGTGAACAAGTTGGTTTAATCTAGGGACAAGACTGTTACGCGACGTTGACATACCCATGTCACGAACCAATGATGTGATGAGAAATTTAAAATGAAACATAAAAGAATTTAGATGGAGAAATAGAATATTTTTGTGCATAAAATTTTGAAATTTTTTGCACTAAGTTAAAGTTAGCAATTACTACTCCGTCAGTCCCAAATTGGATGTCAATTTTTGATATCCGTGCCAATTTTAATTTCTTATATCTTTCAATATAAATCTCAAAATATATGCAATATGGATCTTATTTGATAGTTTTTGAATAGTTATATTATATAAAGTTTTCAAACTCATGAAAAACATTATAAATTGAAAGATATAAGCGATGAAAAATGACATAAGTTTCACAAATTGTCATCCATTTTAAACTATGAAAGGAAGTACTTACACAACTTTTCATATTGAACTGACAACAATTAAGAACGGTTGGACACTTTATTAAAAAATTATTAAATATAGAAAATAATTATACAATGTCAATATATATATAGAGGTATATGAGCAAATGTGCATAGTTATTACCTTTATGTTTGATATTAATCGGCCAACATAAAGGGGTGGTTTGGTTTATCTTTATTATTGAATTTTTTTCTTTTTATTCAAAAATTTTAAATTTTTGTCAAATTTTGTATAGTTTTGATTTATCTCGATAAGAAAAATTGATTAAAAACTAAGAACTGATAAAAAAGTATATAAGAGAAAAAATTAATCCAAAATACCTATGTGTTTTGAATTATTTTTTAAAGTTTTTGATAATCATTTTTTACATTTATACACGAACCAATAAAGCACAATAAATGGACATAAAACTAAAAAAGGCAAAAAAAAATCAAATAAAGACAAAATAATAATCCAAAAGAATTATTAAGCGGAACCAACCACACCCTAAAGTAAGAGAGGTTTCCTTCCTAATGTTTGTATTAAGGCTTCACCTTTTCTTGATTCATGCCAAGTTTTTGTTTTTTATTTTCTTTCTTCGGTGAGTTGGCCTTAGTTTGGTGTAGGTTTTTTATTCATTTATTTATTTTTGTTAATATTGCATACATCACCAGAGGAGTAGAGGTCAAGTCCGGCCCTAAGATTTCCGAGGTCCTAGGCGGGGTTTTAAAATGGGGCCTCTCAATTTTTAGTACTTCCTCCGTCCTTTTTTTAGAGTCCAGTATTTTATTTTTAGATTGTCTCTTAATAAGTGTCCATACTATAAAGTTAGTAGATAAAAGTTGATAGATTTTCCATTTTGCCCTATAAGAAGATTCCATTTTGAAAAATTATTGAGTAAAAGTATAATGATAACGTTTTTCATAGAAGGTAAGTAAGGAAAGTGAAAGTAAAAGTTGATGTGAAAAATATAATGATGATGTTTCATTAATAAGTTGTACTTACAAAGCTGGACACTTAAAAAGGAACGAAGAAAATATATTAATTAGTTGTTCGATATAGAAAATAAACTTGCCATGTGGTTTGGTGGCAAAGTGGTTGGACCACATTATTTGTACGATCATGAGTTTGAGCCACGATAACACCAATTCAAAAGTGAAGGTGCTAGGGATCAAACTCACAACCCCATGTTCCAAACTTGCGCGCATTACCACCACGCTATGTTAGCCCAATTATAAAATTGTTTGCTTATATAATACTCTGTCTGTTTTCATTCTTTAGTCCCTTTTGAAGTTCGTGCCATTTTTTAATTTATAATATCTTGCAATTTATAATCTTTTAGGTAATTTTGAAAACATCCTTTAAAATAGCTCATTGAAATCTATCAAATAAGATCCATATTGCATATAAATACTGTTACCAATTAAAAGTTATAATTAGTTTTTTATCCGGTTGGGATAGGACGAGGGACAAAATAATGGAGACGGAATGAGTATTTAATATATTCCAATTATTGGGCCCAAAACTGGAGTCCTTAGGCGGCCGTCTAGTGGGCCTATGCCCAAGGTAGGCCCTGCTGGAGGTTAGGGGGAGAGTGAGTGAGTTATTCTACATGATGTCCGAAAAGCTGCCCATAACTATGAACTCTAAATGCCTTTGATGAGGCTCGAACCCTGACCTTCCTTATGAAAAAATCAGGAGATAATCGCTAGGCAGCTAGGCTACCAGCCCTTTGGTTGTGTTGGCTAGTATTGGACTGTCGAAATACTTGATTGATTTTTTATTATTCTTCTCACAATGAGGTACAATATATAGACCGGATACAAGGTAAGATAAGAAAAGAGAATAAAATCAAATCAAATCCCTAATTGATTCTACCTAATTGAGTATCTTCCTAATTACATTCAATACATTAAATACAGTTAACACTCCCCCTCAAGCTGGAGCATAAACATCGTGTACTCCCAGCTTGCGACAAATAGTATCAATGGAAGTCTTGGAAAGTGCATTGGTGAAAATATCGGCCAGTTGAGAGCCTGGAACAAAAGGTGTGCTAATATCTTTAGATTCCGCCTTTGACTGAATGAAGTGACAATCAATTTCAATGTGTTTTGTCCTCTCATGGAATACTAGATTATTAGCAATGTGGATAGCAGCTTGGTTATCACAATATAGAGAAGTAGGATCATGTACCAGGATCCCAAACTCTTGTAGAAGTGTGCTCAACCAAGTCAACTCACTAGCAGTATAAGCCATTGCTCTATACTCTGCCTCAGCACTAGAACGTGCTACAACTGACTGTTTCTTACTTCTCCATGTCACAAGATTGCCTCTTATAAAGGTGGAATAGCCAGTAGTAGAACGACGATCAGTAGGAGATCATGCCCAATCAGCATCTGTATATCCTTCAATATGAAGATGTCCAGATGATTTATAAAGAAGTCCACATCCGAGAGCATTTTTGAGATACGAACAACTGCCTCCATATGAGGAACTCGAGGACAAGTCATAAATTGACTGACAACACTAACTGCATAGGAGATATCGAGTCGAGTAATAATTAGATAAATAAGTTTTCTCACACGTCTCCGATACATCTCAAGGTCGTCAATCAGCTCACTATCTTCAGGCATTAACTTAAGATTAGTCTCCATGGGGGTAGCTATAGGTTTAGACCCAATATAACTTGTATCTTTCAAGAGATCGAGAGTGTACTTCCTTTGTGATAAATTGATACCCACTTTGGAACGAGCCACCTCAATGCTAAGGAAATATCGAAGCTTGCCTAGATCTTTGGTAAGAAAGCTAGAACCAAGATGGCGAATTAGTGTTTGAATCCCAATGCTATCACTACCAGTGATGACGATATCATCCACATAAAACCACGTGAATCACAATACCACGAGTGGTCTTTTTAAAGAACACGAAGTGATCAGCTTGACTTCGAGTCATACCATGAGAAATAATAGTATTGCTGAACTTATCGAACCAAGCCCAGGGAGATTATTTGAGGCCATATATAGATTTGTGAAAACAACACACACTCCCCATTGGACTCAAAACCGGGTGGTTGTGCCATATAGACAGTTTCAAACAGATCCCCATGTAGAAAGGCATTCTTGACATCAAGCTGGTGGAAAGGCCAATCAAGATTTGCCGCAAAAGAGATAACAATCCGTACAGAATTAAGTTTGGCCACTAGAGAAAAAGTCTCAGTATAATCAAGCCCATAGGTTTGGGTGAAACCTTTAGCCACAAGACGAGCTTTCAGTCGATCAAGAGTACCATCAGGATTTTGTTTGACAGTAAACACCCAACGACAACCAACAATATGTACTCCAATAGGCTTGGAAATAAGGGTCCAAGTATGATTTATGGACAAGGCACGCATCTCTTCTTCCATAGCGGAGTGCCATCCAGGATGAGAAAGAGCCTCCAAATAAGACTTAGGAACAACAACAGAAGATAAAGACACAGAAAAAGCACCAAAAGATGGAGATAAATGGTCATAGGATAGAAATTGAGAAATAGGATGGAAAGTGCAAGAACGCGTACCATTACGAACGGCAATAGGCAAGTCAAGATCCGGATCCTCAGACGGTGAAAGAAATGATGTGGGTAAAGAAGTTGTGTCTACAGGAGCAATGGGTGGTGCGACAGCGGAAGAGCGACGAAGATGAACATAGACCTGTTTTATGGGTGGTCGAGGAGTAGTCTCGGGAGGACAGACTGGTGTAATGGGTGGTCGAAGAGTAGTCTCGGGAGGACAGACTGGTGTAATGGGTGGTCGAGGAGCAATCTCGAGAAGACAAGGTGATAGACAAAGATCAGCCAACATGGGTGGTTGTAACCGTCTTTATCCTGATTTCTTCTTTCTCTTCTTTTCTTGGTCTCTCGACCAAGTATCGTCTTTATCATTTTTTTCAGAGCTAGGGAACCTGTCTCTATTCTCTCTCGAACAATCTCTGTTTCTCAAACCTATCTGAGAAACCCATCTTGTCCGATGAAGTACTCTCAATTCTCAGCAACACTGAGACTGCATTCTCCGACCTTTTACAGACTCCACCGTGCTTAGACTCCGAACCTCGCCTTCCAATAAGGTTGAAACACCCCAAGCGTAGGGCTAGGTCGTCGATAACATAATATCCGGAAGTCTGGGATCGTACCCACAGAGAATCGAAATATAGCTAGTTTGGATTGTAGGTTTATATGGTAGAGTGCGGCGTTCAAGACGGCCAACTTGATTTTGCTTTAAAAGTGAAAACTAAGGAAAAGACTAGAAATGAGCTTAATTAACTTAAAAGAGGCAAGTCTAGGGATCGTCCATCCCTTGACAAAGACCGCTACCGATTCTCGATTATAACTCAAGCGAGAGTCACGACCACGTGCTCACACCCGGAAGATTTAACTTTAATGACTACGTTTATCAAAAGATGTGATTAAACGGAACTAAACAAACCTATTTTTGCTAATGTATCTAACACGTAGGAGGCCACGAGCCCTCAACATGTCGCTTGCCAAGACCGCTTGACTAAACTTCATATCAAGGAGTTAACACCCCTCACTTAGACCAAAATGGCTAGATTAACCTAATTCCGAAAATCATAATTTTAAGCCCGAATGTTTGAGAACCAAATAACAACCTAAGTCATTGGGAAAGATTAGCCCAAGACTTAACCGAAAAACTACTCACACATAATAAAAAGACTAGAAAACATGCTTAAGAAAGGAAACATGATTAACCGATAAAAACAGAAATAAACTTAATATTAGTAAAGATCTAGTCCGTACAAGCAACTTTAATAAACGAGAAATTAACAAACGAGAAAGACTTACTAGTGTTCTTGAAGGAAATAACTAAGAAAGCTTGAAGCTTTAATGGAGTTCCTAAGAAATGAAAAAGGCTTAAAATGATAAAAGACTATCTACAACTTAAAGGAAGGAGAAGGATATTTGTACTAGTACACCTTTCTCTCTCCAAAAATATCCAAAAACATGCCAAAAGTGGCAAGTATGCTATAAAAGGAAAGTTGAAAAAGGATGTAAAAACGTATATATTTCTCCAGGATGAACCGGTACTGGGCAATCCCCAGTACCGGTACAAGGTCTTCAAAAATACTGGAAAAATTGATCTCTGGACTTCATGTACCGGTACTGGGAAATTCCCAGTACCGGTACAAGCTTGACAGCTTTTTTTGGGCAACTTCGCAGGCTCGCTCCGGACACTCTCGAACTCGGATTTAGGCGTTCTTTGAACCGTTGGAAAGCTCGTCGAGCCTACTTTCTAACCCAAGTGGTTTGGATTGAAAGTAATTTGTTCATCAAAAGTTATGACAATTCTACCCTCAGTACGTCGGAAGATGAATTGCTTTAGTAAAATCCTCACTTCTTCTTCAATTCCCTTGACTCTTGGGCGACCCGAGCAACCTCCAAACCATCTTTCGAGCACCACAATGGGGTGACACTTGGCCTTGAGTACTTGGATGCATCCGGAGCATTCCTTGGCGTTCAAATGCATCTTATTTATACGAATTACCTGAAAAACACAAAAACCTACCTTACGTGCAATATCACTATAAAAGCTAAATAAACGCAAGTTAAACCAACATAATACGGGACTAGACGCACCAAATATCTATAATATTGGGTGCTCATCACACTGCCCACTCAGGCGGACTCCGGCGACCTTGCCTGAACCCCAGCAGCTACATCAAACCCTCATCTAAACCATATCAACTCCGAGTATCTCTGTTGCATCCCCACAAGATCTAGTAATATTTGGTTTATTCCTATTTTTTGGTTTGCTATCGTATTATGGGTGATAAGGATAAGAAAATCGAAACATCAGGCTCTAAGAACACTGTTAGGGATCCATTTCATCATCGTTCTCTCACCTCAATTAAATTAAATGGGCCAATTATTTGCCATGTTCACGTGTTGTGACTGTTTCTTTATGAGCAAGTGGTGAGACTTCCTATATCACCGATGCCCTGTCTGAAGATTCTGTTTGGATTCAAAATGATTCGTATATTATGACTTTGCTTTGGAATAGTCTTGAACCTGATATTTTTAATAATGTTGCATGCCTTGACACATCCAAAGAAGTATGAGATACTTTACATGAGTTATATTCATCCGAACAGAATCTCTCTCGCATTTATCAGAATATTTTCTCTTTCTAACAAGGAGATCGATCGGTTGATGAGTACTTTTCCACCTTAAAGGGGATGTGGGATGAGTTAAATGTTTATCAACCTTTAACCACAGATTTAAAGGTTCAGCAGAAGTACAGAGATGAATTTTGAGTTACCAAATTCTTGTCCGGGCTGAAATACAGAACTTGCTCCTCTTAGTCCCCAAATTCTTTCCGGCAAGGAAGTTCCTACCGTTGGTGAGGCTTTTGCTCGTATTCAAAGGGCTGCTCCTCAATCTTCTATTTTAGAGCATCCAGCTCCATCTGCCCTAGCTACTCCTGCTACTGGTCCTATTCCATCTTCTGGGAATTTTAGCCACTCTAATCCTCCCCACAGTCGTAGTGATTCTTATGAACGTAGTGGTCGACGTGGCGGCCGTGGGGGGTGTGGGGGTCGTGGCACCAAGAAGTGTACACATTGCAATGCAACCAATCACACTATTGAGTTCTGTTTGAAGCTTCATGGCAAGCCGGCTTGGGCTAATCAAGCTACATTTGAGGGGGAGCCGTCTGGGCTGGCTCTTCCGGATCAGATTACTATCTCTAGGTCTGAGTATGATTCCATGTTTCACAAGGCTAATGCATCTTCGACTTCCATTGTGACTCATGTCTCATCAGGTAATGTTTGCCTTCATTCATCTTTTCCTACTGGCAGTGCTCCATGGATTCTCTATTTTGGCGCATCTGATCATATGACAAGTGATTTGTCTCTTCTTATTGATGTCGTTACACCTTCCATTCCTTCTTATGTTACTATTGCGGATGGTACTAAAATTCGTATACATGGCATTGGTACTTATCATGCCTTTGGCCTTATTTTTACTTTTGTCTTATACTTACTACAATTTCTTTTTAATCTACTTTTCATTCATAAACTTTCCCAAACTCACAATTGTTCTGTACTCTTCTATCCCTTTCATTGTGAATTTCAAGATCTCAAGACACAGATGATGATTGGTGGGGGGTATGAGAAGAATGGTATGTACTACCTTCAGCCATCCAATCCTTCCAAGTAATCTGTCTTCCACTCCACTACCGCACCTTACTAGTGGCATTGTCGTCTTGGACTCCCATCTTCTGCCAATCTTCGCAAGATAGTCCCTGATTTGCCTAGTTTTTCTCCTTTTAATTGTGACACCTATGAACTCAGTAAACATCGTAGAGTTTTTTTTCTTTTACGAGTTGAGTCACCTAGTTTAGAACCATTTGCTTTAGTTTATTCGGATATTTTGGGACCATCTCGTACCACGAGTTTATGTGGTGCTCGCTATTTTGTTACGTTTATTGATGATTTTTCTCCTTTAACTTGGGTATATCTTCTCAAAGATTGGTCTCAATTATTTTCTGTGCTTTCTAATTTTTATGCTGAAATTGTCACTCAATTTAATTGCCAAATTACGTATTTTGCGGATTGATAATGTCCAAGAATATATTTCTCATCAATTTACGCATTTTACCGAAATTCATGACATTATTCATCAAATTGCTTGTGTAACGATCCTTCAACAAAATGGCGTTGCTGAGCAAAAAAATGGACCGATTTTAGCAGTCACCTGAGCTCTTAGGCTTCACATGCATGTTCCAAAATATTTTTGGGGGTATGCAGTTTTTATAGCTAATTATCTTATAAATAGAATGCAATCTCGGGCTTTGAAGGGCAAAACTCTTTACCAGATTCTCTTTCCTAACAATGATCTTTTTTCTCTTCCCCCAAAACTTTTTGGTTGCGTTTCATTTGTACATAATTTCTCTCCAAAT